>NW_027176262.1:4259759-4572259 GCF_023349555.1 Cebidichthys violaceus | reverse complement strand
TGAATCCAAGCTTCACATTTTCGAATGATGTCGACAGTGACCGGACAAGAGCGCAACTCTTTCCAGACTCTGAAGGCAACAAATATTCTCAATCGATAATGTTATAGAAGCTGATTGAAAGTATTGTATTATTGCTCAAAAGGATTGGCAGCATCATAACTGCCAATGTTACAGCGTCGACACATTAGCAGCCAAGGTTCCATAAATAAATGATCGCACACATATGACACGAAGCAAGAAGAACACGACGTTGGAATCTGATCATTATAAGAAGCAAAGCCGTCTTTACCGTATCTCTACGGCAACACAATGCTATATTTATGCTGTTCTTTATTCTGTGAATCGTGCACACGGTCGTTCTGTGTATAGAGCATGTGCTTGACCCAGCGACTGAATTGTCATAATAGTAACAGAATAGTAAGTGATGTTTTCTGGGTCACACGCTCAATGCCGTTGTGAGGAGACCGATTTCACACAAACAAAAAGGTTGAGACATTTAGAATTGATGATCAATAAAGCAATCACGAACGTTATCTAATCTTGGAGTGTCCCAGGGGTTTTCACTTTGATTGATATGGAGGTCACAAGGGATCAATATGGCAAATTAAAGAGTCAAATGAAAGCTGTGATGCATTTGTTCAGCTTTTTATTGTGCTTGATTTATTTCTCCTGCTTGTTGTTTTAGGAAAGTTACCGGTAATTTTGCATATTGCGTTAATTCAATGGACACGTGAGGAACTTGAGTTGTATGGAACTGTTGTGAGGGATAATGTTGATTTCATAACAGGTGAAATGACTCATAATCTCTTTACGTGCCTCTTATAGCATCTCAGTGCCCGCAGAAAACAAGAGCTCTTCAGAGTTCACGTCAAAGATGTTTTCATGTACAATATGTGCCTTTTTTTTATGTCTGTGCATTTTTAATATCTAGCTCTTTAAACCCTAAATGCTCCTCTTTGTTCATCAGGTGTCTGTCTACTGTTTGACGCTCGGCACGTAGCAGACAGTCAGATTTAGACCTTCTTTCTCACTTCAGTTTTTCTTTAATCTGTCAGGTGTATATATATATATATATATATATATGAGGCTATGCTATTTTTCATTCTGTTTTGGTCTCTTCTTCTTTTTATCTCTAGATAAGATAATTGGACTACTAATGAAATGCTAGACTGACTCGTGTGTGTGTGTGTGTGTGTGTGTGTGTGTGTGTGTGTGTGTGTGTGTGCGTGCACACAGACCACATTATGCCAGTGGAGCGTTTTATTGCTTTTAAATGTGTGCAGTCTCACCGTGATAGAGATGTGGACTGCCATGGTTTCTCTGGACTTTATTTTTCACTTCCTGTTTTATTTTGTTACCCTGCCTCATGTGTCCTGTGTTTGTTTGACTTCCTATTTTTGTGGTTTTGTGTCAGCTGTGTGTTGCTTTAAGTCTTGTCAGCTTTGCTCGGGTCCAATTGCTTCAAACACCAGTGAGCCCTCAGGCCTTCCTACCTGAAGTATTGTCTTTGTATCTGCTCGTCTGGGTCTTCCTACCTGAAGTATTGTCTTTGTATCTGCTCGTCTGGGTCTTCCTACCTGAAGTATTGTCTTTGTATCTGCTCGTCTGGGTCTTCCTACCTGAAGTATTGTCTGTGTATCTGCTCGTCTGGGTCTTCCTACCTGAAGTGTTGTCTTTGTATCTGCTCGTCTGGGTCTTCCTACCTGAAGTGTTGTCTTTGTATCTGCTCGTCTGGGTCTTCCTACCTGAAGTGTTGTCTTTGTATCTGCTCGTCTGGGTCTTCCTACCTGAAGTGTTGTCTTTGTATCTGCTCGTCTGGGTCTTCCTACCTGAAGTGTTGTCTTTGTATCTGCTCGTCTGGGTCTTCCTACCTGAAGTGTTGTCTTTGTATCTGCTCGTCTGGGTCTTCCTACCTGAAGTGTTGTCTTTGTATCTGCTCGTCTGGGTCTTCCTACCTGAAGTATTGTCTTTGTATCTGCTCGTCTGGGTCTTCCTACCTGAAGTATTGTCTTTGTATCTGCTCGTCTGGGTCTTCCTACCTGAAGTATTGTCTTTGTATCTGCTCGTCTGGGTCTTCCTACCTGAAGTGTTGTCTTTGTATCTGCTCGTCTGGGTCTTCCTACCTGTGCTGCTCCCTGCTTTCTGTCACATCCAGCCCTCCGCTCATCAGCCTCAAACAGAGAGTGAGTCAGAGCGCATTGATAACCTTTAATTGTGAAAGCTTGTGACTTTAATCGTTCTCAACAGGCTTCAGAAGTGCTCATGTGATTTCTTGGAATCAATGCGTACTTTCTGAAGTGATTGTAAATCAAATCAAGCTTCTATTCAGAGAATAATGGACATCAGAGTTAAGGTTTCACATGAAAATGAAACCTAGAATCTCATTATTAGCCTCATTGATTCTATTGTATCGTGCCTATTATTTGTCTTTGAACTCTTTGAATTCAAAAGCCTGTAAAATGAGGATGTGATATACTACTGGAGCTCTTTGGTGATCTTTGAGGTCATCGAGTCGTACTGGTTTAAAGGCAAAGTGGACAACTCTCCCAAACACCAGGTTCACTGCATGTCCGTGGTTTTTGTTGTTTTGATGTGTTGGAATTTTGACCTAATAACGTACATCTCAACAGATGCAGGTCCTGCATAATTAGACGTTTAATTAGACATAATTAGACGTTTTCGGGAGACCTTGTTACAAAGACTAATTTCAAGATCTTTGCTGTTTAGTTCGATGCTCTCATGTATCTTTTTAAAGTTGAATTGAAATTCAGTGTACCTCCTTGGCAGGTGTTTAGACTTGTGTAAATTGTAATTGCAAGAAATTTAAGTTTTTATTAATTTTAGAGCAAAGTCTCAATATTCAAATAGGATATAAAACTACTTTTGAGGTTTCTTGAAGTTCTGAGTACGTTCAGTGTGGGAACGTAAACTCTGACGGAGAGATCTGTCAAATCTGGATGGAGGAGGACGGGTGTCAGGAAGGACACTCCCTTTGGTCACAACATGGGAGGTTTCTATGTTTGCACCACAGCCTGACTTCACAGCTGTTCAACCCCGCCCTTTTCCCTTCAATACTCTAATATAGCACTCTGTGTTACAAAAATGAATCCAGTTTCACTCAGCTGTTGAGCATCTGGCAGAAGTTCTATTCAACACAGAATCCTGCAATGAAGTTTTAATAGATTTTATGTCTCAATACTTTTGAGGCTTCACACGTCATGTCAAAACAAAATATTAAGACTCAAGCTTTTTGTCTGGAAACTCAATCTCAGTGTTTTTACTTTATCAGACAGCAGTATACTGTATATAAGCTGCTGTGGGTGTTTTGTCATTCCAGTATACTTTGCCTTATCTTTGCCCATTCAGGGTGTTTTTACATTTGACTGTGTGAGTGGGACCTGTGAGAGGTCACACGGCTCACCACGGATCACACAGTGCAGGAAGTGACCTAATTTGCTGGTTGTGGGCATGTGGGAAGACCACAGATGTTTCGGCCGGTTGTGTGATGATACAATAGTCAAAATGCTACTGCATCTGCAGAACAGCTCTGTGTGTGAGGGAGTGTGTTTGGGATACAAACGCAGAGGCGTGGGAGCTTTTGGCTCCTCCTCACCTCGCTCCTCCCCCTTGCTGAAATGTGTGTATCAGTGTACCTGTATGTGTCAGATTGGTGGTGTGTGTGGTGTGTGTGTGTTTAACAGTCTGTGAAAGCCAAAGAGCAAGCAGTGTTTGAGGACAGAAGTTGACTGGTCAAGTGGTAAAAGAACAACTCTGGCAGCGGGTTGGCAAAGAAGAAGAGAACAAAAGAGGAAAAACAAGAGCGTAGATAGAGACGAGAGGGAGGGTTGGAGGGAGGGTCGGTGAGAGACACAAAGTGCAAGTATACACAGTATAGAGAGAGAGAGAGAGAGAGAGAGAGAGAGAGAGAGAGACTGTCAGCAGAGCATACACTTCCCAGAGGAGAGAGCCTGAGAGACTGCTGAGAAGTTCAGTCTGACAAAATGCTGAGGAGGAAGAGAAGCGTGTCATTCGGTGGATTTGGATGGTATGTTGCCTTTTCCTTGGATGCTAATGAGTGTGTGTGTGTGTGTGTGTGTGTGTGTGTGTGTGTGTGTGTGTGTGTGTGTGTGTGTGTGTGTGTGTGTGTGTGTGTGTGTGTGTGTGTTTTGTCTGCATTAAGGATGCACTGGCTCATTGTTCTGAATACGGTTGTACAGTGAGTTTAAATGATGCACATCATGTTGCTGAAATGTGTATGTGCTGCATGTTGTGGGTGTGTGTGAAGCAGAAATGTCATCTCTTTTTTCTAAAAAGGAAGGATGGGTGGAGGGCCGAGGCTGCTGCTCTTCTGTGTCACACCTCTGAGACTTTGTGTGTGTGTGTGTGTGTGTGTGTGTGTGTGTGTGTGTGTGTGTGTGTGTGTGTGTGTGTGTGTGTGTGTGTGTGTGTGTGTGTGTGTGTGAGTGAATGAATGTACAGTTTCACTCTGTGCTGTCTCCGTTCAGGGGAGGGATTACAATCAACAGGCTGCTTTGTCTGTTGTTGTCGCATGCTGTCCTGTTATGGGACTATGGGCACAGCTCTTCCCAGTCATGTCCCCCCCCCCCCCCCCCCCCCCCCCAATCCCCCCCGCTCTACTGGCCCGATAACAGTTCCCATGATACAGCACAGAAGAAGATGCCAGGGAGCCCATTTAGTGCTGAATGCGCTCACACACTCGGATGGAGTGGTTTTGTGCTGGCTTTCATGCTTCTTGTCGTTTTGACACTGAAACGCCGCTTCAGAGCACTTAACCTTCCCAGCTGGGCTGAGGGAACAAGTCCTGCCAGACAGGCTGTACTAACCTGGAGCAAAGCTGAAGAGCTGCACACACACATGGATCGGGATTAACGATCATAAAAACAAGAAAGATTCAGATATTCTTTTAGAAAAACTGTTCAGGACAGATCAGCAACAGTGTCAGCTCAGCATCACACTCAAATGTCGTGTGATTGTGTGATGAACATGTGTGGTTCATCATTGCACAGCGCAGTGCAAAAGTGAAATAATAATTCCTCTACAAAATAAAAGCATGCATTATGGAATAAACTGCCCTGCTGCTGCAGGAAACTCTACCAGGAAGTATTATTTTATAAGAAAATAAGATGTTTAAAATGTGCCAATAAGTTATGCCGGGGTACTTCTTTTTTTTTTCAAGAATTACAAGTGTCGGTTTAAAGAATTCTGTCAACAAAAAAGTGAAGCTGCACTCAAAATGTGAAATAATATTACCATAGAGGCAGAAATTGTACATTTCTGCAGGCAAACTAATCCACGATTTAAGTGAATGTAAATGTGGGGCAAGTCTAGTGGATTATTTTGAAGAAATCATGGGCTTTAACGGATTACATTTTGCGTGCAGCAAAGACGGACAAGCAGACGCACTGTGAGGGGATAATAGCATGCGCCCGTCCTCCTCACTCAATGGTCTTATATGACAACAAAAAAAAAGAAGCTCTGCACTAAGCCATGGCACGCTGTATCCAAGTAACAGCTGGGTTTGAGGTGGAAGCCTCACATTGTGGTGCCATCATTTTACTGTTATTTATAAAGAAGGAACATCAAAATGTCACCTTCTTGCCTCCGAGGAGATTCTGGATACTTTATGAGCTTTCATGTTGCATCACCCACAGGCCGACGACATTAAAATGTCTAAGAATACTACAATTTTTCAGCGTGGTGAATGCTCTAACAGTTTATTACACGTAAGGTGCAACGTATCATTTTATATCACTTGTCATCCGAAGCTTTAAATGATCAGTCAATTGTAGTGTTACCTTAATCTCTTAAGGTGTGGGGTGAATCAAGCTTACACATAACGTTTGATGATTCAGGCGTGAGCTGTGTATCTCCTCAACTGCTGAGCGATCAATCCTGTGAGAGCACAGACTGCAGGTCCATTTCAATATGAAAGAGGCTAACGTTTGTCAGATAGCATCGAGACAATCGGGGGTCGCTGCGGCAGAGGAACCAAGTGTGAGATATCCACTGGGAATGTTTGTGTTTATTGTTTTAACTGTATTTCAGTTGGCTGAGGTGCCTCTTTAATAATGCATCACGCAGACTGTTGTGTTAACAGTAGCTGCATTAACTACGTCACTAGCTCTTGCTCAATGTGAACCTTTTATAATCTTGACATCTGAATATCTAGTTAATAACTTGATCTGTGAAAACATGCTGAAGCTCTCTGCCTTTCGCTCTGTTGACGCCGCTGTAATGCATTCTGTTATTGATAACATTCATAAACCCTGAGAAGAAAAAAATGCAAATGATATTTAAAACATCCAGGCTGGGCGATGGTTTGCTAAAAACAGCGTGCGCTGTGTGTTTGCATGTGTGTGTTTAGAGTGAGTGAGTGTGTCTGTGTGTATCTGCAGGAAATGGATCAGGCAATGTTCTGCACGGTTCCGCCTGCAAATTAATGGGATTAAAGAAATCATTTCATAACATCCTCTTTAGAGAGTCATGTGTGAGTGCTGAACATGCACATACATTCATGCGCGCACACACACACACACACACACACACACACACACACACACACACACACTCTAGCAAATGAGGTGAAAAACCTCAATATATTTGTATGTCTTGTTTCCCTCAAACATAAGCCTCACACAGATCCTCCTCCACCAGCAGCAGCTGAAGTAGAAGGTTGTTCATTTTATATTTTCTGACTCCATGTTTTGAGTATGAACAGTACGTAGTGAAGCATGAATCAACCCCTCATACACACACACTGAGGCTCCTCATAACCGGTCTGAGCAGCTTGTAGAGATGTAACCTTGTTCGATCAGATCAGCTGTCATAAAGTGTGCTCGGCTCTCTGCCGGTGCCTTTACACTCATCTGTACCGTACACACAGTGTCTGTCCTCAGGCTCCAGTGTCAATTAAAGATCATCGATGCAAATGAGCCCACTTATTTCTGACCTATTTGATGAAGTCTCACTCCTCACCATTTTAAATCTGTGGTGTTCATGTCCTTATTACTGTAAAAAGAAGAAGAAGAAAAAAGCACTCACAGCAAAGAAGTTAATTGATGCTTTTTAGCAGTTTGTATCAGAGACGTGATCAATAATCTCTCTCTCTCTCTCTCTCTCTCTCTCTCTCTCTCTCTCTCTCTCTCTCTCTCTCTCTCTCTCTCTCTCTCCCTTTTTCTTCTGCTTCCTCTCCAGGATTGACAAGTCCACTTTGTCTGCACTAAAAGCACGGTAAGTTCTTTTTTCTTTATATATGTATATATACAGTTGTGGTCAAAAGTTTACATACACTTGTAAAGAACATAATGTCATGGCTCTCTTGAGTTTCCAGTTATTTCTACAACTCTGATTTTTCTCTGATAGAGTGATTGGAACAGATACTTCTTTGTCACAAAAAACATTCATGAAGTTTGGTTCTTTCATGACTTTATTATGGGTTAACAGAAAAAGTGACAAAATCTGCTGGGTCAAAAATATACAGCAACATGAATAAGCAATATTGGTGACTTAGAAAGTTGTGTCAATGAAATGAGCTTCATAGCATGGCCTCTTAACTTCTTGTGAGTGATTATGAGTGACTACAGCTGGTGACTTCTCTGAGGCCATTTAAATAGGGCTCATTGGATACAAACGCCCACAAACGCTACAATGGGAAAGTCAAAGGAGCTCAGCATGGATCTGAAAAAGCGAATCATTGACTTGAACAAGTCAGGAAAGTCACTTGGAGCCATTTCAAAGCAGCTGCAGGTCCCAAGAGCAACAGTGCAAACAATTGTTTGTAAGTATAAAGTGCATGGCACTGTTTTGCCACGATCAGGAAGAAAACGCAAGCTATCACCTGCTGCTGAGAGAAAATTGGTCAGGAGGATGAAGAGTCAACCGAGAACCACCAAAAAGCAGATCTGCCAAGAATTAGAAGCTGCTGGAACACAGGTGTCAGTGTCCACAGTCAAGCGTGTTTTGCATCTCCATGGACTGAGAGGCTGCCGTGCAAGAAGGAAGCCCTCGCTCCAAAAGCGGCACCTTAAGGCTCGACTGAAGTTTGCTGCTGATCACATGGACAAAGATAAGACCTTCTGGAGGAAAGTTCTGTGGTCAGACGAAACAAAAATCGAGCTGTTTGGCCACAATGCCCAGCAATATGTTTGGAGGAGAAAAGGTGAGGCCTTTAACCCCAAGAACACCATGCCTACCGTCAAGCACGGTGGTGGTGGTATTATGCTGTGGGGCTGTTTTGCTGCCAATGGAACTGGTGCTTTACAGAGAGTAAATGGGATAATGAAGAAGGAGGATTACCTTCAAATTCTTCAAGATAACCTAAAATCATCAGCCCGAAGGTTGGGTCTTGGGCGCAGTTGGGTGTTCCAACAGGACAATGACCCCAAACATACATCAAAAGTGGTAATGGAATGGCTAAATCAGGCTAGAATTAGGGTTTTAGAATGGCCTTCCCAAAGTCCTGACTTAAATCCCATTGAGAACATGTGGACAATGCTGAAGAAACAAGTCCATGTCAGAAAGCCATCAAATTTAACTGAACTGCACCAATTCTGTCAAGAGGAGTGGTCAAAGATTCAACGAGAAGCTTGCCAGAAGCTTGTGGATGGCTACCAAAAGCGCCTAATTGAAGTGAAAATGGCCAAGGGACATGTAACCAAATATTAGCACTGCTGTATGTATATTTTTGACCCAGCAGATTTGATCACTTTTTCTGTTAACCCATAATAAAGTCATGAAAGAACCAAACTTCATGAATGTTTTTTGTGACAAAGAAGTATCTGTTCCAATCACTCTATCAGAGAAAAATCAGAGTTGTAGAAATAACTGGAAACTCAAGAGAGCCATGACATTATGTTCTTTACAAGTGTATGTAAACTTTTGACCACAACTGTATCTACCAATAAAATCTAGTCATTGTTAATATTCGGCTCTTGGTTAGCGAGGCAAAGCCATAATTTGTGTAAAGGTGCTTGAGGAAAAATTCCCAGGAAGCACTGGTGTGCAACAGTTCACAAATGAACACCGAGACTGTGCGGCTTTGGCTCACAAGATGCTTTCAACCCAGACATAATTTCCACTTATTTTCCAGTGCAGTGATCGATTCAGATTATAAACTCAGCAACTGATTCACTGAACAGATATGCTTCATCACTTCCTTGTTTACTCTTTACCTCCTCTCTCGCCTTCTTGTGCCGCTGTGTGAGGAATATTAAAATCATCTTGGGCAAGGCACTCAACTCCTCGCTGCTCCGGTCGATTATAGTTGAACTCTGTGTTTGGTGTATTGTGTGAATGTAGCTTCCTTTATAAATAGGAAGCCGCAAGAGTTTATTTTCCACATGACCACCCCCCCTGCGTTTTTGGAAAAAGTAAATCTTTATATTTAGGCTTTATATCCACAGGTAAAAAATATTAACTTTTATGTAAAAATAAAAGGTTTAAATTTAATATGAATTAAAGTATAGTGTACAGTTCTCATTTACTAAAACTATATTTGAGTCTTGAACTCTTATAGAGTAATACAATTAAACTAAATATAATTTTAGGGTTGGTGCATTAATAATACAGAAAATTAGACATTTCTAGTTCTTTACTTTTACAGTAGTTGGACTTGTTGAAGGCACATATTCACATGGAAGAACTCCAGATTTCACTGTGTCTTAAACCAAAAATAAACCCATTCACCTATATCTTTTCTGGACAGTTCATTTTCTTCTTGGACGAGTTGTTGAAGGCTTCTATTAAGGCTCAGACTAGGATGAACAACGGGGCATCATTTCAATCTCATGATTCATGTTGATTGACTGGTTACCTCTAGAAGCTACTGGGTTCAGATCCCTCCGGTCGGCGTGAGTTTCTCTCCCAGTCAAAGACCCACATGTTGGACATCAGTGGTACTCGGGCTTTTGCCCTTGATCTCCATGCAGGCCTCAGAGGTGGAAAGGGTCTGCAATGAAATGTGGCTGCAACCTGTTCCACAATAGGATGGATGGGTCAAATGCAGAGGACTGGTTGTCCCCGCAGGGAATGATATAAGTATCACTCAACTTAGTGATGTTACATAACAATCTAATATAACTGGGTTATGCAGACTATCTGCGGGGTCGTTTAAACTGTGTTGCTTTTAACACAAGTCACGAGAAATGTTGTTTTAAAACTCATCATTTCCTACGTTCTGCATCCCTTTATGGTGGAAATGTCTTTATTTATGTGAAGAAAACAAACGCATGCGGCAGGTGACAAAATATAAAAAATACAATGCACTCTCAGGCATTCTGGATTGCTTTCAAATATTTATTGTCCTGTAGATCAACTCCTCTTATTTAATATTCTCCCTGCTGAGTAAACACCCCCCCCCCCCTCTCGTCTTTTAAAGCAAATACATTTGCTTAAATATTGCCAAAATATGAGTAGGGACACGCCCCTATTGTCCATATGCAAATCTGGACCCTTGTGATCTGTCATAGCTGCAGTCTGCTGTCTAATAGCTGCAGTAAGCCGCCCGGTGCTGCTCCACCACTGTTGATGCTTGATTCATTGGACAGCTGCCATTGTTCGCTCCCTCTTGAGTCGTGTGTGTTTTGAAAACAACGTGACATCGATGTTCATCAGATAATTGTGAGTCTCCTCTACAATTTGTAGCTGTGACAGGAGAAGTAGCAGTGGGGGCGTGTGACTGGGTTGAGCAAGCTGTAAAAATTAAAAGTAAAAATGACTATTTGAGGTAAACGTAACAACTTTAAGGTCAAATGAGTTGTGGAGTGGAGTGGATAGCTAATGAGAACATCATTTGCTGAGTAATGAGCCTGCTTCACGTTCGATGAGGATGTGTGAGGAGCTTCTCTTTGTTGAAACAAACCACCGGCCAGCCCTGCTAATGGAGGTTGCCTTAGTGATGGGAGGTGAAGGGCTTCTCTCTGTGTGTGTGTGTGTGTGTGTGTGTGTGTGTGTGTGTGTGTGTGTGTGTGTGTGTGTGTGTGTGTGTGTGTGTGTGTGTGTGTGTGTGTGTGTGTGTGTTAGATCAACTCTGTCTGTAGCCAAACCCCACTTTCTGCATGTCTCCCTCACCTTGGAGTCCGTTACACTGACATTTACTCTCTGAACAAACATGTCAAGTCGTCCATATTTGCCGTAGTGGCGCCTCCTGTTGAACGTTTCCTGATGACTTTGTGTTGGATGTTTCTAGAGACTGAAGACCAGACTTTAAAAAAAGTTGCCGTTCATCCTGATGTGATCTCGTTAAACAGACGTCTGTAGACATCGGACCAAGATTCTGCCGTTGGCAGTGTTGGTTTTCCTTTTTTAATCCATTTGTTTGTCTGGGTGGTATTGACCGATCACCTTTGGTTGCATGCAGGAAAACAGTCCATGTGGAGAGCGAAAGAGGCCCAATGCGTTGCCCAGAATGCAATCTCGGCTGTTGTCTGAGGATGATGTAGCTTTTTAAGATCTTAAAATTAGCTTCTAAACTGGCCCCTTGTGAAACAATCGGATCGTAGACGTTGTCTCTCGACTCAAGTTGTCTACAGTGACGGTGAACTGGATCTCCGCTGTCTACACTGGATCTAAGAAACACTAGCCGTTACCCTCAGAGGCTAAATTGTCTTCAGATAGACGATGGGTTCAGAGAGTCCTCTGGATGTTGGTCAATCCTCACAAGACTTTTCCACCTGTTTCTAGAATTATCCAGAATTGAGTCTGAGTCTGTTTCTTGATACTAGGATGAATAAAGCAGGTCGATGCACTTCAATCAAGACAAATTCGACTAAATGAATCTTTAATTCCAGTCATTTTTAAACCTGGAGCCTAATGAGAACAACAGTTTTTGAAATCAGTCTAGTATTGAGGGAGAACGTTGTAACCGGCAGCCGAGGAAACGAGCTGCGAGGGCAATTATGAAATGTTGCGTCCACTAAAAGTTCTTGTTTTTACCTCTGATATCCTCAGATTGATTTAAGAGTCTGACAACACTATGTCAAGGTAACCAAGTCTTAATTTAAGACTCAAGGAGAAGTCTCGTTGTGAGATCTGAATGTTGAGCAGCAACAGGTCCCACTCTGTACATCATTCTTCCTCTGTGGTGCATTAGGTCCCAGCACCCACAGGAGCAACACCAGTCTCCTGAGCTTTGAGGCCTTGCAGCAGCTGGTTCACCCTCCTCTGCCTGTCGCCCTCCATCTCTTAATCTGTATGCTCCGGCTCAAATACATCCGGGCAGCCATCGAATTCAAAGACCTCATCCGCCTTGTCAAAATCCTCTAAATATTCAGCCATGACTTTGAAATTATTTTAGATTACGTTAAGCTTCCCGTTCTCCATCACAACAAACTCCAACACGTCACCTCCCGATATTTCAGAGGGACACTTGAGTGAGATTCTTTCCATAATGTTGTCAGACACTTATAATAAGATACATTGTTGACCCTACTAGTCAGTTAGACATGAGAAACAACATGAGAAAATAGTTTGAAAAAAATGCAGAAGTTACTTTTTAATGACTCAAATTATTACATGATAAGAAAGAACAGTTTTGCGATGTGGTTAAACATATACTGTACACCAGAGATCCAGAATTCTTAGTTAAATAAGCACCAAGCATGTGGCAGATCATCATAAATAGTGATTGTCTTGGATTTCTACAATATACAAGAACTAATAATATATGAAGACTATATATATTTTACTATTGTTGTACTTTATATTATATATAAGAGTATTTTGAGGCTGTAAAAGGTTTTGTGAGAATAGTGAACATGGCGTTTCTATTTGTGAAAGTCAAACTCTTTAATAATCTATAACATGAATGTGAGACACCGGATTCAAAATGCTGGAGGCCACAATGATAAAACTCTGAACAGCGCAGGTTTGTTGTTTCAGATGTACAGCTTTAGCCTACACAACACATTGTGGTTAGTCTGAGTCATGTAAAATAAGCCTTGTCTGTTATCTACAGTATTCTCATTGTCTCCCTCGGTCCCTGGCCAGGTGTCATTAGACCGTCTGCTCTGGAGTGGTCCTGAATATGAATCAGTGAGTCGTGACTCCTGCTTGAGCCGCCGCTCTACCTAGACAGACACTGAATAGCACCAATTTATGTGCGCGTTTGATCCAGGTGTTGGATGTAAGAAAACACTGCGCAGACAAGCACCTTGGATTCAAGAACGCGAGGAACAGAGATGACACTTCGGAATAGAAAGGATTAACAGAATAGATGGACCACCGATTTTGATTTATTCTCTCTTGTCTTTCTCCAAATGTAATTTGTTGTTACAGCGTACAGAGAAGCTCTGCTCAATCAATCGAACTTGTATCACGAATCGCAATGTGGCCCACTGCAACAGGTGCTTTCTTGTTAAAGGCAACTATTATTGTTTCATAATACCTTTTTAAATTAAATATTGTGCTGCGGAGATGTTTCATGTTTGCAGACTTACAGAAAACCCCTAGTACACATAAATACATATTCGTATGAATACATTATACAACATAACTA
The DNA here is from genome assembly GCF_023349555.1 of Cebidichthys violaceus. Classification (NCBI taxonomy): domain Eukaryota; kingdom Metazoa; phylum Chordata; class Actinopteri; order Perciformes; family Stichaeidae; genus Cebidichthys; species Cebidichthys violaceus. Next base: position 4,558,746 of record NW_027176262.1, on the reverse strand, counting down.
CAACGAAAGACATGAGATACATCCACATTTATAGCTTGTCTACATAAACTTGAAATCCAATTGAAGAATGGAAAGATTGAGGAGTGAGTTTATCATCTGTTGTGTGGAAGCTTGACATGCAGTACGACAGGGGGTTTCTAAAATAGTTTTGAATGTATAAAAACCATTAAAAATGATGCCATGTTGAGTCACAGCAGGCATGACTCACAGCTTGTCATGCTCCTATTCCATGACTTTAAGCTTACACTACTCTGCAGTTGGCAGCTGGACTTGTACAGGGAGGAATATACAGGAGAATAAAGCCACAAAAGGAAAAAAAAGGGAGAAGCGTAAAAGCGAAGTGGAAGGCCAAAGTGACAAGAACTTCAGTTCAAAAGTGAGCGGCTGCAGGGCAGCAGGTGTGAAGACTTTACTTTGTTGTCCTCTCCCTTTTCCGTCCCGCCTACTCTCAGGTCACGGTGTGCTTTTTATTGTCTCCATTGCGTCAACTTTGTCTCCCTCTTTCTCCCCTCTCCTCCCTCTCCTCTGTCATGAACCCCCAGTGTTCCTCTGCCTCTCCTTCTGCTCATGCTTCCTACAAAGAGATCTCTCCTCCTTCGCCGTACACACAACACCTCATTAATAATCAAACCTGTGTGCGCGTGTTTGAGCAAACGCATGCATCTGCTTATGGGTTTTGTCTTGAAGTGGTCGTGAGGGTGAATGAATATTACAAGTGGACCAACAGGGATAATAGAGGAGAGACAGGATGAAACACAGAGAGAGAGAGAGAGAGAGAGAGAGAGAGAGAGAGAGAGAGAGAGAGAGAGAGAGAGAGAGAGAGAGAGAGAGGGGAGAGGGGGAGAGAGGGAGGGAGGGCGAGAGGTTGCACCTGATCGGCTTCTTATCAGAGTACGACGATGCCCCGCAAACTGTGGTGAGTCTGTCTTCTGTGTATTTATACACATACTGCATACTTGTAATTACTTGATTACAGTAATTTCCTTTTTAAATCTTCTATCACTTGCTAAGTTGTTACAAACCTGCAGTTTGTCTGTCGAGGAGTTGATGTTACATCATGTAAGTTCCTGTTTTAATTATGGATCATTCAAGAAAAGCTGCAAATGCCTTAGAAGACATTTTATGTCTCAACTGACATTTAGCTTCTGAGGTCTTTATTGGATTTTGATGTCCCGGTGCACGTTTCATTTATCTCATTATCAAATGAATTGCTCTCATAAGAGCTGATGGTAATGGGGACAGATTTATTCGAGCTCAAAGATCGCTTCATTGATTATCACAATTCTCTTAAGAGGTGGGGATATTATGCAGAGCCGTCTTTTGTAGTTATCGTGTAACATATTTTAAATGCATGTACGTGGATCTGTTGATGTCACAGTGGCTTATCTAGAGAAACACATACACACAGACTGGATTCAGTAAGAATAACTGCGTAAGTAGAGTGGACTGCAGTAAAGCCAAATAGAATATGGCAGCATGGCAGATTGTGAAAAAAAAAACAGTGTTCGTGTTTCCTCAGGATATTTGACGGCTTCAATCATAAAACTTTATTAGCTCTGTGGACTTAATTGGCATCAGTGTGAAGGATGAGTCACCTGTGTGTCGCTGTCTAGTCCCCCGGTTTGTCTCGTAAGAGCTGCAGGTGTCCAGCGCACCGCGTGTCCTTATGTCTTGTGTCGTATACATGCTGTAAGACGGCTTTATGTAGATCTCCGCTATGTAAGTACCACAACAAATGACTTCAGTATTTTGTTTTCAGGCTCAACCACAGATGGCTCGAATTTTTCAATCTGGCCAACTGTCTGCCTGCGTGTGTGTGTGTGTGTGTGTGTGTGTGTGTGCGTGTGTGTGTGAGACGGAGAGAGTGTCTGCAGCCAGCTGCTTCTAATTCCGCGATGATACTCGTCATGCATTATTCCCGTCCTCCTCGTTTGTCTCCCTCTCTCCTCCCCACCTCTGCCGGTCTCTCCGCTCGGGTTCAAACAGAGCAGCTGCTGACATCTGAGAGCGTCGTCCGCCCGGACTCACACCTCGCAGCTCGCAGCTCGCAGCTCGCAGCGCTGCGGCGCGGATCCTCAGGCACCTGTGGCGTTCTCCTCTCTGCTTTCCAAGGACAACGCTGCAGCCGGGCCACTCCTCGCTGGGTGGTGCTGATTAGTAGATCTCATGTAGCATTCGATTAACCTTTTTACCAACTATATTGTGAATCTTGGGATCCTTTTGCCTGTGTCATCTTACATTTGACTTTATTCCATTTTGCACATCTAAGAGAATGGATGCATGTTAGTATTGTCCACCTCAGTTGGATTGACAGGCAGGATGCGTGACCGGAATGAGGCTGAGATTAAACAAGGGGCCCTGGAGAAAATAGGCTTCGAAGAAAATATGAAAGAGGTTTAAAAAAAAAAAGAAAGAAGAGTAGAGGAGCCTGATAAGAGGAGTTGCCTTCTTCCTATAGACGTACCCTCCCCTTATCGTTGTCTAGTCATAGTTTTTTTTGTGGCCAGGTGTAAATGTTATCTGTCTGCCGGCATCACGGAAAAGAGCGAAAGGGCTGCTGCTATTTCTGGAGCCTGGCATTTACTTTATCTCCTGCTACACCTTTTTATATTGCAGGGACCGATGGACAAACACGGGAATAAATGTCTGCTGCTATCATATTGACTTTAGGTGATGGCTTATTAAAGCTCACGGCCTTGCCCTGCAGAGAAGGAGCAGAAGAAACAGCAATGATTAGTCACAAGGAGGTTGCATGTAGCTGTAATGAGCTGTCAGCCTTATTGTGTTTTGCTTATTGGAAGCAGTTGTTGATGTAGTGTACACAGTTCTAGTCTGTTACCTAGCCTACAGGCAGAGAGAGAGAGAGAGAGAGAGAGAGAGAGAGAGAGAGAGAGAGAGAGAGAGAGAGAGAGAGAGAGAGAGAGAGAGAGAGAGAGAGAGGTCAGGAGCAGTAACAGAGGACACAATGCTACTCAGCTGGGGTTAAATTTGGGAACCAGGAATCAATTTAACCACAAACGCTGTTTGAATTGACTCACTCCTCGTATCGAGTGTTTCAGTTCACTTTTTTTTTAAAACGGTACAACCTTGTTGGACTTGTGTTTGAGTTTTTTCCCTCTGCATCTGAGTGTGTGAGAAAAAGGTAGAGAAACCAACACCATGGGGTTGCGGTGATACTCGTAGCGGTACGATGGGGGAAGTGGTGGAACTCCACCCATCCTCAAGAACTCAGGAGAGGATGTTGCACTTCCTCTGATCCTCTCCTATCGCTCAACTCCCACCAAAGTTACAGAGCATCGTTTTTAATACATTTAATACAAACGTTTGATAATTTTTTGGCATCTATGTTCAAATGAAATGGAAATGATGGTAAATCTTAAGACTGCAGCACTATTGGCTTTCATTTAAAATGAAAAGCTTTCAAATTAACTTTATTTACTGTGTTAGCTGAGCTTAAAACTTTTGATCATGGATTTACTTCTTGTACTTTTCTCTCGCACAAAATGCCTGCATGAATCCGTCCGTGCGTGGACAGACAGTCCACACATTCTCACCTATTTCCGCTGCGACCACAAGAGGGAGCAGGCGGCACGCGTTTGTCTCAAGTGTCCCCTCGGAGGGAGAAGTCTGTGCAGTGACACGGAAGCAGCCGAAGTGAAGAGAAATGAACACTAGAGTGAGCAATAACCTTTATTTCCATCAGTGTGGAGCTCTGACCCACCTGTTAACGCGTCTACCTGTTGAAGCCGGCGCTGGGAAACAGCTCGACCTGCCTGCTGTTCGCTTCAAAGCCAATTTACTAGTTGGACCAAATGAAAGAGATGCCACCTAGACGGTGTCTTTTAGGTGTCTTAACCATTAAAAAAAAAAGAATTATAATACACACAAAAACAACCCACATACTCGTTCTTAGATGTCATCGTACATGCAGTACTTCAAACGCAGTCGGTGTTTTCTAGGTTACCACAGAGAGACAAGTGCACCATGGTTTTTTTTTCTCCAGTCTCACTGTGTATAGCGGCCTATAGGGAGCCGAGGCTGTTGCCGTGGCAACGAGAACTGATGATCACCTAAGGGACGGTCGAATATGGTTCATTACCATGGTGATAGGCCCTGGTTGTCTCGCCTTGACGGCCAGACTCCCATCACCAGTTTACTAAAAACATGAACAAAAGATAATCTGACCTGCGCTGCTAGTGGTTGACTATAGTTAGTTGCCTGTGTGTGTGTGTGTGTGTGTGTGTGTGTCATTAGAAGCATGTGAGGATGAGACACCTACAGTACTTTGAGTCCTGTGTAATGATCCGTAACTCTACTCCGTCTATCTGTAGGAAAGTTTCATTTCATTCATCAAACATGCATTCATTGAATTAAAATGAACAAGATGACTCAATAAATGTTTATAGATATGAAGACAAGGTTGAATCTGATGCAACTGTTACAGCGTTCAGGTGAAAGGATCTTATGGTTTAGATGAGAGGAGATGATTACTAAGTGGTGCTATGTTTTCATCATTTGAAGGTAATTGAATCTCATTTTCCTTCCTTTTCACATTTCCTGTGCTTAGGCTAAATGAGCACTCCATCATGTCTGTCCTCTGTCCCACCCAAAGTTACATAAGAAGCTGTCAATGGTGTCTCTTTGTCCACAGTAAAGAGATGGAGGCAGCAAACAGTTTCTCATTTACACACACAGAGCAGACACATAGCAACATTAGCATTCATTTAGGGTTGTGTTTCAGGCCACCTGCTGATTTAATTCAAGCACTCACTCTCCTTTTAGCTCCGTTTTGATCCCTTCCAACCAAACATTTTAAATGTTCACCAGCTAGTCTCCGGCTGTGTCTGTCTGCTGTTTGGTGCTGAACGGGTAGCGTATATAGAGCTTGTAGACGGGGAGGGGTGGGGGGGGGGGGAACCAGAGCAACAAAGATGCAGGTCGTAAAAGCGAAACAATGAGCTGAAAGAAGCTATAAAACTTTCACATTTGATCCATTATTCTGATCAAGCTTATGAATGCGACCCGCGTAAGAGTTGTTCGTTCTCCAATCTATGAACGGCCAAACGCATCGTGGACATATTCCTCCACTGTGTGCACAAAGATAACACTACACAACTATACAAGCCAGTAAACAGAGCCAGTTCCCCAAAATGTGTGACTGTTCCTTTTAAATCTGATCTATAACACTACGTATCTAATGTTCTCTCATCTAACCCTGTCCCATATGCGGTGTTTACTGCTTTTAATCAATTTTGTAGCCTACATTTTTAATTTCCTTTTTGCCCTCGTAAAATCTGAAAACAGATGAAAATGTGCCTGAAGCCTCACTGCTTCATTCACAGCCTGCTGTTTAACGGCCATGACCCTGACAAATACACATACAAGACGAAACTCCAGAAAACATCATTTCTGCTTTTCACTTCTTTCAGTCACAATCTCTAAAACGTGTGTGTGTGTGTGTGTGTGTGTGTGTGTGTGTGTGTGTGTGTGTGTGTGTGTGTGTGTGTGTGTGTGTGTGTGCTCTGCTTGTTAAGAGAGAGTCTTGTTACTCTAAAGTCCCCCAGACAACCAGCTGCCTCTTTGCTTTTGACAAATATTTACTTCTTTCCTTCTGGCTGATGCTACACACACACACACACACACACACACACACACACACACACACACACTCTCACACACACAGACACACACAGAGTAGCTGATAAGCGCACCATCTGGCCAGAGTGCTGGCTGTTAAGGGCTCATAAAACCGACCCTCACCTATTTAGAGGCAGAGGGCTCCCTGAGCGGCAAGCTGTGGAGAACGTGTAAACAGCACACTCGATGGCACGCACGTCCACCCACCCGCATGCACCTCCTGTATCCACGGGGGACGTAGGAGGTGAGACGGATAGGAGGTGAGCGGGATCAGAGGATGTACCCGTTCTTGGTCTGTGAACGTCTTCATCTCTACCGCCCTCACTGACTGTCTTTGAGGATAAAGATACACACAGATTGATTCTGCAAACTGATACACGGTTACGTGTGTGTGTGTGTGTGTGTGTGTGTGTGTGTGTGTGTGTGTGTGTGTGTGTGTGTGTGTGTGTGTGTGTGTGTGTGTGTGTGTGTGTGTGTGTGTGTGTGTGTCAGGACTGCAAAACACACAACTTTATACAACATGTCAGCTGTGGGTTTGATATGGGAAACGTTCTGTATTCCTCACAGTAAAGGGGCATTATTGTTTGACCTGCACTTCAGGGTTCATTGTTAAACTCCTCACATAAAGCCTACGTTGCTCAATATTTTATTTATAGGATACAAAAAAAAAAGATGAGTGAATTGATCCCACTAACAATTCTTGTATGTGTATCCAAAGTCTGATATAGCTTATTCCCAAGTGCTCACGTTGAACTGAGCACTGCGTGACAAACTACACGCACTGTAGTTTATTTTGAGTCAATCCCACATACAAAATCCTGCAGCCCAAGAGCACCAAATCTGTATTAATCCACTGCTGAAAATAGTCCCCAAAATGCACTTAACCTGTTTACCACTGTGACACTTTGAAAGATGTACTTCTTCAGTGAGAACCAGAGAGCAGGGAAGAGAAAGAGAAGCGTTGAGAACGAACACATTGCTGCGTTTCGTCTTTCAACAATAGCACTCAGAACAATTAACGTTTTGATCCATAATGCTCTTTTAACGATGTAATTCAGTTTTCTGATGACCCTTGATGAACATTTTCTAATCTTAACTAGCTGAGAGAGAGCGATGACTAATTAGGAGGAAGCCGATTTATTTCAGCAATCTGATATTTAGATGGCATTTCATAACAGAAGATGTCCTTTTTATTGGCAACTGTAACATTTGTCAGTTGCTGATGAAAATGCAGAATGTTAATATATCCTCATTGGGGGAAGTAATAACACCCAATTCATGTTGTGCTGCCGCTTGATACATAACAAGTGATCCCGGTGCTTGTTCCGTACGTCTCGTCTCCGTCTCGCTAATCTCCGTTGTGTCTCTGGGAGTCTTTGCACAAACTAACCAGGCTTGGCGGCGTTGCCGTGGGATAGGAGGATGTTGCGAGGCATGCTCGGCGATTGCCGCCGTTACTGTTTTGTACACAAACACTTGACATAAGCTGGCGGCAAATTACAGCCCGTCTCCTTAGCATCCGAAAGAAAGGAGGGTGATGTTGTAGAGAGAGAGTGCAGAAGAATGAGTGAGGGGATGGAGGGAGACTTTGCATGGTTCGAAAGGAGAGACAGAAGGATCAAGGGTGAGAGGAGAGAACAAGGAGACAATAATAGACCAGGGGATCCTTTGCTGAGATTGGACAAACAGAAAGGTGAGGGGAAAATCAGACCTCTCTCCCTTCTTGTCTTGCTGGCACTGCTGTCAACCTGCACGCAGCAGAGGTGCTCTTAACATCTACAAAGAGTGAAGAGGGTCGAGATGGGAGAGGAACAACAATAAGAAGGAGGGAGGAGGGGCGAGGGAATAAAAAAGAGAGCTGGATTCTCTCTTGGGAAAAAAATGAGCCGATGGGGAGAGAAAGGACGGAGGGGTTACAAAGGAAAAATCTTTTTCTCTCTCTGCTGCTCCCTTGTAAAGGTTGACCTCTGTGGATAAAAGTGTGTGTGAGAGAGAGAGGGTGAATGAATGCGTGTGTGTGTGTGTGTGTGTGTGTGTGTGTGTGTGTGTGTGTGTGTGTGTGTGTGTGTGTGTGTGTGTGTGTGTGTGTGTGTGTGTGTGTGTGTGTGTGTGGCTCCTCTGTGACCCGGTGAGGTCATCCTCAAACATCCACATGAAAGCTGTTGACAGATGGCGGAGCTCAGACGCTCTCGTCCATCCTCTCATTCAGAAGCCATTTCAGAGCTTTCTATCAAACTAACAATTGTGTTTTTTTCTTCTTCTTCTTCTCTCACCTCTGAACGCGTCTTTATCTGTCTTAGTCTCAGGGCTGAAAGAGCTTTTCTTATTGGCTCACTTGGCTCTTATTCCCGGTCATAAGTGGACTTAAAGAAAAAAAAATCTATACCGAAGCCGCATTTGGTGCCCGTTCAGCTCTGTGTTTTTTATATGCAAACACACACATAAAGGCACACATACACACACACACACACACACACACACACACACACACACACACTTTCCCTCTCAGTGCGTCCATTTTGTACATACATCAGAGAGGCAGGGAACAAGGCCCTGTCTCGCTCCGGCAGAGCTGAGCTCAAACCCAATTTGCTTTCAAAGGAATAATTCATCTCCATACGAGCAACCTGCAGATACGGCCTCAGCTTGTCCTTGCCCGCTCGGCCCGTACGCTGCTGCTAAAATTGTTATGTCTTGTGTTGATAGAGCATGGCAATTTGCACCCGGTCACAACAAAATCAAAAAAAAAAACCCAGGCTGAGATGTGCCCCGTTTTGCAAAAGTGACAGCTGTTTGTGCAAAATGGTTGATAGAAAAAAATGGATGACACTATTATTGTCAAAAACAATTTGTTGCATCTATTGGACTGTTGTGTTTTCCAACATAAGGAGCATAATAGCTTATATTCTTTTTACAGTATGTTACAGTAAATTTGGCTATCGCTGCAAACCTCCACTGAGTTCTTGCTATTCTTCCTCTTGCCCTCTCTGTTTCAACCCCCTATGTGTGTATTTAAATGTGTGTGTGTGTGTGTGTGTGTGAGTTTCCTTGCGTCTGCGGGTCAAGCGGCTGTAAGCCATCATCTTAGCCTACCAGGCAAACTTAAAGAGCAGGAAATTGATTCACTTCGCTTTAACTGATTTATGTCACGCACAAAGAAAGGAGAAAGAACACAATGGGATCCAAGGGGGAAGGAGAAACACTGGTTCATATGAAGCACACAAGAACCTGAATTGAAGGAAAGAAATATCATGTGACACTGCATCTATAGAAAACAAACTGGTGCAGATGTGAAAAGCTCCTCTTGTCGGCTCATGTTTTTAACCCGTCAGAAATCCATTTTGCGGTGATTTCAGCAATCAGGGATAAAAATGGCAAAAACCCAAAGTGCCGATATGTGCAGAACAATTTATGTGTGTGTGTGTGTGTGTGTGTGTGTGTGTGTGTGTGTGTGTGTGTGTGTGTGTGTGTGTGTGTGTGTGTGTGTGTGTGACAGAGAAAGAGAGACAAATTATGGCCCAATGCCAATTTGCCAACACATCACGAGCAGAGATAAACAATCCTGCTGCAAATAGCCCGGAGTGTGTGAAAATAATTGTCCGATGACATTTCTGCGGCGGCGCGATGACAGCGGCGAGCGGAGGGCTCGTCAAGGCCGGTGTGCTTTGGTGATTAACAAAGGGCCGTCTGTGATTTGACGCCGTAATCATCGCTCGCAAAAGGAAGGGATGCGTCTCCTATTCATCGTCGCCCTGCATCACTCTCATTCCGTGTCTCTGCTCCGACTCCTGCCTGTGATCTCTCACTTGCGTTTTCTCTCCGTCTCGAGCTCATTATCTTGCTTCTTTGTCGCGTGTCTCTCGTTTCTTCACTTGTTTGCATACTCCTTTTCGTTTTTCTTTTATTGTTTCATTTTGCCGCTTGCATCATCCTTGTCTCTTTTGATTTCTCAAACCTCTTTTTCAGGATCTTCATCTTGCCGAGAGTTAGATAAAAAACGCACATTTACAGTTTAAGGGTTATGTGCCCGACCATTTATTGGCAACATAACGGACACTAAGTGACACTGGTGGTGTCAGCCAAGCAGTAATCTTAACCCCCCCCCCCCCCCCCCCGCACAACAACATATTGCAGTTTTTACACCTCATATTTTGTTTGTTTAATCAGTACAAAAATAACATGCTTATTAGTGAGGTTTAGAGGCGGGTCTTGTCTCCTTTGGACAGAGTCAGGTGAGCCGTTCCCGCTGTTTCCGGTCTTTGTGCTAAGCTAAGCTAACCGGCTGCTGGCTCCAGCTACATATTTACTGTAAAGACTTGAGTGTGATATAAATGTTCTCATCTAACGCCTGGCTAGAAAGAAAAAGAGCGTATTTCCTAAAATGTGAAAATATCGCAGCTGCATGGAGTTCTGCCGTAGGATTCAAAGTTGCAATTCATAAACGGCATCTGGTGCTGACAGTCTCTCAGAATCTGAAAAAAAGAGACATCCTCTCATCTCCCTGTTAGACTGGCGACCTGTGCACCGTGTGCTCTGACTCTCCCCTGATGCATGCTGGGACACACCCCAGCCCCCACGACCCTGAACAGGATAAGTGGTCTAGATAGAAAATGGATGGACAGAAGGATGGATAGAACCCCCCCCCCCCCCCCCCCCCCCCCTCCTCCTCCCCCCTAACTCCCATCCATTTGCTCAGTCTCAGATTGTTTTTATGGGACCGGACAGGTGCAGGCCGGTGCTTCACCACACAGCTGTTACTGATTCACTTATGTCAAATCAGTGATTTACCAAGAAGAGACTGGTGACTGCATGATGAGGTTTGGGGTCAACTGGGCATTGATTTCAGTTCTGTTTGATTTTCCTCAGACATAAAATAATGTTCAGCATTTCCTTTAATTTAATTTCCATGATCGCATTTCGATTCGGATGTTGCTAAACTCTGAAAAGTTTCCGGTTGACCCACAAATAAAAACAGAAAAGCAGAAAATTGTGTGTTTATTTAGGACTCGTAGTAACAAGCTGACTGAGAACATAAAGGTTTAAAGGACATTGATATCAGTAGACAATATAGATGGAAGATTTAGTAACATGTATGGCAATCAGTTAGCCTTTACGTTATTGCACGTTGAATGCTGCTCCGTACCATCACTTTCATCACTTTCATCACTTTCATCACTTTCATCACTTTCATCACTTTCATCACTGCAGTAATTGTGACTTTAGTAAATGAGGATGAATCTCCGATTTTGCAGCCCTTCCGCACTTCCTGAGGAGCGTGTCGGCCACGGTGTTGCACAGTTGTCTGTGCCTCAGCCTATCTGGAGACCAGACACCAATAGTCCTGCTGATGGATCGTTCATCAGACACCACTTTGTACGCTCTCAGGGCAAGAGAGCAGTTCGTAATGGCTGTCTGGGCTGTCGTGCTGTGTGTGTGTGTGTGTGTGTGTGTGTGTGTGTGTGTGTGTGTGTGTGTGTGTGTGTGTGTGTGTGTGTGTGTGTGTGTGTGTGTGTGTGTGTGTGTGTGTGTGTGTGTGTCCCTTCTCTGCACCGCCGTTCTGCTCTGAATCTCACAGGACTGCTCCCTGGTCATATTGGTACTTTTTTACACACACACACACACACACACATATTCCCAAAGACAGTTTTATCACTTTCTCCTATTTAGTTTATCGCCCTAATATCCAGGGAAAGTAGCTTCTGTTTGTGTGAGCATGCGTGTGTTACGACTCTCCCATGTTGCAGCTCCTCAGCATTGTGTGCGGGCTTCTGTGTTTACTGCCGTTATCACTTAAGGAAGGGCTCCAGTGAACACACCGTCATCAAACAACCCGACAGCTCAGTTGTTACAGACAATCCTGTCTCCATCTTTTCTGCAATGACCAAGACAAACACCGCAAGCGACGCCGCAGCCCTCGGTGTCGACATCGAGTCGTCCCTCGCGATATTTGTTCCCTGCAAACCTCTCGAGTGCAAATGTTTTCTGCACACAGAGATGTTCAGTTGGAGAGGAAATCACAGCGGAGTCACCACAATACCAAAGAGCGCCATTCCACTTCAACTCCTGCAATTTTAATGAGTCGCAACACTTGAGCGGTTCAAGCTCAAATTAGAGTAATAACACAACAATAACATATTAATTACCTCTGCTGCGGTCTAATTCCCATTGGAATACAACAGCTGTTAACAATCTTCTGGTCTGTTGATAAAAGCTTTTATAGTTATTGCTTAATACACCAGGTGGCTGGTGGATGTTCCCTTTATCAGCAGAAGCAGTGGTCTAAAAGAAAGTAGACGGCAGCAGCGATAGGCGAAAAAGCCCCAGTGGATGTTTAGTCATATTCTTCACACTGTATGCGTCATGATCTGTACGCTAAGTATGTTTCCATTGCACTTCATCCACTTTTGTTTTTATCGATACGTCAACCGAAGCGTAAAAACCTTTTCTACATATTTTGACTTCTTTTTTTTACCCCCCCCCCCCCCCCCCCCCCCCCCCTCATTTCCCGTAGCCGTGGTTTTCCTGCTGCGATGTGTCAGAATGTCAGAGACGTTGTACGATGCGCAGGTGATCTGTGGGAAGTGCAGGATAATCGCCTTCACACACTCAAGGGTTTATTGATTTCTGGAACAATCTAGACTGTACTCCATGTCGTCCATTGACATCCGATCCCTCTCTAACAATGTCGGGTCTTTTGTCCAAGTGTCAACTGGGCATGATTGTTGGACAGTGTTTTTTGGAAAGTAAGAACAATTCTTAGACAATTTGACAACCACAGTTCTGATACCGAGGTCTTAAAGATGACGATTATATAAACGTCACATGTTTCACTTTATGAAAACAGTTTAGTTTTTTTTTATTCTAAAGTTTGATGACCTCATGTTCCAGATTCATCTTCAGACTCAGTACAGAGTGAAACAGCGAACAACAGCTGAGTTTTAATGAGCTCATATTCTATCTGTCACCTAATCTCACTCTTTAAGGCTGACCCTGTGTGTGCATATGCATGCATGCGTGTGTGTGTGTGTGTGTGTGTGTGTGTGTGTGTGTGCGTGTGCGTGTGTGTGTGTGTGCGTGTGTGCGTGTGTGTGTGTGTCTGTTGCCCGTCACACCACACTCTGTCCCTCTCCTCTCCTCCTTCTCCATCTGTCGCCTCTTGACAAACACATGGTGTCTTGTTTGGCCGACTCAGCAAGGCCTCTGGCTCTACATGTATAGTCACACTTGCACACACACACACACACACATACACACACACATGCACTCCTCCATCTCTCCTGCATTGTTGCGTGTTAGATTACGTGACTCAGTCATTAATGGTGTGAAGGGGTTTACAGTAGTTCAGAGAATGGGACAGACGGGTGCATCATGGGACGCAGAATTAATAAGCAATAGAAGCGCAGAAACACAAGTAATGAAATGGGGATCGACTGCGGTCCGCTCACTAGAAGCTGTTAGCAGGTTCGTCCTGAGATTCTGCCAGAGTACGAGCCTCGCATGGAGGACGCATGAAGACGCATGAAGACGCAGAGAGCAGACGAGAAGGCTGAAGGGAAACGCAAACGGGCATAAATACTGAGAATTATGGTCAGAGAGAAACACAGGCTCGTCAGACAGATGAATGAATAACGCTATACTATTTATTATTTGGGTTCAACATGCGTGCAGCGTGACGGGGTGAGGCTTGGCACCAGCTCCTGATGAATGCCATATTGCTACTGCCTGTCCCAGGGAGTCGAGTGGCCGCTAGGATTACAATTGTTTATTAATTAAAGGGTTCCACAAAGGAGCAATAGAGCTCACTGTTGTTTCACCCCCTTGTTAATAAGAGACGTTCTCCTTTCCTCAGGATTTGAGAGATTTTGGGAATGCCTCCGATAAATTCTGTGCCTGTTTTCAATGAATAAGGACTAAATAAATCCTTCAGACATCAAGCCAAATATGTATCACATGAAGTTAGTTAGATTTGATTCTAAAGACAAAATAGGCAAGATATGAACCGTAAAGGGCAGTGACAGCATGTTGAAGGTTTAACAGCTTTGTTAAGACCTTGGTCAACAGTTAACAGACATAAAAATAAATCTCTAGCCTTGATTTCATTGTCCTAAGAAGTGTTTTCCTGACTGCAGACCAGGACAAACTCATAGTTTAATCAGAACTTTGAGGAGGGTGATAGTGGGACATGGAAGCAGAAACACAAGCAGAGGAAACAGGTGCCTGTTTACATATCCAGCAGATACAGAGTCCTGTTTCTGGCCACATGACAAAGTCCAATATTCACTCTCTTTTAGCTCTATTTTGGTCTCCACCGACTTCTGAGATAATCTTTCTGGCTCTTGAGTTGCTAAACGCTCCACAGTGTTCTCCAGCTAGTCGCTCATTGTGTCTGTCTGCTGTTTGGTGTTGAACAGGTAGTTTATCAGAGCTTTTGTTATGTTGCTGCTGAAAACAGCTTTCTGCTGCATCTGGAAACACCTGTTCACCATGGGTCGTGTGCTGAGAGAGAGAGAGAGAGAGAGAGAGAGAGAGAGAGAGAGAGAGAGAGAGAGAGAGAGAGGTGGAAAATGAAGGGAAACTTGTATTTTACTGTGAGAACGTTGGTGTAGAGTTACCTGAGTGAAACTCAAATACAATACCCTTTTATAAAGTGACATACACTGTGAAGTACATTATCTGCATAACCAAGCTAGTCATATGTTGCACATTACACCTATCAGAAATTAATCATTTTAACTATTTTGTAGACAGTTTTGCCCCTTTTTTGTCTTTTTTGTGTGTCTGGAGTTAAAATTTTCCCAGCCACTCACAACTGCTGTTTATTTGTACAGTTCAATATCAAGTATTAAGTATGAGAGCTCTCTAAGAACACAAGGATACGATACTTAGGAAGCAGAATAAACCTCAGCAGAGGGAATTTGAAGAGCGATCTCAACCTTTCTGGGATGTGTGGGACAGCTATAGGAGCTGTAGGTGGGGGATAAAAAGCAAAGTCAGGCATCCGGACCCCGAATGATAACACAGCCATAAGCGAAATATAATCCTTGATGAAATTTAAAACCTTTCAGACTCTCAGGATTTCTTTCCAAAGCCAATAAACAAAATCCTCAGCTTCTATGTTGCTTTTCATTAAAAACCTTGAAGAACAGAAATCCACTGATCCTAGACATTAAGTGTCACTTCCAGCTGCATAATGTGTTAAGACCAGAGAATATACTGTACATATACACACACACACACACACACACACACACACACACACACACACACACACACACACACAAACTATCTCTGAAAGTTATGGGTCACCTGCTATCTTAATGTTTTTCTTCTTTCCTTCAACAATGACTATTCTAACAGACAAAAATAATTTAATTCAGACACCAATATGTTATTTACATTTAAAAAAGTTTTGTCCCAAGAAGAAGAAGAAGAAGAAGAAGAAGAAGAAGAAGAAGAAGAAGAAGAAGGAGGAGGAACTGAATAAAACCCTCGTTCAGTCGATGTCCCCACACTGTTTCATGCCAATATTGTTGAAACCATTTTTTCACAAACCCTCCGAACAAGACGACATGTATTTGTAAAGAGCACTTTCTACATCCTGAAAGCATGAACGATAATTCATAATGATAGAGTAGTCCGCTCAGCCATCTGACTGAGCGAGACAGAGCTCCATAAGCAGCTCAGATGGGGTTACAGTGAAATATATTTAAACAAACTGGAAAAACAAACTGCTTTATCTGTTGCAGTCTGTGTACACGGTTCACCTCTGAGCTCATTGCTTCCCGTGTCACTAAACACCGTATACTGTACAGGCGTGTATGTGGGTGCATGTTTGTCTGTGCGGCTGTGTTATTTTACATGTGCATTACTTATATAAGAGCAATTTCCCCGCCTCAGTCCTGTGTATGAGTAATAACTCACTTCTGTTACTTTGCCTGAGAGCAGCAGCACGCTGCAGTGAAGTTATTTTAAAGTAATAATCCACCACCCTCTGTGGTTTGTTTGCTGCTCCGTTGCTGATATGGTGCAACAGTGATTCATGAAGCTTTTTCGTTTAAAAACAGCCGTCAACTCGGTCTGGGAAAATCCTCTATCACTCTGTCGATGATTTATTCTCTATTGCCTGCAGAGGAAAAGGGTAGTTAGCATGAGAGGCTACAGCTGCTACGGCCGGACAGACGAATAAGAGCGCCGCACGGAGCCACTTAAATGTTGTTAACGGAGAAGCAACAGAAGCAACAGAAGCAACAGAAACAACAGAAGCAACAGAAGCAACAGAAGCAACAGAAACAACAGAAGCAACAGCAGCAACAGAAACAACAGAAACAACAGAAGCAACAGCTTCACTGGACGGAGGAAGTCAAGCGCACCGCTTCTTCTGCACTAGTGCGGTGTCCGTTCGGCCAATTGCTTGGTCCCCAGTTATGCTGCTCTCAGCTTTTCTTGGTGACCGTTCATTCTGAACAACTTAACACACAACAATGAGCTTCCTTTGGTCATCAGCAGTACACACGACAAGGGTCAAGAACAGACAAGAAGAGACTCCTTACGTTTTAGTTAGATTATCAGGTGTCTGTGTTTAGTACTTATAACTTGGCTTGAAGAACAGAAAACAGTACAGTACAGTCATTTAGCAGACGCTTTTATCCAAAGCGACTTACAATTCAGTAAGTACCGTAGGTATGGGAGCACTTTTGGGATTAAGTGTTTTGCTCAAGGACACAATGACATGAGACTAGCGGAGCAGGAGCCGGGGATCGAACTGACGACTCTCTGATTGAGTCATATAATAACACAGCTGGGCCTTGCAGGTTTGTAAAAAAAAGATATATATATATATATATATATATATATATATATATATATATATATATGTTGTAGATTTAAAGAGGAACAAAAAGGGAATTTGTTGGGGACTATTTTCATTGGCGGATTAATGCACATTTAGTATCCGTGTCAGCAGGACTACGAGTGCTTTGGTCACAAAAGGAGAAATTATCGCTGGTTTTGGTGTTAACACTCTTCTTTGCAAAGTACAGGTCATTTTCTTCCTAGTGCATGTGATGATATGGCAATTCACGCGGTCGCTTAACTTCTACTTTTAGCTGAAAGAGCAAACACAAGAGGCCACTGCTGACCTGACTGTGCACACACTCTAGAGTGGGAAATTATCCTGAATGAGACATGAGTGGAACAGAAAGAGGAAGCGTCGGTGATTATATAAATGACATGTGTTGAGTGTTTTATGGTTTTATGTTTCTTGTAAATCACCTTCACTTTAGGTCTGTGTGTGCACATTTGCTTTTTGAGATTTTACTCGTGCGTATATCCGTATGCATGAATGTGTGTCACTGTATTAGTGCACTCCGTAGTTCCCAGGGCCTGGATCCGAACACCGATTCGGGGAAATGATCAGCATGTACTGTACGATGGAGAAGAGTACACAGAGAGGGGAGATAAAAAGAGAAGGTGTATTACAGTGGCTGATAGGCGTGGGTGGGAGGATTAGACTCTAAATTGATGCAGGTAATGAGTTACAGATTAGTGATTATCTAAATCGAACATGATCAGACAACTTATTCTCTCAGGGTAATCAGATTTAGGTTACTTTCCTCTAAAAATCCGCTGACTGTGCAGATCAGAGAGGAGTTTGTGTTATCAGTTATTCTGTTATCTGAAATATTAGGTTAACACTCTTGCCACCTGCATAAACAGTCCAATTCAGAATGTATTTAGTTTTTCCTACAGACGTTATACTTTATATGGGTTTCTCTCCCTTTTCTGAATGCGTTTTTGTAATCGCTTATAGGTGACTTTGTCGTACTGTTGATTGGAGGAAGGGAGAGTAAGAGCGAGTGGGAAACTGAAGGAGGGGAATGTTAGGAGGACAAAAAGCAGCGATAAATGGAAAGTAGCGGGGCTGTTGTACGGTGAGCGGTCTGAAAAAGGCCGCAGCGTGGCTGGAAAAATGTGAGAGCCAAGGTAAAGACATCTGAAGCCCAAGTCTTTGTCACGATAAGAGGTAGAAGGCAAACGAAATGAAGATTTAAAAACAGTATTTTCAGTTATAGAGAAGCTAATGAACCAAACAGCACATCTCACACTGGCTCCCTCTAATTAAAGTGATAAAATACCAGTTTAATGTATTAACTGAAGTGACATCAGCATCGACGCACAAAGAGAGGAATTTCTTTCTCTAGCTGGTGCTGACATGACAATCACAGCCTCAGTACACGAGGAATTAACCGTGTTTTAAAAAACGTCAATGGGTCCAATACTCAATGGAATACAAAGGAACAAAAACACAAAGTAAATAATGTTTAGAGAGCAAATAATCCATGTTAAAAAAAAAGCTCCTTAATGTCTAAAATAACAAAACTTGAAAGTGACTTTTTGTCCTTCCTAACATAATCTTTAGTCTACCACACATTTAAAGCACCATGAAACACATTCGTACGCTCAATGTGTGATGTTCTCATCCTCAAACCACGAGGTAGGGAGAGGTGACATTCACCTTGTATTTACGTTCACGGGTCATCGTTTGATTTACATGACAACATGACATTTCAGAGTTAATCTGTTATTTATGGTGTGTTTGCCATTTCCACTTGAACCTTGTCGTTCCTTTATAAACATTGAAAACATGTCCCTGACTGGACCAGTAACAGCTCCTGTATGGTGGAGCTGAATATGTGGAGGAACACATCTTCAGACACACACACACACACACACACACACACACACATGATATGGAAACTATGAAGGGATTTCACATGACTAGATTTTCTACGATTATAGAGAGAACATAGAGGATTTGGAAAAGGGAATTGAATTGGAGAGGAAAAGGTGTGTGTGTGTGTGTGTGTGTGTGTGTTGGGGGATGGAGTAGTTACTTAACAGCAGTCGTGAAGGTCATTTTCTCCAGCGATCTTGAAGTTGGGTCAAGCATTGTGTGTGTGTGTGTGTGCACAAACAAATGCCCTTGTGCATAAAAGATCTGCCACATTATATTTTTATGAGCAGTATTTCTGACTTGTATATGTAATGTGTGTGTGTGTGTGTGTGCGTCCTGTAATAGAATTGGCTGTGAAGAGAGGTGACGTTGGTAGACTGGCATCTGTTTGTTTGGGAGACACTTGAGAAGCTGTGAAGTGACAGGAAAGGCTGCTTGGCACCATTGAGCCTAATGCAAGTGTGTGAGTGTTTGAGTGTGTGTGTGTGTGTGTGTGTGTGTGTGTGTCTGTATGCACAATTAGGACAAACAGAAGGCCCTTTCTCACAGCGTGTTCAAGGTGGGAGTGTGGCGGCATTATTACGCGCCGCCCTTTCCGTATAGAACGTACGGACACGGAATGGGGGAGAGAGACTTTACGGCGTTGCGTCGGCGGCGGAGGTAGTAACGGAGCGTAAAGCTGCCTTCAGATGAAAATAAATGTAAAGTTTGCTGCTCGCTCACCACGAGGAAGGGAGCAGGATGTAGTGCAGACATTCACTGTCAAAAATATGTGGCTGTTCTCTCATTGGTTGTGCTTTGAAAGGTCAGTGGCAACTATGGTCAAAGTTGGTGGGACTACACACACACACACACACACACACACAAGACGCAGGCGCTGTTGTGTTACAAGACACGCCTCTTTTATCTAAAGCACACACACACTGGGGCGGCATTATGTTGGGTTCAGTGTAAAAACGCAAAGCCGGAGAGTTGGGCTGTGACTGACTAATTGCTGCAACGCAATACAAAAAAAAAAGAGAGAATATTTTCTGTTTTCCAGCCACAAAAAAAACAATCCAGTTCTTTGTATTTATTTCATCAGCTGATTTTAGACTCAATATGTTCATATAAGAGAGACGGTGATGCTTTGGAACAGTAGGTCGACTTTCAGGCTGGGAAGAGAGAGAGACTTTTATTGAACGGTTGTTTGAATAAATAAAATATGAACATTTTAAATAATTAAAAGAGGATGTCTTTTTGGCTTCTTGTAAAACTTATCTGAGGACATGTATGGATTGGGGACTCATGACCTCAAAACACATGCAACGGCGTTTCAAATTTGAAAATTGAAATGATTGAAGGAGTAAGGACCTGCCTTTCTCAAATAAGTTTCATCAGTGAGTTTCTGCTGTAAATCCCTGCACATACACTGAGACTCACTTAATGTACCTCCACCCACCGGTACACTGTGTGTTGAACTGCACCGTATCTCATCCGAATGTTTATTCAAGCTCAGAAGTGTACTGGTACACCTTAGGGTGTCTAACAGGAACAATCTCACACCTGTGGGTGTGTGAGTGGGAGAGTGAGAGAACGAGGGGAGGGGGCTCGAAAGAGAGCGAGTCGTGTTTTTGTGTCTGAAAGTGAATAGATACAGGTGTCTCATTTCTCCCCTTGATGACGCACGAGAGGACCCTAGTGAAAAGGCAGAGTCCCTGCAAGTGTGTGTGAGAGGCAGCGAGAGTGTGTGTGTGTTTGTGTGTGTGTGTGTGTGTGTGTGTAAGTGTATGTTTTTTTTTTTTACAGATTATCTCTAGAGGACATTTGTTAGTCCAGTTGAGCTTGTTTGTTTGCCTCCACACAGGAGTTGGGGAAAGTCCTCAGGTGGTTGTGAGCGAGAGGGAGCCATGGCCGCAGATCGCGTCAATCAAAAAATCACAAACTGCTGTTTTTGGAAGCAAATTTCCACAAAGCGGCAGTAACCAAAAAAATCTGCCCAGCCTGTTATCGGGCGGGTGTCAAGGGATACGGCCCTGGGGGTCCTGCGGGCCGTTCCTCAGGCAGCTGTCCTGTTGCTATGGAGCTGATCACACACAGGAAGAGCAATGCAAGAGGGATGGGACCTTCCAGTTAATTGTTGTTTGTTGCTGCTGTTTCCCCGCTTTAATCTATTCCCTGGCTGCTGTTTGAAGCATCTCATCTACTGAGATGTCTTTGTCTCTTGTCTTGGATGATGCATTTTCTTTAATTATCCTCTGAACAATGAGTCTGAGACACTCCATTTCAGCTATGGAACAAAATGATACCCTTTTACTATTGTCACCCGGAAGAGATGCACCAGATGTGCAACGTGATTCGCTGTGTGTGTGTGTGTGTGTGTGTTTCTGCCGCATCAGTCTTTTACGTCGCTTGTATAAGTTTTATGTCTGTGTCCTCGTCTGTCTTCGGAGCTTTGCTGCCACGGGAGACTCTCATAATTCACATGGCTGTTTTTCACTTGACATGGAAGTTGTTTTATGTTGGGAGTGTTTCATGGTCCACGTAAATATCGAAACCTTTTCCAACATGAAGTCATTCAATAAAAAAAGGAAATCGATGCAGATGAGACGGTACGCAACGCCGTTTAACAAGACGGATGCAAAGTAACAAATCAGAGCTTCATTACTCTTCCAATAGAGCACAAATTAGAAGCCTTGATACCGAAACCTGGGCTCGGTCAATACTACCAATGTTTAAATAATGAGCTGTATGTCTCACTGGGTGGAAGTGACTGATCATTCTTTTATTCTTTTAAGGCAACATCAAGCTTCAAACATTGCTTTACTTACTTTGTAAAATGAGATATACCGAATAGAAACATAGATATAACAGAAAACAAAGTGGCTAAATCTTTAAAGGGGTATAAATGTTTCTAATACTGCACCGACATTTTGGGAAATACTCTTATTAACTCAAATCGCAAATTAAATGAGACGAGCAAAACCGCTGTCATGTCAGAATATAAAGGAGAAAAAATAAAAAGTAGAAAACAGCTGTCTAAAGATGAACCCTCATGAACTTTATCTTGTTTGTTTAATCCTAATATCAAAATGTTTTTGAGAATTACATATTTCCTAGAATGATGAATTACTAATAAATAACCAGTCAGACCAATTACACAATAAACCAATGAAATGACTAAACAATCACACGAGTAAACCAGCTTAGTTCAAGGAAGAAATTGGGTGAGGACAGTGTGTGGAAAAATGAAATAATGCTAACTAATGCTGCTAGAATGAATGCAGCTAGTGGGTCTATTAGCCATCCGTTGGCTCACTTGCTCACTCAATCAGCTGGTTAGCTCAGTGGTTCACAAAAAACCCTTAAACTGACACAAATTAGACCACCGACCCCGATTTGATAAGCTTTTGTCCCATGGACCCCCATCTGATAGGATTCAGTTTTTAGATGTTTTATTACAGAAAGTGTATGAAACCCATGACCAAAAGTTCATACATTCGGTCATTGTGTTGCTAATAGTGAAAATAAATGATTCCCCTTTTCTGCTGGGGACCCCCTGGAACCATCTCAAGGACCCCCAAGGGTCCCCGGACCTCATTTTCAAAGCCACTGGATTAGATCACCAAGAGGGAAAGAAGAACAGGTGGCCCGAGACTTAACCTAATGCTTAAGATCAATATATTCTTGGAAGTGTCGTCTGCCTGATCTGTAACCGAGGAGGAAAGCGGCTTCGTCTGGAGCTGGAGAGGCAGGAGGAACGATGTGGCGCCCTAGAATAATGGCAGGCGACAAACAAGAAATGCACTGTGAACAGAAACGTGTGATGTATTTCTGTGCACAAAAGAGAGCGTGTCAAGTTTGTTAAATTTTAATTTTTCCATGTGGTGTCATTTAATCTGCCAGCATTTTGTGAGGTTACATTTCAATTCCAATGTCCTTGGCAACAGCACAGCAGGCAATAGGCTGATAAGCCTGTTTTGAATTGAGATTTCACACAGTGGGATTGAGTGTGTGTGTGAGACAGCGAGAGGGTGGGTAGGTGTGCACGCATGTGGCTGGAAATGAAATCATGAAATCAAGCATAGATAGAACAAGGTCGGGGAGATTAATATAAGATTATTAACGTGGTAGAAACAAGGGCAGGGAGAGATAGAGGGAGGCATACAGTACAGGAAGAGTAGGAGGAGGAGGAGGCGGTCCTTCTGCCAGCTCCAGCCTATCAGACGGAGCAAGGCGGTGCTCAGCAGTCAGGAAGGAGGGAGCAGAGCAGCAGCAGACACAGAGGAGAAAAAACAGAGCATGTAAGAGCAGCAGGGAGAGGTGAAGGTAGAGGTAGGCAGACAGAGATGCAGTGGCTCAGTGTGAGGGTCTACCAGGCTGTCGGCAGCGCAACTCTTCATCCTCCCGCCGGGGACCACGATGTGTTATGGAGCTGCGATGCACAGATTTACTGCAGATGCAGCAAATGCAGATAGAAGTTCACCTTGAGCTGGAGTCCAACAGTGCCACTCTGGACCTCTGGGATTACAAGAAGGGCTCGTTGATCCCAAGACCGAGATGAACGGAGGTTTAATCGGATCTCACGACCTGCCAAACCAAGAGCGGCTGCAGAATCTTTAACTTTTGGATCACTGGTCCAGACATACAGCAGAACGTCTGACGGAGAGGCTCTGAACAGACAGCGCAGGGCCAGAAATCAAACAGGTACTTGCGTTTGGCAGAAACTTGACAGCTGTCTCCAAAGCCAGACAGCACACAGAACCAAGACTGTGACATCCACAGCTCACACTGGAACCCCGCAAAGCCACGACCAAGCAGGTCCCGCAGCCCAGGGACCCTGGAGCCGGCCTGACCTTGGACCGTCTGTCACCCGAACCCCTCGTGGCACCGGCAGAGACGTCCAGCATGTCTCAGACCGGAGGCCGGTTCCACAGCAAGAAGGCTGGCATCCGAGCCGCCGTGATCCTGATCGGACTCCTGCACAAGTCTCGCAAAGCCAAAGAGAAGGAGAGGGAGAGGGAGAGAGAAAAAGAGGAGAGCGAAGGGTGGGTGAAGTTTGTCCCATTGTGTCTTCTGATGAGTCAGGCATGCTGGTTAGCAAATGAATGGCTTAGGGACAAGCAGAGAGTCTGCAGTTTAATATGCAAAACTTTATTTGCTTGTAATGTCTTTTGTCATTTTAAGGGCACGGTGCGCTTTACGGTTCAATAAATTTGCATGTGCAGTTTTAAAATAGTTCCTTTTTTTTTTTTTATTAGCTGTCTGTGTCAGTGGAAATGACAGCCAGCAAAAAGGAGAGAGAGAAAGGTTCTGAGGATTGCAGGTGAATAGCGGTTTGTTCTGAGTGCTTTTGAAGAGCAAACAAGAGGGACTGAGCGGACAGAAGAAGAGCTGTGGTGTGGAGAGCGAGGAACAGGGGGAGAAAGAATGAAGTGATAAAAGAGAGAGATGCAAAGGTCATCCACTTATCTATTTATGTCTTCCTATGTCCGCTTCTGAACAGTTTCTTTTTTGCTGTACACTCAAGCACCAATGGACACTTGTTGATGCCATGTAATGCTGATGAAACTGTGTCATCACTTTAGCACAAGGGCGGCGTGAACGAAGGTTTGTGGGTTTGGTGAACTGGTCTGAGAGTTGAAAAGGTGATGTTT
Source organism: Cebidichthys violaceus (assembly GCF_023349555.1). Classification (NCBI taxonomy): domain Eukaryota; kingdom Metazoa; phylum Chordata; class Actinopteri; order Perciformes; family Stichaeidae; genus Cebidichthys; species Cebidichthys violaceus. Next base: position 4,534,740 of record NW_027176262.1, on the reverse strand, counting down.
TACTGCACACAACCTGAAAACAAATGCGGTAAACATGGATTTTAAGCGGGCTTTGAAGTGAATTCATTATGGATGATGAAGGCTAAGCTTCAAGAAAACATTAAAAAGTGTCTGGCAATTTCAATTGGGTTTCTATAATGACAGGAATACCAGATTGTGCCTTTCAGGAAGACAGTCGATGCCTTACTCCTTCAGAAATTGCCACTTCGAATGCACCTGTGAGGGGCTTTTCATTGCATGCTGTGTTGTGGTCCAGATCGTCCTACTGCTAATACTACCTCAGACGAGTGCGCGTCAACATGACCCCTGGGAAAAATCCCACCTGGTAACAAACAGTGTATGAGGTTGGCAGGGTCGAGACTGCCGCAACTCTTCCCTTCCACTAAGCCTCCCCCAGGGGTGGACCTGTTTTGGCCGAGCTAACATTAGCAGCGATGCACGTACGGTTAAAATGGAATCTGAGCAGAAGGAGTTTGACTTTTCACTGTTACTGTGGTGTTAGGTGTGTGTGTGTGTGTGTGTGTGTGTGTGTGTGTGTGTGTGTGTGTGTGTATGTGTATGCATCTGATATGCAGCACTAAATGCACTTTGCTACTCTGTTCTAATAGCCTGGACCAAAATAGGCTACATTGAAATAGACCGTAACTCACTTTGTAAATGCTGATAAGTTGCTCTGACCTCTGGGTGTGTGTGTGCGTGTGTGTGTGTGTGTGTGTGTGTGTGTGTGTGTGTGTGTGTGTGTGTGTCTGTGTGTGTGTGTGTGTGTATCTGTGTATTATTTAGTTTCAGATAGTGTAAAATGAACCCCTGGCGGCGAAGCTGGATTAGCGACCACACAAATCGGGCAACTGCCCCAGACCTCCTGGGGCCCTGCAGGTTCATTGTGCGACGGCTGGCTTGTGGTGATTTGATTATTTGTCAACTGAAATGATAAAGACCTGTAATATTACCTAATCCTGAAGTCTTGCTTTGTATTAGGAACCATGGTTCACGATACGTTTACATTGTGCATATCGTGCCTTTAATTGAACGAATTGACGTCTGCAGCTTAGTGATTTTCCATCGTTCAATAAGTGGTTTGGTTTCTAAGCCTGTGGGCAAAATATGGACTTGATGGCAACATGGTACACACACACACACACACACACACACACACACACACACACACACACACACACAGCGAGTGAGAGGCAAGGGGTAGTCAGTCGGGGCCCCAACACTTTTTTTTTGTGTGCCCCAGGGCCCTCTAGTTCATTAACCCAGCCATGCCTGGAGGCTGCGACATCTGTTAATGCAACAGCACAGCATTGTCCCACAGATGCACACAAATACACACTCTATATGCATGTTCTTCACGTGTGCGCTACGTGATGCATGGTTTTGGTTCTGCGTGCTGTCATGTCAAATGGCAGCAGTACAATCGTGTCTGGTGAATTGCAGACATTTTGAAGGTGTCTTGGTCCAAGTGGTGGTTGTTATGTGCTTGATTGCAGTCCTTTCAGACCACCCATTGTGGCAAGGTGTTTTATGTCCCTAAAGCAGGCTTACTCTAACAATGAATACAAGGAGAAGTGAATTACAAAATGACAACATAATGATAGGCAAACACTTTGCATAGAATGCTATAGAAAAAAAAAAAGGGTTTGATTTGGTTTTTACATAACCTGACTTTGCAGCGGAGAATTTGTGAAAATGTCATTTTCGGTCTTTGTCCACATTTCTCCGCTCTTCCACAAATCGGGCAACATACACACAATATACAAACCTACAGGAATGCAATCTTGCTCCTTGCCTGTATCTTCTGTGTATTCCTCTCACTGTTAATCTCCGTGCTGATAGAGCCGTAACGTACATGTGCCCTCTATTAAGTTGAACCGCATGAGGTCTGCTGTTGGTATCTGAATGTTTATATTACTCTCCATGCATTAATGTCCTCCATAGTCCATTTATCTCCAGCTGCAGACCTGTTTGGTTTGTGTGTGTGTGTGTGTGTGTGTGTGTGTGTGTGTGTGTGTGTGTGTGTGTGTGTGTGTGTGTGTGTGTGTGTGTGTGTGCTTGTGTATGAGGTGTTTGTCCCGTAGTGTGTGTGTGTAGCTATGCATGAGTTGTGTTTAGGCAGTTCTTGTACAACAAGGGCCGAAGCGGTTATGGTTACATTTCCCTCTTGGTTTGTGGTGCTGTGGTGCAGTGATTGTGGTGACAGATAGTGTGTGTGTGTGTGTGTGTGTGTGTGTGTGTGTGTAAGAGGAGAAAGACTCATTTATGATGCCAGTGTGTTTTTGAGACCTAATCTATAATCCCAGCATGGGGCTTTCTGTTCACACACTGTGTTGCCCCCCTTTAAGATTAAAAGCTTTTGATATCACGACTCACCATCTAACAACATGACTTTCTATGTTACATGTATTTTGAGTAGGCATGAGACACAATAATCCCTTTTTTTAAATGGTCATAAATGTTTATAGCCTGACTCTGAGACTGGCTGTGCTTCTTTATTAGCATTTCAGTCATTTGGGTTTAGCTTTTCAGCTGTTAAAGACTCAACGGAACCCTTCTAAGGGGAAACACTCTGAACTCTATCCTATCTGATGACAAGTTTCATGTACAGTTCACTTCAGTATCAGATAGCAAGGACTCAAATGATTCAGACCGCCAAGTATCTCACACAGCTGCTTGCTCATAAGCACTTCCACCAGCAAAATATTTCAGGAAAGATCCTTGTTTTTCACATAAAAGACAGTTTTTTTAAATACATTTATACAGGTCAAAGTTAGTTAGACATCACTCTGATATCTAACCAGTAAATACGAGGCTGCTGCCATCTGCCGGTTAGCTTAGCTTAGCTTAATTTAGCTTAGCACAAAGACTCAAAATACCTCGCCTGACTCAGCTTTATGGATTAAACTTACAAGATATAGCATGTTAATTGATAGAGGTGTGTTGCAGCTGTTTCCAGTCTTTATGCTAAGCTAAGCTAACTGGCTCCAACTTCATCAGACATGAGAGTGGTAGCAATCCTCAACGGGAATACATATTTGCCAAAATTTGACAAAACCCAAACCAAATATATTCAAATGGACAACATTTTGATCCCAGTCTTTTCCAGGTAAATTCAATAACTACACAATAAAAGCTCCGTCATAAATACATCAATCCCACTAGCATTGCACCTACATATGTGATGAACTGTTCCTTTAACCAACATGTCTCAGTGACTGTTAACAGTCTCCCTTTAAATCAAATCCCAATCCGGATCCATACAAGGTCTTACTCACCTTCTATATTTGTTATTATTAAGAACACCTGTCAAAATAATGATGAGACCAGACACATAATAAAATGCGCGGATGATTCGGTTGTTAGTCAGCCTACACGGATGGGGTGGAATAAGATCGCCGGCCTGTGGAGGAGGACTCTGTGTAATGGCTTGGCTTGGTCTCTCATCCTGCTTAATGTAGCAAAAACTAAGGACATGTGTATTGATTTTAGAAAGTCGTCCTCCGCTGCTGTAAAAGTAGAGGAAACCGCGATGGTGGACCACGACAAATATCTTTGGTTCAGTTCTGCTCAAGAAACTGTGTTTTAAAATCAGTTGAGATTCTCAAAAAAACGGAAGCAGAATCTTTGACTTAGGAATGTGAGCTCTTCAAAAGGCTTTTCTGCTTCGATGATGCTGAAGCATCTTTTTTCACTGTTGTCTGACACGGACATCTTTGCACAGACAGGAAGAACAAGAGACAGCTTATGGATTGTCCCGTACAGAGAGTTTGAGCTCTTGCCTTCAGGTCACTGCTAGAAAAAGGAAAATGCCTGAATGCTGTCTTTGAATGGACGACTATTGATATTCTGAACATGGAAAACTGTATGCACATTAATAGCTGGCCTCTTTCCTCAACTGAGATATTGCATTTTTCCACATTTGTGCTTTATGCAACCTCAAATCTTTTTTCTCATCTCTCGTTGTCGTTTTAATCATTTTGTTATGGTCTCACGGTTTTGTGTGATTGTCCCAGTTGTCTGCTTTATTTTGTTTTGGTGTTTCAAACCCCGCATTGCAAATCATATTTCCCTTCGGAGTAGATAGATTGATTTGATTTGACAGTTATACAAGTATCTCAGCAGTTGCAGTCCCCGAAGAGAAAAATCTCATCAAACACTATAGTCAGTGGTCTATTAAATGTCTCTTTGAGGGTCCTTAATAAGGAGAAGGAGTGGTGGAGCTTCTGGAGGGCATAACAACAGAGCATTATGAAAACACTCCCAGAGAGCTGCTAGCTCTGCCTGAGGAAGACTACCGAGGGGCTCGAGCTTAAGGCTCACTTAGGAAACTTGTCAGAGCCATTCTGAGCAAGGAAGGAACAGAAAGGTTTAACTCCTTTCTGAGGAGGTGTGGTTGACCCCGTTTCTACGTGTTGATGCATTCTTTTAAATTGGTGTGATTGGTTGATGGTTCCTTAAGAGCTATCTCAAGGGCTGAGAGGCTTTGTGAATACGTTTCGTCTTCACAAAGATCTAGTCTTTACTGTTAGGGGGATTTCTACAACATGTCACAATTCTAAGAATTCTCTTAAGATACTTTCCCGGAAATTCAAATGGTCACAGTTTGAGTGCTGTCTCCCTTTGAATAGCACGGTAGGCTTTTTCAATCAAACATGCAATCTAATGGCGAAGCTCCTCTCTGTTAAAGTGACCAGCTCCGGATTAAAGCCTCAAATACACCATCCAGTTGGACTGATGGAGTTTCTGTTAGTGTGTCCTGCAGTAGCCATGTGGTTATTGAAATGTTCGGGGGCTGACCAACTGAGGAAAAAATAAATTACACTAGCAGCTGGTGGCAGCTCAAACCCATTCCTCCGACACACAGAGTCATCTGTGGCTCTGCAGCCGGCCAGGCAGCCGTCCAGAGGAGGGAAATGACCCACACCCATGCGCAGGATTCAAAGAATCTCTGCTGGTTCCACTTCTGTTGTGTGACTGCACATTGATCCCATCTAATTTATTAACAAATGGGCAAAGACAAACTGGCTTAGGCAAAGAACAGATGAGCAGCTGGTGGCATTGTGGCTGTAGCTGACCGCTGGCTTCTGTTGCTGCCGCTGTCAAGCTTTCTGTTCTTATTCTCAGTCCTTTTTGTCTTTGGTTTCAGACAAAGCAGGCTTTTCATTTATAATCTGCGAAATGACAACTGTACACGCCTGGCAGATTCTAGTAGCTGTTGCTTTAGCTAATCAAGCAAACAACACTTAGTTTAAAAACTAAGCTGTCTGACTTTTGAATGTTTCCATGTTTGTTCAAACGAGAATCCTTTATTAAAAGGGGTCTTAAATATCTACTTGATGGCTGCATACATGGTATTGTGCCTGAACACTGAGGCTAAAGCTGGACGTCACATGGAGGTAAAGAAACAGTATTGTTCTTTAAATGTTAGCCCTAAAATATTAAATATGATATATGACATTTTTTCATCATTTTGTTTCTGATACAACCCTATTTGGCTGCTTAGCTGGTGCCTACTTCAACAAGCAAGTCAGAGATGTATTCTTTATGGTACTCAAACTGTATTTTTTTTTTTCACTTTTGAAATAACAAGAACAAAGGCTCTCAGGATGAGGATTAACCCGTGTGCTTGACAGACGTAATGCTATCTCAGATAATGTGCTCGGCTAGAGTTGCTGGAGTGTAAACTTCCCCAAATCCAATGAAAACTGTCAAATCCACAATATGATGTTAACTAATGAAGTGCTCCCCGACCTTGGAGATAACAGGGTTAGCCAGCATGCTAAACACTTCAAAGACACGGTTTAAAGCTCATTACATGTAAAGTATCACTCTCATTACAGCCACATGCACACTCAGAAATCCAAAGCTTGACAGACCTGTTGTGTCTGGTTACGGTTGCTAAGCAGTGATTGGACAATCTCGGTTTATGAAGGGGGGCTTAGCCTCCCAGTGCATCTCACACACACATTTATTGCCAAAGTTTTTCATTTTCTTTCAATTTTATTGAAACCTTCTGCAGAAACAATCTTCTTAGCAGGTAATCTTTTTTTTCCCAAATGTTTTTTGTTGTTGTTGTTTTTATGGGGAAGCAGATGTAAGATTCCGAATATTTTCTCTCAGAGAGAAAACCTCACCAGGCAGGGCTGATGTTTTAGAAGCGCAGTCTTTCCTGTTGCCTTTTCTTGACCACCTTACACACTTTTTCCTTGTCCTGTCCCTCGTCTGGCTGTCGAACCCTCCTCCTCCTCCGTCAGTTAAACACAACCGCTTTTTATTCACTGACTCACTCGTATTTCCATTCCCCCGTCTCCCCCTCTGTTTTTCCTCTCTACCCTCAATTACTCCCTCGTTTAAACTCCCTCGTGTTCCTCAAGTGAGTTTCACTCCTTTTGTGATTGGCAGCTGCGAGGGGGCCGCTGGTATAGTTTCTCACACACACACACACACACACACACACACACACACACACACACACACAAACATGCACACATTTGAACTCGCATGTCTCTGTGCTGTCTGTTTGTACAAATACGTGTGTGACAGTCAGCCTTGTCTTTGGGTGTAATGGATGAGATTGTATTGTCTCTAACAAGTGCCCAGAGACCCACCCAAGATGGCCCTATTTACCCAGCTCTGCACAGGGGATTGAGAGTGCTATTTTTAGTCTGCAGAGATTCATTTATTCTCTCTCTCTCTCTCTCTCTCTCTCTCTCTCTCTCTCTCTCTCTCTCTCTCTCTCTCTCTCTCTCTCTCTCTCTCTTTATACCTTGCTCTGCTGCCTTCTCTCCTTCAGCAATCTGCGTGACATTCATTCATTGTGCGCCTCATCCCCTCCGTCTTCGTATCCCCTCTCCTCTTTCTTCAGGACCTTTCTGCTCGCATGGTTATCACTGGTGGAGATGGTTGAGAAGAGAAGTATTCAATGTCACCTCAGAGACACTTAACTCTGTCTCCCCCCCCCCCCCCCCCCCCCGACTCAAGCCAGTGAGACTGGGTGAGATTGGGCGGTGATAAAGAGGAACCGGATCCCAGCAAATGAATGGGATTAGATAGGATTTATGGCGTATCCTGTGATATGATAGAGAGCTGGGATGCCAGGCAACTGTTTGTCACTGCAATGTAGTGCTGTGCCAAAGGACAATATTCTTCCAATCTCACAAATATATATTTAAGTTGTTTTTGTTTTTTTTTACCACTGTTCAGGGGTAATAATGAAATAACACGCTCTTCAGGTGAAGCAAAGATGCGTAGTTGTCTTTTGACATGCACTAAAAGTGGCAGATTTATTGGTGTTTGCAAAGAGCAAACAGTGAAAGAGAGATCGGTGCGTCTTCCCATGGAACACCTTTGAATAACATCCAGGAGATGTTGCCTGTGCGGACCAGATATTCTGAAAACAAAGTAATTGAAAAGAGGACGTACATGACACCTCTTCCAACGTTGAACCCAAACAGAATCACGTTTCTTTCAGTGAGGTGTTTTTCTACATTTTGTTAATTACATGTATCTGTTTTTCAGGCGTTTACTGGGTCAGAAGGCTCCATGTTTATGCAACTACTAATGCATTATAAGTCAGCCTACTAGTAAATTGACTGTCATCCTTGAGGAGCATGTCCAAAGAAGGTGTGATTAACTGCACAAAGCACAACCGTGGACAAAGAAACAAACATTATTCAGCCTGTGGCCTTTATCTGTGTCTCCCAGCTGCTGGTAGATACGTTCAGGTAAATGTCTATCAGGGGTCTCTTGGCACCGTTTGCGCAGCGAGGCACAAAACAACACTGACATTTCAAAGGTAGGAACAAAAGCTGCAGTACGTAACCTTTCACTAGCTCGGAGGGTTTTCTCTTTGTGTCGGAATGTAAATTCAGTGTCAAAGATGCAGTGTGTATGTGTCAGAGAAGCTGGTCATTTAGCCTGCTTGCCAGTGTTTAAGTCAATAAATTGGCTGCAGTAGCTGTTATGTTAAATGTTACAGTGAACCGTCAGAGTGTCATGCAGGGTAACGAACTTACTGCCGAGTAATTAACCTCGTTTCTTTGGGAGGAACAACATGACACACACACGCCCGCTCATAGTTTCCTTGGGTGGGACTGCGTGTGCCTGGAGAGGGCGAGCCCTTCACTGGTGTCGGTTTAGTCTAACACTCAAATTAATTACAGAAATGATTGAGCGGGGAAAGGAGACGAGTGTCTGTGTTGACTGGGCCGATTGGGGCGCTGACTTACTCGGGGGTGGCAAGAAGAATATTACTAACATTCGAGTATCTTACGGTTTCTTTGGTTCCTGTGTTGAAAATGCAATTTAAAAGATAAGTAGACCTAACCAATCACAACACAACATGGATCTGAGGTAGAATTAAGCGTTCGCTGAAAGAATAATGATTAACTGAGACTGAAAACCGGAAACCTTTTGAAACTAAAATACCGTGTGGTCACAAAAACACACACTCCTTATGACCATGTGTGTGTTGGAGTTGCACCAATGGCACACAACGTCTGTGTGTAGGTGTGTGTGTGTGCCAATGTGTTGCTTTGTATAATGGAAATAAGGGTTTTTTTGTACCTGCAACACACACACACACAAACACGCACACACACACACAAACACAAAATCTATTGCCTTTCTTCTAGTTTATCAGCAGGACGGCTAAATTGAAAGGTTATTTGCTTCCTCTTCTTTCTGCTCTGTAGTTGAAGGATAGTTTTTTTGTACAAATATAATTAATTTTTCTAAAAGTAGCAATGTCTCTCCAAGAGGCACACTGCTCCTCTCCTGTGTTCCTCCTCCTCTTATTGATAATGAGTGTTTCAGGTTGTCTGGCTGGACAGTCATATCTCCTGTGTGCGTCATCTTTGTATCTATTCATATCACAGTAGAGAGAGGAAGGGGGGGGGGGGGGGGGGGGGGGGGCGGGGGGCGAGGCCTGGTGTTCCCACAGGAAACAGCCGGTGACTTGGAGTGCAGTTGCCTCCTAATTATTTCTCCCCTTGACCTCTCCGCATATCTGCACATATCTGAGATGACTGTACTCCCCTGTTGGGCAGCTGACTGACTCATGCGTCCATTTCTTACCCTGTATGCGGAGCGGACTTTGTAACAAGGATAGGCTCACAGATAGTAGATCGAGGAGGAATAGAGGAAGGACGTGAGACAAAGCGATTGAAATTGCCAAGTCTAAAGGGCATTAAGAGATGTGATGTACTTTACAATGTAACAGATGATCTCAAATTAAAGTTTTGCTAAAAAAAAAAAAAAGCCCCTAAACAAGACTAAGGCTTTGTCCAAAGATTTACTAATTCACTCCTCCTCAATAGACTGTCAATGGTTCACCTCTTTTGTAAACAGTACATTGAGTCTTCTAGGTTGTGTATCTTTTTAGATACTTCTACTTCATTATTTGTATTCATTTCCAATTCCACGTATAGTTTCTCAGCGTAGAGCTCTTGAATGGTTTTAGTTTGGTGATAAACGGTATGTTTGTGTGTTTGGTGAGCGGTTGCATGCAATTGCGGTAGAGGAAAAAAATAAAGTTTGATTGAATCACATTGAGGATTTCAGACATTTAGCGGCATCGCAATAGGCTGTATATAAGAAGTGGACGTCGTCACTGTGACGTCATCCTCGAGTGTTCGGTATATTGGCCGTTGCAATCTTGGCTTTCTGCAACCAGAGCTGACACGAGAGGGCGGAGCTAAGTACAAAGAAATGCAGCAGGCAGTAAAGCAGGCAGCATACCTGCCTTACTGCCTGTATTCCTTTAAATGGGACCACTTTCCAGTTCTGAATAGTGAAACCGATGCGGAAGTGTCTTGAAGTCCATGAGAAAATGACCCGACTTCTCACATGATGTATTGCCTCTGTAAACATCGTAAACGTGAGTTTATGGTCTCAATCGCTGGTAAAATAGACCATAAAGCAAGGAACGCTTTAAAGAGTTGCTACCTGGTGATTGATAGGTCGCTATCACGGCGTTGTGTAGTCTGGAAACTGTTCTCTTCTTACAAGTTCAACCCTTTCACGGTAGGTTTTCAGTTCATGAAAGTGTCACTGAAAAAAAAAAGCAAGATGGCGGCAACCAAAATGCTGAACATGAGGCTTCAGACCACAAACCAATGGGTGACACTCACATTACATCCACTTCTTATTTACAGCCTTTGAGAGCGGCACAAGGGTCATCTATAAAACCAGAGTCATTATTTCTACAGGTGTTTGGTCATAAAACATTGTCTCCACGATTGATTGATTGATTGAAAGTGTAGCGATCACCAAAGTTAAGCACAACTGAGGGGAGCAGGAATGTCTGAACAGAAATGTATGGCAATCCATCCAATAGTTCTCTTGTTTATGATTGCAAATCGCATTCATTAATCCCACTTATCTCTTCTGTGAGACGCGTTCACACTCGGTAACTTAATTAACGTCGGTAGTGTAAAGCAACAGGCATCACCTTTCCTCCGTGCCTCCTGTAGAGTCAGCCCCTGGAAGTGCTTTTCAGGGGCTGTAACTGTCACGTCAAATATGTAATGTTGCGGAGGATCCTGCTGTGCGACGTGCTTTTTCATGAAGTCTACTTCAATATACATCAGGATTGACGGGTCCTTCCATCCATGCGCTCCATCTCTACACGGCCCTCGTCGTTCTCCTCTTTCTCTGTCTCCAATTACTGGCGTATTAACTCCATTAGAGAAACCATCGGTTGTGTAATTGACCAATTGGCATGAGGATCAGGCTCCTTATCAAGTTTCATAACAAATATTAAACCCAACTGGAAACCGGAGTGCGCAGCAAGGCCCCCAGGGAGAGGATCCATATCCGAGACCCGCGGTTCACCCTCTCCTGTCTGCCTGTCTCCGTTCTCTGTTCTTTATTTCTATCCTCTCTGCACCCACCATCACCCTGATTTCCTGTTTTCATCCCCTTATCTCCTCTTCCTGTGATCTGTCAGTTGTGTGGGGATGTGTGGAGGTATTGTTGTCCCCCCCCCCCCCCCCCCCCCCCCCCCCCCGCATACACTCTTTCCCTCTCTGCGTCCCGGCCTGTGCCTGATGTCTTGCTGTCCTAATCTCAAGGGTGTGATCAATACATGAAAGAACGGAGGTGTATTACCATCTTTCCCTCTATCTGTGTCTGTCCCTCACACACACACACACACACACACACACACACTTGCATTACTGGCGTCATTAGATAAACATGATGACTGTGTAGATGTAATTACTGTTGAATCAACGATAATTAGCAGCAGCCAAATGCAAGCAGGATTACAGACATCCTGGAGAAAGGTACATGTTGTACTAGTTTGGATGTAAATGTGGAGCATGAGTTGCCCTATTTTTGCCTTGCAGATTTAACAACCACTTAATCTTTGCTCGAGGCGACAGAGGCTTGACTTAAGTTACACTTCATTCATTCACTCGGTGGAATTTATCCAACAACAGCAGTTTTCCTAAAATCCTTTAAAGAGCATGTTTATTGTTGTGGATTAATGAATGTTTCAGAGGTGACTTCCCTGTTTCTTGGCGGAGCGCCTAGCCAGAGAAGGGTCACACAAACCGACACAGCTGCTGCATGTTCCCCGCAGCCGGTATTTACTGTAATTGTGTGGCAACCGCTGCACTTTGTCTCGCTGGGAAATGTCGCGCCACGCACCGCTTCAGAGCCAGAGCTTTTGAATGCAATTTAACCTTGTGACTTCATTTCACAGCAGGAAGTGCTTATTTCCACGATGTCAACATTGAATGTATCAATAGAACAGAACTGATGAAAACATCTAATCAAAAATTGAGTACAGAGAGCACCTCCTGAAGCAAGGAAGCCTGTCTCTCTCTGCGTTATCATGCTTTATATCAAATTTATATCTAATTTTTGTTCCCCCCATTGGCTCCACTTTGAGTCAGCCTTGGTCTTTTTTTTTTTTCCTGTTTCCTGTTTAATATTCCATCCGCTGCACTATAAAAAAAAAAACGACTTTTAACCCATTTCCCAAATGACGACTCCTTTCCTAATCCAATCAAAGATGGCCGCCAGGAAAGACATATATCCTTGCTCGACACAGTTAAAAAAATTTAAAAGTTCTCATTTTGTATGAAAATATCAAATAAAATGAAGAAACATCAATAAAGACGTTCATAACCGGTAAACCATTTTGAATTTTGGGTCACATTATACAAATTTGAGCAAGGACACATGTCATTTCTGGCCACCATCTTTGTTTAGCTCTGTGATCGATAATAAGAGTCAGATGTGCCACACTCCCATCCATCACACCCTCACTTTCCACCTTATTACACACAGTAAGAAGCAGACTATTTCCTACGTTGGCTGTCTATATTGGTATTGGATGTAGTTGTGAGGTTCTGAGTAAACATATTTCCTCAGGAGAGTGGGCTGTCATTGGCTGATGCTATGAAAAGCCCCTCTTTAAAGTGCCTTGAGTGCACATCTAATCCTCTTTCCACTGTTCCCCTCTTCTGACTCACTTTCCCCGTGACCTGTTCTTCCTAAATTGTTTCTTTGCTTCATCCCTCCCGCTGTCCCAGTATGTGAGTTCACTCCCTCCCTCCCTCCCTCCCTACCTGGGTGGGAGTCAGTAACTGTGACGTAGCTGTTGTTTCGTCGCTACAGAGACCGTCAAGGCTGCAAGGACATCAGCTCCTCGTCTTCCCCTCTCTCTCTCTCTCGCCGACGCGCACACAGTCCCTCTTACAGCACCTCTCTGTGTGCAGGTGTGAGTGGGTGTGCAACACAGAAAGATAGGCGTCTTCTGTAGAGGCACAGAGCAGGGATCTGCCCCAAGGACGGCGGTCTTAACAAGCTTTTCGTTTTCACAAGTCAGCAGTGGAAAACACACACAGTGTCCTACTTACCTCAGGCTGAAGAGAACAATGTCCAGCTAGAGCCGAGTTTTATTTTTCTGCTTTGTGAACCCTCCTAGTCTGTCTTGGCTTATGATACTCATCCAAACACTGCTCACGCTTGGCTAGCTTGCACTAGCATGCATTAAACACACAGGGGGGACACAGTGGTGCGTTGTGTGAAAGCTGGACATGTGGAAAGAGCTGGTCAATGTCAGGCTTTTCCATATAGGTTTGAAGAGGAATTAGGGCTTGGCCTGTATTGACTAAGTGAGACTCTGGTGTGCTTTGTTTGGGGGCGTCTTCAGAGTGGACATGGGTCTAATGGACTTAGGCTATAAGATATAACACCTGATGTAGGCTCCCATTGGTCAGTATTAAAATAAGAATTTCACTATATACATTAAGTTATGAGATATAGGCTTAATACGACCACCAATTCACATCCAATGAGTTTTAGTGCTTGGCAGAGAGAATGTGGTCTTAACTGCTTTCTGCAGCTCCAAAGATGGGTTAGAGAGGGTTTAGTACATCTGTGCTCTTTTGTCCCTCTTTATTTTTTTTTGTAAACCCTCTTGATGTTGAGCGTGCACGAGAGGCGTCCATCACCACCACAAGTATCCCATCTGAAAATGTTCCAGTGATAAACCACTGGATTTGATCCAGATACGCCAGGTTTCTGTGGTTGAGCCAATCTTCTGGCTGTCTCCCAGTGACGGATCCACCTTTCACATCTGGGACCATTAATGTGCAATCACGCCCCTGAGTTCGCTGCAGAGGGGGGTAAAAGCACAAGAGAGGAGAAGAGGCTTCGAGCACCAAAGGACTTGTCTCCTTGACGGCCCCTGGGACTCCAGAGAGCAAATGAAAGCAGCAGAGAGCCATCTGACATTTCACCACCTATTTCCAACTGGCTTTCTGGCTTTCTTCTTTAAAACCTAAGTTATAGCTACAATAAAAGTTATTCTTAACGGAATAGGCTCGATAATGTAGCACTCGTGCGTTTCTTAATTGTGTCTCGTGATGCAATGTACTTTTTTGTGTTTTAAAGAGTTACATCGCAGGATTTGTGTTTGTCTCAGACACAACTTGTGAGCAGGATAAATTCATTGTTGGTTTTAGTGTCTTCAGAGGAATTATACTTAATAGTGCAATTCTTAAATTGTCCTTATTTTTCCTTTATTTGCTCAATGTATTTAAGACATGTGACACATGGCAAATTAATATCTCTTTTGCAGCTAATGGCGAGTGACCAGTAAGCCGTAAATAAGTTGAGGGGTAATCAGAGGGGAAATAATGCTCTAAGATGTCCTTTATCCACAAAATGAAAGGGAGGGACAGGTCATCAGCCTGCCCTGTAATCACCTGTTGAAGTGTAATTTGACATTGAAATGAGGACCGGTGACCTTTTTAAAAAAAAATCTGGAGCATTTCGGTGAACAGACATCAATCTTGCTTACTCTTCATTTTGACCTCCTCTCTCCAGGAAACAGGAGCTGCTGAACATTTCCAACGTCCCGCTGGGAGAATGTCCCCCCTCACCGCCCCGCACTGCACCGCCCAACATGAAGGTAGGAAACACACACACACACACACACACACACACACACACGAATGTGCACGCACATGTTGTGACGTAAATGTATACACACTCATTTTTAGATAGATATTGATTTACAGACATCGTATGCCCAGTAGGCCTATTAGAAAACCTATTGATCGTGATTATCCTCATTGAGAAATCCTTTTAGTAAGCAAAGCGTTTCAGAGACGATGACAAGGTTAACGTGACACATCACTGCATGTGAAGGTTACGATATTGTAATCCTAGTTCTATAAGCAGGAGCAGAGCCCTCTGCTCTTATGCCTCTTGCTAAAGAGGGTGTAGGATAGCTTAGCGGCGGTGTGTGCTACCTTATATACCTCGGGGGCGTGGACATATTCGGGCTGACACATCCTGATTGGCTCACATAGGCTGATGCATATTTTCAGTTGGTTCATGTGTGCTTGTGAAAAGAAGGGAGTACGACTCATGGAGTCCAGTGGAGGGCTCCGTCTGTGATTATTAGAACTCGGGTTACAATATCGTAACCCTTTGGTCATAACCAATTACAGTAGGAAAAGGTTGGACGCTTTATTCTCAGTTGCTATCTTGACCACAAATTGTGAAGTTCAATCAAACGGTGTCATCAAAATGAAACTTGGGCCAAAGCTGTGACTCGGCAAATTGAAAAAAAAATACCAGAGCAAAACCAAACGGAACCTGAACACAAATGAAATCCATCGGACTGTAGAGGATCATCGTTCTCCGGTATATTGTCACACTGATTCATGTGGTATAGTGACATTACAGGTGCTGCATATTTAGAGAAAGCTTTTTTATTTATGTGAGACTGCGAGGGGTTGGTGTAGTTTCGCTACCCATTGCTCACACTGCATTGCACTCGTTCCACGGCTGAAATATTTTAGATTTTTCTCGAGCATGATGAATTAGAGGAAACAGTTTGCAGGACGGCAGATCAGCGGGGCGATATACATGAAATGGATGACGGCTCCTGCAGGAGGGAGACACTTTCTGCAGTATGTCACCTTGAACTAAGCCATCGTTATTGGATGTGTTAACACAGAGGGAGTTAGCACAGAAAGGCAAAGTGTGCTCATGGTCAGACAGACTGATTATGTAAAAAATATGGTCAGGTCTAGACGGGAGTAAAACACCCTAATATATGACAGAACATATATGAGAGAAATATAACTAAAAGTGAAACGTTCACTTGATGTGCGGCTGACTTCTGGTGGATATCAATCGACAACCCGCAATTTTTGCTGTGAGCCAGAGTGGTCTAACGTTCACGTAATGTGTGGGTAAAATATTCATCATCAGTGTCACTGGTGGAGAAGTTTTGACGCTTATAATTTCCTGTAATCACAGTCCACATCAAATCCATCAAGAGGCCGCACAACTTTGGCTGCTTTTGTTCATACATGATGTGCAGCCTTATCCTTTAAAGCGGGAGTGTGCCACATTAGAGAAACAGGAAGGAGTAATAAATAAAGCTTTGAAAGCATCTAACTGCAAAACCCAAGCCAACTATTTATCCAATGAAAGCAGCACATAACCCCAAAAGGCTAGCAGGGAAGTAGGATACACTGTTCGTGCCTTCTCGACTGATATACAACCTAAAACATGTTCAAAAATAGATTCCTAATTTCCTCGCATTTTATTAGCTGGATAATTCTCCACTCATAAATACAAAATGATTCACATCTTGATTGCACAGACTGCATGTCGTTGCTACGCAGCTCAGTTATTGAGGTTGCTGCTTCTCATACAGGGGCCATAAAGATGACTCTCCTTGGAGGACACAGACTGCAGCATGGTGCTGGAGCTATACTGGTGCACTGCAATTATGACGTTTAGTCTTTCCTTTACTCCTCGGGAGGTTTTAATTTTAGTGGTTATGACATAATGAGGAAACATATACAGTAGAAGACGGGGCTAAATTAGGGTTGGGGGATATTTGGGCTAAAGGAAAGTCCTCATAGTTGTCATAATCAAACTCTAATTGCAAATAATGTAATGTGTGTGTGTGTGTGTGTGTGTGTGTGTGTGTGTGTGTGTGTGTGTGTGTGTGTGTTGCACATGTTGACACATGCAGACTGGAATAACTTGTTCTGTGTTCACCTGAGACTCGGTTCGCTGCAGGACTTGACTTTCCTGTTTCAGCTTTAGGCGTTAAAATGTCAAATACACGTTAAAAAGCAAGCTAGAGGGAAATAACTTTGTAAATGTAGAAGAGAGATGAGAATAAGAATAAGAAAAGGCAGAGACATCGTGATTTAGCAGCTAATGCTAAGGTAAGTCTGCATTTTGACTCAAAGAAACAACCAGACACTCTTGTTACTCAACGCAAAAAAATTAGTGTGTTTGGTTTGAAAAAGCTGGCAGGGGAGCGACTGCATCTCTGAAACTTTAACTGTTTTATGTCGTATTTATAGCAGATTTACACCCACATGTGAAGTGTTTCACAACAGTATTTCGTAACCTAGAGACCGGGCCAAAACAGTATTGACTGATGTTTCAAATACAGATGTCAGCCAGTGTTCCAGGTATCTGACAGAGCTGTGCTATTAAAGATGCTATGAGGGTTTTTTTTTTGTCTTACTGTACATCTGAGCGCTGTCGAGCGGCCCGCTGCCCTTCATCCACCCGTTGACCCAGAGAAGGAGTTGTGTTGTGGGCAGGAGAGAAGAGCCTGTGGATGTACTAGGGCAACGCTGGCTTTGGCTGAGGTGCAGGTACTTGGAACAAGGCTGTCTCAAACCGAGCCGAACTGCACTCAACTAGAAACAACAAGTGGCTGCTGTGGGTTTAATGAGAGTGTGGTATGTGGTTCTCATGCCAGCTGAACTAAAGAGAGGGTAAAAGAAACGAATAATTAAGAAAGAAAGAAACTCGCACCACCTCAAATCGCCTTGGTCCCGTTTAATTCCTCTTCCCGAGCTTTCACTCTAGTGTTTTGATCAAGTTAAATTCTGTAACGTCCCTTTAATCCCGATGAGACGGCCACTGCCCCTGTCTGTGACTTATCATCATTGCTGTCAATGTGCAAATGATGTGTGTGTCCGTGTCTTTACATGAATACGTGTGAATCCTGTAGTCATTCAGCCAGGCAGCCGAAATAATCTGCCTGAAGTCTGTGATAGCAATAGCGGGTTGCCATGGGAGATAGGAGATGCAGATGTTGTTGCCGGGCTAGATGGAGCACACAAAGAGATGGTAAGAAGCAGAAAAGGGAGAGAAAAGGGGAAGGAATCCGAATCAAAAACGGGACAGAATAGAAAGATGATAAATTAGCATAATGAGACACCTCAGATGAAAGAGACAGAAAATACAGACATCTGGGTCCTGGTTTAGATTGACAGCATAGCAGAGAGGACAAGTAAGCGTCTCGTGTCCTTGCTCTTTTGTCTGGTCACTGCAGGGAACGTAGACGATGATTGAACACACCGTCAGCACTGCAGGATCCCACTCAAACAGTGCCAGGACAAGCTGCATCGGTGCGTCTTTTAAACTGCCATGGTCAACAGTGTGTGTGAGGACATCTCACGTAGATGCAAAGAAAAAGGAAAACGCTAAGGCTGCAGAGAGGCTGGCCTATTATCAACACACCTTCCTTCCTCTTGCCGCCCTCATATGATCCCAGTAACTGTTGACGCCACGCAGGCAGACGTATCTCATAATAACATGTGCTGAGAGCGCACGCTGACTGACAGGTATAGACACTTGTGCTTATTGTTGGTCTGGATGTCCACTCTGTAGCTCCAGCTCACAGCGCTGCATCAGCAAACAAGACCTTTAACTCGTTAATATGAACCGCTTGACAATCTCTGTGTGTGTGTGTGTGTGTGTGTGTGTGTGTGTGTGTGTGTGTGTGTGTGTGTGTGTGTGTGTGTGTGTGTGTGGGGTTCGGTCTGCAGTAGGAGTGGTAATGATAAGTGCAGATTACCATTGTAGGGAATATCATTATTTTTTATTACAGTCATTTGAACGGCTGTAAAGAGACTTTTCCACACTTTCCTGATTAAGCGGCGACAGGTATTGGTCAGGCTTTTATTTCCTGGTTGCTCTTGCGTTGTATTTTATGACACCACTGAGTGTGCAGCACCTACACTCTGTGTGTGGTATTGGCTGTCAAAGTCATTTAAAGTAGGTTATAGGTGATATTTTTATCAATGAAAGTTGGTCTTTCTTTTTTTTCTTTTTTTGTTCATTGGTTACATCATGATTCAACAGCATTTAAAGAGGAAGCATAGCATTGTGGTTTTCTTCCTTTAATTAATCCAGACTTCTTTTTTTAACAGGATGTTTAATTTGGTGCCATAATTTAACGTCTTTTGTG
The DNA here is from genome assembly GCF_023349555.1 of Cebidichthys violaceus. Taxonomy (NCBI): domain Eukaryota; kingdom Metazoa; phylum Chordata; class Actinopteri; order Perciformes; family Stichaeidae; genus Cebidichthys; species Cebidichthys violaceus. The sequence continues at coordinate 4,515,980 of NW_027176262.1, read as the reverse complement.
TGTGTGTGTGTGTGTGTGTGTGTGTGTGTGTGTGTGTGTGTGTGTGTGTGTGTGTGTGTGTGTGAGTGTGTGTGTGTGAGTGTGTGCGCACATGTGTTATGCATATAGCCCAAACCACCCTGCACACTGTACATGTGCTGAAAAAGCACGAAGACACAAAGCATGCGGACCATTATCACCGCCACAGTGAGTTGTGATGTGTCGAGGTGGACGCCCCCCCCCCCCCCCCCGACGGAGACGTGTGAATGCACTTTAGGATGCATGTGTTTGTTGTATGTGCTGCTTTCTAAGGAAGCGGTTGCTTATAGTGTGCGTGCATGTGGGTGTGAGAGACTGGAAGTCTCTTGTCCTGCCCTGCCCACTTGACACAGCTAAGTTCATGCTGTGGAGGGAAATGGAACGCAGCGAGCGAGATCTGCTGCTGCCGGCACCGATGTTACAGATATATATATATATAAGACATGTGGTGTTGCTTTGAGCATCAAAACACTTGTTTGAAGTGTAAATTAGAGTCAACTGAAGGGCAACCACTCTGCTTTGGTACTGACTAAATGTGTGTTTGCTGTCAGAAGATCTTGGTGGTGCTCTGAAAGTCAAAGTTCAGCAGTGTTGTACCCTGTTTTACATGTTTTGAACTCTTCCTCTCTTTCAGTCTGCAGAGTTCTTCGACATGCTGGAGAGGATGCAGGTATGACATTCTCATTAATTATTTCCTGTGACTCCAGTTTCTTTCCTCTTATCTCTACCTTCTTTCACCACTTCTATTCCTTAGTCGTGTGTGTGTGTGTGTGTGTGTGTGTGTGTGTGTGTGTGTGTGTGTGTGTGTGTGTGTGTGTGTGTGTGTGTGTGCTATCGAGAGATTCCTGTCCTGGGTGAAACTAAAACAGGACATGAACATACTGTGAGACGGCGTCTGTCCTCTCTCTTTTTACTTTGTCCACGGCCAGAGTTAACATATACAAGGATGTGGCAGACATTGATGTTTCCATCAGTGTAGGTCAGCCCGCTGGGTTCAGTCGGTTGCTCAGTTTGGATAATGGGCATGCTGGGGGCAGAGAAGAATACAAAGATCTGGACTGGCATAACAATTTTCTCCTTCTCTATATGGAATTCATTCCATTCATTGATTTTTATTTTTTTTTATAAAGTCTTTCTCTGTATGACTCTTCTTTGTGCTCTCCTTCTGGGGCCCATAAAGGTGCAGGCTTTAAGTGGTCTGAGGACAGATGGGGATATAACAAGGTGGAGGAGGAGGAGGAGGAGGAGGAAGGAGGAGGAAGGAGGTGCGAGGAGAAATGAAGGGCAGAGAAGAGGGAACAAGTGGCCAAAGGAAGATACAAAGAGAAGTAGAAGTACTTAGGTCTATTCTGGGGAAATAATGATTTATGTTTTGTGTGAATTAGGCATAAGTACCAGTCACTGAAAGGAATTACTTACTTTGTATGCAGCACATCAAACTAGCCAAAAAACGAAATAGTGATCAAAACCAACATTGCGTTGATCATAATAACAAGCATTGTGGTCTCTGCCTGATATAGTTTATTAATTAAACTAGAGCCACAGACAGGAGAGCAGGGACTAACACGGTCTTGGTCTTTGTATCTAGACCCTTACTAGGGCTGTGTATTTGCAAGAATCTGGCAATACAATACGTATCATGATACAGGGGTTACGATTCGACACATGGCAATATATTGAGATTCTGAAAGCAAGGGAAAATATTGCATTTTTTAAAATATAATGTTTGGAAAACTGTCATAGTATAAAGAGCACACCACCATTTGTATAAAATCTGAATAAAAAAAATAAAAATAATACTGTATATCAAAACATGATATCTCAATTCTCAGGTGTATTCATGTTTTCTTACTCCCTTACCTACTTCAGTCATGGCTTCTCCTTAATAACACAGAAGGAGAGAGGAAGAAAGATGCTGCTCTGGGAGATACAGGAGGACAGGCTCGCTGAAGATGTAAATAGAGTTATTTGGAAAGTGTGACTGGTTGATGACAGTCAGTCAATGCAGCCCGATGATCAAAGATTCTCACATACATCACACACACACACACACACACACACACACTGTGCACCACATCCATCCTCTCAGCTTGCATCGACCTGCTCTCTTGAGCCCCACCACCTCTAATTCCACAGATGGAACTCAGCGTTCAAAGTGTGCTTCAGTACTGTAGTCTGGATGGTGCTGATGAAGGTCACCTTTTTGATCCCCATCGCTTTTTTCCCCTCCTTTCTTCTTCTTCTTCTTCATCATCTATCTTCACTTCTTTCCACCTCTCCTTCCTCCTTTGTCCCTCTCTCTCTCTTCATCTTTGTCTCTCTGTCTATGCCTGAAAATTAAAGCCTCTCCGGAGCGTCTTTGCGATCAGCCTCGTATTGTTGACAATGGCTCCCCCATGACTTTAACAGCTGCTCCATCAATATGCACTCAGACAGACACACGCCACTACAGACCAGACTGAGAAGCATGTGTGTGTGTGTGTGTGTCTGTGGGTCCATAAGTCCGTACTTGTACTGTTCAAATGAATTCTTGGTATGATTGGTGGCACTAGAAGTGATGGTAGTGGTTTGTATGTTCAGCACTCTGAATCTCCACACTTGTTCATTTTGTCACTTCAATGCTCAGTCATGTAGACAAGATGTTCCACTGGGCCTGGACCATAATTGGCCAATTTACTTTGTGTCTACCAGATTGGCTTCTATATCTGCATATATATACAAAACACTGTGGCATCGGCCCGCGTCTCAGTGTGTCCCACCAAAAGGTAATGAGGAAAAGCATGTCTGGAAGCTACATTCAGAGAGATAGGATGACTAAGCCCCTGTATTACCTGTGTGTGTGTGTGTGTGTGTGTGTGTGTGTGTGTGTGTGTGTGTGTGTGTGTGTGTGTGTGCGTGTGCGTGTGCGTGCAGAAAAGTGAATTAGCATGTATGACTCATTCAGTTGTCATTTGAGCAACAGAGACAATGAGTTGCTATGTTCCGGCACAGTTTTTAAATGAACAATAAACAAACAAAACTTACTACTTCTTTTTTTTTTTCTTTTTTTTTTTACCCTTGTGCTTTTCCGTCCTCATGCTGCGCTACGGACACTAATTAGGTCCCGAAAGCTGAAGAGCCCAAAAGATGGAAGGTGTGACCAGACACCGTACACACACTTGTACACACTTCTGATCCGTCTGTGTGTTATTATGTCTCTGCATGTTTCCCTTCATCACTGCTTCATCATGATTTGCTCTGTGGTTTTTTTTCTTGTCTCATCTCTCGGCCTACAAGAGATTCTGATCCCCCCCCCCCCCCCCCCCCCCCCCCACACACACACACACACACACACACACACAACCCCTCTGTGAGCGCTTTTCAAATTTTTCTCAGGGCTTTTAAAATTACAAAATCAATAGCCTACTGATCTGATTGATTATAAGTTGAATTAACTCCAACTGTCAATTGATCCCATCTGGACTGCCAGTATCCTGCCTCCTGCTGCTGCACAATTCAAATGGCCGGCTGTCCGTAGCGCTGTTCCTTCCGCGGTGCAGACGGGCCTCAGCAGTATTTAGAGGTCATACACCGACCGGAGCTGTGCTACGCTAGCAGACTGCCAAAAAGACCACAGGCTCATAGCAGCTCTTCAACCCCTCAGGGGTTTGCTGAATCACAGCAGCTCTGACGTCACCCTGGGGTGACATGACCTCATCAATGTTTGCTGATGACTGTGCATTTCAGGCTGTTGCATCATCACCTAAGAGTCTTATTTGGCATTATAAGTTGTGTTACCTCTCTGTCGCTGTGTTTGTGACTGCGCTCGTAACTGTACCAGTGTGTTGAAAGTCAGTGAAGTTCACTTATGTTAAATTTAGTCTCGTTAACGGTGTGTGTGTCCTCTGTTCGACAGGATGACTATATCCCCTACCCACGGATAGAAGCCGTGAGTCATTTATCACTCTCATAACACACATCTGCACCCCTCTCGTGTGTAACCACTAGCTAGGAGTGTTTCTGACGATAGATTATACATTTAAAATAGAAGTACTTTTGCATATTGTTTTTTTTTTACATGCTTAACAAAGCTTATATTACGAAGGTGCAACTGTGGAAAACTTTGCTTGCCCCAGAACTATTATATATTTTTTTTAAATATTTTTGCTTTCATATTTCACTGCCTTACTCCTGCTCTTCTGTGCAAGGTCCTGGAGAAAGGTGGTCCGTACCCCCAGGTGATCCTGCCACAGTTCGGGGGTTACTGGATTGAAGATGTGGAAGCACCGGCCGGGACCCCCCTCCTCCTCAGAGTCCAGTTTCTGTGAGGAGGAGGACGGAGGAGAGGGCATGAGCCCCGGTGGGGGGCACAGCTACCGCCTGGAGTGTAACAGCACAGCCCGCGCCTACCGCAAACACTTCCTAGGCAAGGTGAGTGTGTGTGTGCTTTAATGCCAGTGTCGCCGTGTATTTAGCAGAGGAAGACTGCCTCTCTCTCACAACCTCTTTTCTACTTTCGTACATCCCAGGAACACATGAACTATTACTGCACTGGCAGCAGCATAGGCCACCTCATCATGTCTCTGAAACACGAGGAGGCTGAGGGACAGGAGTACCTACGCATCATGCTCAGGTACAAGGAGGGAAATGCATTGGTATATCTTAACTTGATGCATTTGTATGTCTAACAAAGTCTATATACATGAAATATAAATAACGTTGAGTTTCACCCATTGAATCCATGTTTCTTTGAGTCCAAGCTATTCACGTCTGTCTTCAACCTGTCTGCTCTGCTGCTTGTCTTTGTCCTTTTGTTATTTGATTTGTTAGGTTTTTCTTCTTGTCTTCTGCATCAGTGACAATAACAAGATGACAAGACAATGGCAATATTTTCACCTGGTGGTGGCCCTTGATTAAAAGTCAGAGGAAAATCATATAATCCCTGGAGTTAACAAAACATGTCTTTACCGATCTATGCAATAGTAGAAACATTACAATCAAAGCCACACATGTCAAAATCTTAATGCCAATGGATTAAAAGTAAGAGGAATACTTAAGTCAGGAGGATTAATCCTCTGGGGACCACGAATGTCTCTTCCAATATTCATGACAATCTGTCCAATAGTTGCTAAAAAATTCCAGTCTGGTCAGTGGTTGACCAACTAACAAATCAACCGAAACAGCAACACTGCCTCTCTCTCTCTCTGTCTCTCTCTCCCTCTCCCTCTCTCTATCTCTCTCTCCCTCCCTCCCTCTCTCTCTATCTGTCTCTCTCTCCCTCTCCCTCTCTCTCTCTCTCTATCTCTCTCTCTCTCTATCTCTATGTCTCTCTCTCTCTCTCTCTCTCTCTCTCTCTCTCTCTCTCTCTCTCTCTCTCTCTCTCTCTCTGACAGAAGAGAGTCTCTCTCCTTCTTTGTCTTTTGTTGCAGTTTTTTGTCACGATTAACTCTGAACAGATGTGTGGTGCTGTAGGAAACAGCTTTCCTACCATTATCACAGTTGGTGATGTTTTCATCAACAGAAAAACAATGAAGTGATGCTATCTCTATTTCCTTTTTGAGACTAAACTCAGCATGATCATAACTAATATCACCTAATTGCATATAAAAGTTACGAAATCTCTTTGCTGGAATAAATATCTGACCAGCAGAGCTCCTCTTCTTGTTCTGTTGCAGGTCGAGGATCAAAACAGTCCATGACAGGATCTCTCTAGCAGGCATCAACCAGCTGCCCAGTGTACCGCAGATTGCCAAGGTAAGAGGAGTTTAACAGTACACAAGGTTTACACGAAGGCAGCATCTAAACATAATGCAGCTGAAGTGCAGGATTTGATATGTGGAGGCTGGCTGGCTCTTAAGAAGGACGTTATTTTCAGCAGCATCAATCATCATCAAATCCTTTCACAACAGCACTTGATTTTTTTTTATTACCTTTTCTAACACATTAAAAAACATAATGCCGCAAAAGCCAAATATATTACAGTAAATCAACAAAGTAGAGGTAACGGGACAAAAGAAAGAATCAAATTATGTAGATAAGTAGGTAATTAAATCAGATGAACCAATAAAGTAAGAAAAAAAATCACAATAAATACAGTAGGAATATTCACTTTCTGTATTTTCCCTTCTTTATATAACCGCAACAAATGAAAGCCAATGTCATAAAAGTTCCCTTGGTAATTGTTAGTCCTTGCAGTGAGTGATTCAAAGGAGGAAATAGCTGTCATTCAGTGACAGAAGTCAGTCCTTGAGGTTCAAGTCACAATGCTGTTTGAATATACCGATGGCAGGAGAGATCTGTCTCCAAACACACACAGCTGTGAAGATCCTTTAATCCAACACTCAACCAGCATACTCTTGATTACTCGCTTTCAAAAGAGAAACAGAAGAAATGTCACAAGTACCCGCTTGCTTTGTCTCTACTATTCCAACATTAATTAGCATCCTTGAGTCCCATTTTGTACCTGGTGATTTTTACATGTGATTAGATGATTCAGTCAGGGCTGTGTGATGTAAACAGGATGCATGTCGAGCAAGTCATTAAGATGTTTAGATGTCAAGAAATACATACATATTTTAATTATACTAACTATGTAATTAAGCTTGTGTGCATAACTCACTGCCATGAATTAACATGTCCCTTCTGTATCCAGTGTTGCCAAGTTGCCCAATCGGTCTACTTTTGATTCAGTTGGACTAGTCAGATGAAAATTGGGCTCGTTTTTTGGTTCAAAAATACAGATATGAAATTTGGTAAACCATTTGTTCTACATGAGTTGTCCGTCGTTAGGGATGAGGTAGGACATAGTCACCCTGACGTCATCATCATTGACATTGTGTATTTGGTTGTGTGACACTATTTGTGGGTTGCAGTAGCCTATTTATCTAACGTTTTATCTTTGGTTATTTGATGCAGATATGAAGCTCTCTCTATGCTGATGATGTGTTTTCTATTGCACATAATGATTTGAGCTGTTTTTTTTTAACTGGGTGGTTTTTCCAGTTGTGATTAAGCTGGAAACCTTCGATCTGGTTTGAATAGTGGTACACTTTCCATACTATATAATGATATTTTTCTTACATAATGTCAGTCAAATATATTGAGTCTTTTTCTTCTCTCAGCTTCTGTGTGACGATGCCACAGGGCTGAAGTTCAACCCCGTCCTCTACCCTCGGGTGAGTTACTCCCACACTGCAACCTCATTATATCCAGTCCGACCTAAGCTCATCTAGCCTGTTATACATTTATTCATTCAAGCTGACATGAGTTACCTCATCCTGTCTCCGTCTGCTTCTACGGGGTGACACTGTACGGCCGAAAAACACTAATGCCACAGCATCTCTCACCTGATTCTACGGCAGCGTGACACACACCAGAGAAATAGCACACAGCTTATCACATATTATTCACAGGTTCCCTACCTCTCCAACATCTGCCCTGCTCAGTAAGTGCATTATTCAAAAGCGACAACTTCCTAAAATGGACATGATGGATCTGTTTCTCCTCCTCTGAGCCAGGCGGAGGAGTGTGATGGAGCATGCTTTCAGCCAGTGCCTCAGGAAAGGAAAAAAAAAAAAAAAACAGCCCATCTGTGTCTCAGTCTGCAAGAGGCAACAACGAGTTCACTGCCTTCGCTGTGGGCCGTGACAGTTTGTCGCATGTCAGCCTTACGTAACACGGGGCCCAATAAACTTGCCCTGGAGACATGTTGGAGAACGGGAAAACATGTTTTCCTAACTACCACAGCAAGAAGAACGTGTGTAACGAGTTGAGATAAGTAGCCATGGGGAGTAAGTAGGACATTGTTGTTTTTGTGTATGTACAGGGATCCCAGTTGATGGTGGCTTATGATGAACACGAGGTGAACAACACCTTCAAATTTGGAGTCATCTACCAGAAGTTCGGACAGGTGAGCGGTCATATTAATCTTGCCAGTGCTCTCCATTTTAACTCACACACACCATTAGATCTCATCCACTGATTTATGTCTCGTATGTATCCTGCACTGGTTTTTTTTTTCTTCTTCTTTTTGCTCCATGCCGTAATCATGTCTCCTCCTCTCAGACATCAGAGGAAGAGTTGTTTGGGAACAGCGAGGAGACGCCAGCTTTCAAGGAGTTCGTCAGTATCCTGGGCGACAATATTGAACTTCAGGACTTTAAAGGGTAAGAGTGGGACTAGAACATGATGCGAAAAAGAAGAGAAAAGAAACAGAGTCAAGTGCATTTAAACTGGGGGGAGTAGAGACTAGAGCGGTCAACAACAATCCAAAGATGCCATTATAGTGAACTGTAATAGAGCAAAATAGCAGAGTTTTATTACTGTAACCTTGGAGCAATTTGTTTTGCTGTTTCGGCCTCAGCGTGCAACCCGGATAAACTGCTTGGCGAATCAGATCTGAGGAGAGAAAGTGCCATGTGGACATGTAATCAGAGCTTTGTATACTTTATTGTCTCGCAGGCTTTTTAAAAAAAATAAAAATGGTGTTACACTTCTTACTTTCACTGTTAGGGAGGCTTTGAATTGTAGCTGACACGTTACAGCAAACTGCACAACATTGCTGGGTGGCCTTGGAGCTAGTTAAGCACAAAATGTGATGAAGCTGACATTTAAAATGCACAAAATGTAATCTATCTTATTGCTGAAGGCTGGAGGCCTCGCAGAGAAGGTGACGCATTTGCTTTGATAATGTGACAGGTTCCGCGGTGGGCTGGATGTGTCCCACGGACAGACCGGGTCTGAATCTGTCTACACTGTCTTCAGACGGAGGGAGATTATGTTCCATGTGTCAACCAAGCTTCCCTTCACCGAAGGAGACGTCCAGCAGGTACCAGACTTTAATACTGGCTTCATTATTGTTACAGCGATGGCTCAATGGCTCTAACTGCTAAGTAAGAATCCTTTGGCTCAAAAAAATATCAACATTAAACCAGTCAGATGTGGTGTTTAAAAAAATCATTGCTATATTGCCATTCTGTTACGTCAAATGTTTGCATGTAATTTGATGTCAAGCCACTACAAACCTCCTTAGAAATAAATAAATCCTGAGTGCATACTGTGATTTATGTGTCATAGAGGACTCCAAATCTGTTGACCAACTAATGATCGTATGAATTTCTCCCCTCTGCTTCTTTAGCTCCAGAGGAAGAGGCACATAGGAAATGACATTGTGGCCACAGTCTTCCAGGAAGAGGCCACACCGTTCGTTCCAGACATGATCGCCTCCAATTTCCTGCACGCTTACGTGCTGGTGCAGGTTGAGAACCCCTGTACGGAGCACACAACATACAAGGTACAAACCGGGCCCTGTGTGGTGAAATGACTCGACGTATTAAATGGAAATTAGTAATTCAAACGAGCTGTAAAGAGTGTCAGGGTTGCTGGGAAGAAAACAAACTGTTCTCACATGAATAACTCGCCCAATCATTAATCAATCATTCTCTCGCGATGAAAGGGTGTTCTCAAGTTTTCCTTGAACGCTGTTGGAAACCCGAGGCCTCCTGAAATACACGCTAATAACGTGTCACTGTTATTTGTTTTATGTCAACAGGTGTCTGTTACAGCGAGGGAGGATGTGCCTCCTTTTGGACCGCCTCTCCCGAACCCAGCTGTCTTTAGGAAGGTGAGAGAAAGAGCTGTGATCAACAGAGGGAAATATATTATCCACTTGAGTCATACATTTGATCGCCTTGACTCTTGGACTGTGCGACACACCTAATCATTTTGCTTTTAAAGGGCAAAAAGTTCATTTGAAAGTGATTACAAATTTGAAGAAGCATTCAATATGTCATCTGATTAAATGGTGACGGCACATAATGACTCTTGTAGCCTGACACTGAATTACAGAACCAGTACTTTTACTTTTGATCCTTTAAAATTAAATTTAGATTTTGTATGCAGAATTTTTGCTTGTAATGGAGTACTTTTTCGCTACTCTTACTTAAGTAAGAGATCTGAGTACTTCTTCCACCACAGCTCAGTATTTGAAATTGTCTTATTCAAACCAAGTCAAAAAGATGAACATTTGGACTGTTCTATCACGTCCTTGTCACGAAGGGGAAACTAATCTAGACCTAATCTAGCTTCAAGACTCAGTAGAAGATTCAGTTCCTCATCGGGACATGATTTGCAGCGTTACGGGAGAACGAGAGGCAGATGAGGATTTAAATCAGTCAGGCTGATCAGACACAGTGTGCTGCAATAGTATCCATTCCTCATTGTTGCCCACCCTTCTGGTTCATCATCTAATTCTACCCCTCCCTCTCTCTCCAGGGTCCCGAGTTTCGAGACTTCCTGCTGACAAAGCTGATCAATGCTGAAAACGCCTGCTACAAATCCGACAAATTCGCCAAACTAGAGGTGACACACGTCCGCACAACCACACTCGCACCCCACAGCATGCCTTCAGTCACAGCTCGGCTGCGTCCGTAACCGTCACCGACCCCCGATGTTCTCCTACATGAGTTTCGTGTGTGTGTGTAACTTGATTCCAGGGGCGAACGCGTGCTGCGCTGCTAGACAACCTCCACGACGAGCTGCACAGACAGAGCCAGGCGACGCTGGGCCTGGGCCTGCCGGGGGAGGAGGACAAGCTGGAGAACGGGGGACACGGGGGTCTGCTAGAGTCCTTCAAGGTGAACATGAGGCTGGACACGAGTATACGTGACAGCATGTGATGTTTTCTCAGCTCTGTGACATTTATTTAATCACCATCATTACGGCCCAAGACTCTGAGGTTTTCTTGCTGTAGGTCAACTTAAATGTCACCGGTCTGCAAGATGACTTAAGGTGCTAAACCATCAGTAGGGTTGCTGCTGCTTTTATATGCTTAAAGATTTTGACCTTAAATGCCAAGTGCCATGAAGGGCATCCATTTGCATATGGACGGTAAGGACATGTTTTCACAAACCTGTGGGGACAGGACATTGACTTACATTCATTTCTTGGAGACTTAACCAGAACCGCCACCAGCCTAATCTTGACCTTTACCCGAACCGTAACCTAAACTCACCTGAAAGCAAGTCTGTCATGGTGTACATTATAGGGAGGAGCATGTTGTCCCCACAATGTGACAAAAAGTTGCATGTTCCCACAACACGGGTAAAACAGACTCATACACACCCATATTCATGGTCTGACGCAGACACTATATGAGAGCAGAGAAAAAAGGTAATGCGCAGCAGACTACAGGGCAGGTAGATTTTTATTAAAGTATTATGACTTCCTTGCCATTGATTTACGGCTTTAGTATCGTAATATTACTTTTTTCTCAAATGATGCGACATCTTAGCGAACACAGATATGTGTAAATGTGCAGGAACTTTTTGAACATGAGCCGAAATCTTGCTGAAACAAGATGTAAGCTATTAAAGTAAAAAAGGTTCATAAATGAATTCAAATGAATTATTTCATCATTGAGGTGAAACGTTGTCACATTCACATTTAAAGAGGTTACATCCCGTAAACAAAAGAAGCAGGAAGAGAAAATTCTGCCTTCATTTGTTGACTCAAAACATTGAATGAGAACAGATGATCTACAGGAGAGTATTTGAAAGCAAGCTAGAATGCATGAGAGCCGTACTGAGAGTCACCTGCCGCTTGAATTTTGTTTTCCTTTTACAGAAATTAAGATATTTCCACCAAATTAGTGCACAACAATTTTTCCAAATGCAGGATAGAGAAGTGTTTGACCCTCAAAATTTCAAACGAAAACCTACGCAATTGATGTGCATTAGTGTGTGTCTGTCTGTCTGTCTGTCTGTCTGTCTGTCTGTGTGTGTGTGTGTGTGTGTGTGTGTGTGTGTGTGTGTGTGTGTGTGTGTGTGTGTGTGTGTGTGTGTGTGTGTGTGTGTGTGTGTGTGTGTGAAAATGAACGCAAACCCTGTGCTTCGTAAAAAATGGTCCCTTTCTCGTTGTGAGTCTGTTTTCTCTCAATCACTGTCTCTTCACACTCTTTTGTCCACATTTAAAGGCTAATTGATGTTAATACGACCATTCAAATCTGTATTTTCATCTGTGTGTGTGTGTGAATGTGTGACTAATGTGATAATTTGGCTCTCTTACTCTTCACAGGCATTGTGGACGGCTACTTTGCACTTTCTGCAGTCAGTCCCAGGGGGTGCTGTTCTAATTGCTGCCCTGGCAGTCACTGTGTATTACCTGTCTGCAGTACTGTAAATTCAGGAGGATCGCCACATAATTAATAAACATTGTTTCGTATGTTGTTGTTTGTGTTTATGCTTTCAAAGAGAATAAACTCTTCATGTTGTATTAATCAATTTAATTACATTTGATTTTATTAATTTATGTGCTGTAGATAGCAGAATTTAAAAGACAAAACCTCTAAATGGTATTTAACTGTATTTTTTATTATTCAAATTGTACTGCCTGGAATTTATTATGGACTCTAAAAACATTCTATGACCTTTTGTTATTTATTTAATAAATTAATGAAAATGAAAAGGATTAGTACAACATTTGTTCATTCATCAACTCCAACCTATTTGGCTTCATTCTTAGAGAACTGCATCCCCTGGTGGCTGTATTGTGCAGTGGCATCTATGATGCTACATGTTAATTCATACATTAAAATGTATGCTGCATTTAAGCTGATATAACTTTTGTTCTGCACCTTTATTTTACTTCCTACACTCATTCCTCTCTCGGATTCCTTTACCCATCATCTTCCTTCCCCTTCCCTCGGTGCACCTTGGTCTTCCTCTCTTCCTCAACCACTCATTCTCTGTTTCCTCCTCCTCCTCCTCCTCCTCCTCCTCCTCCTCCTCCTCCTCCAGAGAGCCATGCGGGTCAGGAGCCACTCCATGGAGACCATGGTGGGGTCTCACCGTCACAGGAGCCCCGGGGTTGGAGGTGGGGTCCCGGCCAGCGTGAGCGGAGGAGGACTGCCGCAGAGCACCAGCGAATGCACAAAGAGCACCTTCACTGTGAGTGAGAGGGTGTGAGGGGACGGGGAAGAGTGGAAAGAGTCATTAATGAAGGGTAGAAAAGGATTTGTAATACTAAAGCTGATAAGAAAGAACTACAACTGTGTATGTCAACAAGTGAATTATTTCAGTTATGTAATCTAAATGAGTTAAGAGTGTTTTGTTTTGTTTTTTTAATAAGGAGAAGCCTAATTCTATAATCTGTGATCTTCAGCCTCCTGTGTTGTCAGCCAAGTCTCCTCTGAAGAGCCCAGTGAAGCGGCGCTCAGGCCTCTTCCCTCGTCTCCACTCCAGCATAGAGTCCCCATCGGACAAACACACGCGCAGGTTGGTTGTTCACAGGACTCGCTGTTTTAAATGCCACTGCGTTTCTTGTCCGGTATCACGATCATGTTCATCGCACCCCATATACCAACATTGTCCGTGTTGTCTTCGCGGTCCAGGAAGTTGTCTCGTCGGGTGTCGTCATTAACGTGGTTTTCTTTTGTCTGCAGCGACCAAAAGGCTGCAGAGTTCTGCCCGCTGTCCCAAGAGGGGAGGTCAGAGACGTCATCCAATCCCAGCTCGCCTGAGATTTGCCCCAACAAAGAGAGGTAAGACGATCATCTTAACCCTTCTCTAAATTCTGTAGAGGGAGATGGCTAAAGGCAAACTCGGTCTTTTGTCTCGGGTCTAATTTTCTCCCATGCTAAGCTTCTCTACACCCCCCCCCCCCCCCCCCCTCTGTTTTCCTTTAAAAGGCCGTTTGTCAAGCTGAAAGAGTGCGGCAGCAGCAGACCGAACATCTCTCGCTCTTCCTCCAGCACCAGCAGCTTCAGCAGCACCACGGGAGAAACCGAAGCTCTGGAAGAACTGGAGACAGTGAGTGCAACACTTACAAAGTGAACCAGAGAAGAAGAGAGGAAATTGAGTGTTTTGTGGTTGAAAGTGGAGAGATCAGATTTGGAAACACATTCCCAAAGGAGTGAGAGGTTGTTGGTAGCGCCAAAGCTTTCACGGGTGAAATAGTCTGTAATTACCAAGAGCTCTTTAATAGAGAGGGTTAGACACCAGCGCACTGATTATAACGATTACAGCTCCTCTCACTTTCTGTGTATCAGATGACACTGCTTGTCAGTTTTATTTTATCCAATGTGAGAAATGCTGTCCAATCGTTCCTTCTCTTACCGTTTAACTGCATGGGAATCACACAGAGGTTACCACTGTCATTATTGAGGGCCAGAGGAAATACAGGGAGCTGGCGTTTAGCTCAGCTTTGCACAAAGCTGGGTAAACAGCTAGCCTGGCTCTCTCTGAAGATAAGACAATCAGCCTAGCAGCACCTCTAAAGCTCACTGATCGATATGTTATTCCTGTGTTTAATCTGCGCAAATACCCAAGTGTAAAAACAACAAGTTGTGGTTTTACGGGGGGGTAATGTGCCAGACTATTTCTGGGAAAGGACTTAAAGAAGTATTTTCTTTTTGCCAAAGAAATAGTCCAGCCCATATTCCCCTGTAAAAGCAGCAGCTTTTCACTTTTACAGTGACTGTAAAAGCTCTTATTAGTGAGCTTTACAGCTTTACTCAGAACTCCATCTAGTGGGCTGCAGAGGTACTGCCAAATGGTTAGATTGAAATAAAAACACATATTATATTATATATATATATAAAATGGACCGGGTTTTTGAAACATGAAGTGATATGGTAGACAACCCTGCATCAGTAAGGACTCTATTTCCTCTGTAGTGAGGAAATACGACCCTGTATACGTTTCATTTGGATTCATATGGCGAGCAGTGATGGCTGAGGGTATCAGCCATAGACTGTGGTATCAGCAAATATAATTTGGTCATTACAGCTGACAGAGGCAAAACACATATATACAGCCCAATTCATTTTCTTTCTCCTCACTTGTCATGTTGTGTTTTTTTCTTATATATTTCGGAAGGTGGTCCTCAGAATTAAAAAAAAAAAAATCAGATATGGATCATGAAATAAATTAAAAAGGTTGAGAACTGGTTCAGAGGCGTAGTGGGGATTTGTGCCCCCCCCTTTGTTCAGAGCCAGGCTCGCTGTTTCTCCCTGTTTCAAGTCTTTATGCTAAGCTAAGCTAACCGGCTAGTTGTTGCTTCACAAAAGTGAATATATGTATTCCAAATTGTTGAACCACTGTGCAGCTTTAAAACCACTTAGAATGACTTTGCATCATAAAAATGTCTGCCAGCTTTAAAACATGTTTTGCTATATTATGCAAACGACTTCAGTTCAGTTTCAATGACAATGAAATGTTCGAATGGCTCCTCCCTGCAAAGCATCATTTCCACTTGTATTTCCTGCCGAACATTCAGTGGTTCTGACTTTGCTCACAGGAAGGCTTCAGTCAACTTCTCACCTCCGTGGTTCACGCAGCCTCTTCAGTTTCTTTCCTCCTCCATCTCTTCCTCCGTGGTGAATGTCTTTGTGCTCTCCGTCCCCCAGGCCAGCCATCCCTCCATCACGTCCTCCTCCGCCTTTAGTCCTTCCCTCAGCGTCGACAGCCAGGGACCCGGTACCCCTGTCATCATGTGCCGCAGTCCAACAGGTAAAACCTACGATTTTACACACGGCAATCACAGCCCAGCTGTCGACCATTTTCAAAGAACGACATCCTGGAGATGACAGACTCTCTAATGAGCATTTCCTTCCCGTCCTTTCCGTGTCCTTCCTCCACATTCTGCAGATGTGAAGACTAAGACGTCACCGAGGTCAAACTTGAAGTTTCGCTTTGACAAAATGAGCCACTCATCCACAACTGTAAGTGTTGCAATGCCTGGTTAGCATATTTGAAAGAAAAGTGCCGATTATTATAAAAAGAAAAGAAAAAGGAACACATCCGACCTACAGCATATCACATACCGAAAAACAATCCGAAGTTAGAACTTCTTTCAGGAGAAACTAACAGAATTTAGTGCGACAAAAAGTCTCCTCCTGTGTTTTTGGTCCACTCTCTGTCCATCTTACGCTCATGTCGTTATCTCCAGATCACTGTGCAATGTCAGTGAAACAGGCGAGCTGGTGTTGGGTAATAGGCCCAGACTGAACGACGCATGCCGTCGGTGCACACTCTCCTCTAACTGGCCTCTCTGTTCACTTCACTCTCTTTCAGTCTGAGTAGCTTTGTGGAATGGAAACATCAAACTTGCACAACAAAGGGACCGCGCGGGTTGATGGAGCTGCAAAAGAAGAAAAAAATATCAACAACAACAACAACAACAACCACGAAATCAGCGTAGAACCACTTCCATACGCCAAGGATGATCTGCTAAGATTACCAACTGCACCACACACTATAAACTAACTGACAATACTGTGAGTGTATAGTGAGGAGAAGCAGCTGCCATGTTGGCTTTCTTTCTAACCAACCTTAGACTTCAGAAACTAGTCGATACTTTGCCAATGTTACGAGTTGCTGCATCTCCGTTGTTAATTGTTCACGTCACATGGAAGTCCTAGCATGGCTGTAATACTGTGAGTGTAGGCCGAGCCAGACTCCGCCTCTGCTTTTTTCTCAAGCGTCTCGTTTAATGGTGAAAACACGGTAATCATGAAGAACGGTAACATGTGACTATGGCCGAACTGTTGCTCTTTATCTAGTCGACCGCTGAGTGCTCAGTGGAGAAGAAGTCTTTAAGAATTGTCAGACATCAGGATGTTCCCCTTTTTTTTTGCCTTTTCCCCTTGAATGGTACGTCAAGCAACAGTTCCTCTTCTGCCTGAAATAACTACGCGGACACACAAACACACACAAACACACACACACACACACACACACACAGTGACATGACGTAGACTTTACAGTAGCAGCGTTTTGGAGGTGAGTCTCAACTCGCCACTGTAGGATCTGAGCTCGTTCTTTGCATATAAAAACGCTTTTCTAGGGAACGCCTTTGATTTTTTTTCCGAGACGCTTTTGTAACCTTGCTAGCTGCTGCGTTGTGTCTACTGCACTATAAACACGACATTGCTGAATCTTAGTCGATACCTATGGCAGCGTTTCTGTACCTGTGAGGGTAACTTCATATCCCTGAACTCAAGTGCTTGGTTAGTGGAAATTAGCTCATATGGGCCACAGTAGGAGACACTGCCAACACATTTTGCCATAAGCTTATTTTAGCCAAAGCTGCGCCTTACAATCTATCAGAAGCCCCTTTCACCCCAGATGCTCTCTCTCTATCTGTCTCTCTCTATCTGTCTCCCTCTATCTGTCTCTCTATCTGTCTCCCTCACTGTGTGAGAGGACAGGAATCTTGTGGATCTGGTTGCAGCACAGCTGTGGGTAGCCGATCAACTCCGACATCTGCTGAAAATAGACGTTGCACTGACATCTCACCTACCGATACCTCCCATTGAAGCTTGCTAGCTCGGTGTATCTGTCTATGTTCGGTGGATCTTTTGAACGGGAGAGTCTCCCGGGTTTTAAGTTTACCGCCATGCGAGCTGATGAAGAAGACTTGAAAAAAAAAAAAAAAAAAAAGATGCTTCAGGTTAAACAAACCTTTGAACCACACTTTGGCAAAAAACACTTTGAATGTGAACCTTTTTTTTCTGACGCTTTGTTAGTTGTTATTACAAAGTCTCTTAGAAGTCAATTGCAAAGCCAGCTGCTTACAAGCACAACAGGACTAAAGGTCGACTCTCGTCCTCAGCTATTCCACGACGTTAGCCTGGAGCTGCACAAATTGGCAGGGCAAAGTGGGAGTGTGCTAAAAAAAAAATAAAAAATACATGCAGACACACAGATGTGTTTCCAGTGTGACCAAACAACCAAGCTGGTAGGTCTTTGGAAGAAGCGTCTATGTGCTCGTATCCGGTGGAGAGAAGCATTCCTGGATGGCTTGGCGGTGTGTGAAGTTCTGTCACGTGAAGCTCAAATCCTAGAGGGAGAGGTCAGGTCACCCAAATAACTGCTTTGTGATTTAGGTGGACACTTTTCCGTTGTCAGCGTTGACTAGGGAAGCAGGGACAGAACAGGGACAGAACAGGGACAGAACTCACACAACAGCGGGAAGTCCAGGTGTCATTTAGTTTGTAGCAGGTACATTATCGCCTAAATGCCCTGCAGCCTTTCCTCCATTAATATGCTTAATTTATTAAAATGAAGACTTATTTTGCGTTGATGTCATGTAAAAAAAAAATGTAACTGCAGAGTATGCTGATTAAAAAGATTAAAGGAAATATATTAATTTAAAAGATGTCTAAACCTGTATATGTATATTTGGTTATGTAACGTGCCATTGAGAATTTATTCTAAAATAAAATGTTGTATTTTGTGTCATTTATGTGGTATCTCATTTTTAACACGCCAAGCACAATACAGGGGGGGGGGGTTGTTCATACTTTAATATGTTATGTTCACGAACACATTGATAGATATTATAGACAAAGTACTTTTAATTGGTCAGACTGCACTTAATGTTTTCTTGTCTGCAGTTGCATTTCAAAACAATGAAAGTGTTTATATCAGTGAAATTATGCCGCAGAGAGGAATCTTTCCTCATTATCTGCTCCATTAGCTGTCTATTGTTCTAGCTGCACATGAGCGATTTTGGCACTTAAAACAGTCACCACACCCGAATGTAATCAGGACAGTCCACAGACACGGAGAGACAAAATTACTCCGCCGGATTATTTTTTGTCCTCTGCTTTAATTATTTTCCACAATGCGCAGGTAAGGTCTTGAGTTCAAGGATAAGCTAATAGGGACATATTCATCAGAATGTCTCGGAGATGCAGTCCTGCGTGTGAGAAACTCCCAAAAAAAAAGTCCACACCAAATGTCTCCCGAAGGCGTCGAGGATCAAGCACAATCCCAAAGAATACAGAAATGATCCCCAGCAGACAATGTTCTGCCTGCTTCGATTGCAGTCATGAAAATCTTAGAGATGAATACACGGTGGACTGGTCAGGCTCTCTGGTGGCTCCCTGTTGTCCCAGTGCATCCTGGGAGATATCGGCATACACCACCTGTAGCATTGTAAATGACCAAAAAAAAAAAAGCAGTTGTCTTAGTGCACATAAAGATATATGCGTGGACTGCAGACATATTGTCAGAGGAAACAAACAATGTTGAGGGCACTGCAAAGGGCATCCTGTTTTGAAACAGGACATTGACCCACCTCAGTCTTCTGTGAGGACTTTGGGACAGCTGTGACATGCAACAACAAAGAAAAGACTTCAGTGAATAGAGCAGTTTTAACAATGCTAACTTTTTTATCGATGTTCCAGGCTAAAAAGTAAGAATACAATATACCTTTGTGAGAGGTTTTGCTACGTTTCTGAGGTACGGGGCACCGAGGTGGGGGCCGTGGAGCCGGCTGTGGTCGGTCTCTGTATACAGCTGAGTACGTGGAAAGTGTCCTAGGAAATGGTTGAGGCTTGACTTCTGAACTCAGCCAACGAGCCAATCCCAGAATGATGGGAAGACAAAGAGAAGCACCGGCACACACCAAAACCCTGTGCAATACACTCCTCTGAGAAGGGACGGCTGGAGGAGCACAAAAAAAGAATGCAATCAGATTTCTCTTCTGTTTGAATGACCCACA
Source organism: Cebidichthys violaceus (assembly GCF_023349555.1). Lineage (NCBI taxonomy): Eukaryota > Metazoa > Chordata > Actinopteri > Perciformes > Stichaeidae > Cebidichthys > Cebidichthys violaceus. Next base: position 4,496,477 of record NW_027176262.1, on the reverse strand, counting down.
TGAGTTTATACCCTGTTACATATGGATGATTGTGATAATGTACACAATACCTGCAGTGACGTTCACATACTTCAAATGTCCTTGCTCGGTGTCACCGTGAGCCCATTTAACTCTGCATCCATAGTAATCTTCGTCTAGTCGGCTGACGCTCAGGAAATTCAAAGCGAGTCGCGTTTGATTGGCTGAGAGCGTCACGTTGGTCAGACGATGCCGCTCAATTAACTTTTCCTCTGTCGAATTGCTACGAATCCAGTTTCCCGTCCAGGCGCCTCCACAGTGCTGGACCACACAGGACAGAGACAGACTGCTGCCTGCTGCTGCATATACTGTCTCACGTTCTCCCAGAACTCCCTGGCTGCAGTCTTCAGCCCAGAGACCTGAAAGAAAAGGGACGTCTATGTGGCTCAATGCGGTGCAACGAGAAACTGTTGCTGCTTTGATATTCAGTATTTTTATGAAGCCATTTCAAAATGGAACCATTCCAAGGCCGATAAATCGTTAAAAAAAAACCACACTACACACAAAAGATTGCATCATTTCGTGCAACAGACATGGATCTAAACACTGTGGGTTGTTATCTGACTTCACAATCAGACACGCCAGATAACTTCCACATACACTGAAACAAAATAGTTTGACTTAAAATGAGAGATTTTAATGTCAGAATTGTGTGACATAGATATAGTGTGGCTATTGTAAAAGATTTCACATACAACACACATACAACACAGAGTTGAATTCAAAGGCATGCATGTGTAGTCAAGTTCTTCAAATGCAACATAATGTGTGAGGCAGGTTTCCATTGTTTGTATTAATAATTTAGATTTGTAGGAACTAAAACGTCTTACTTACCAGGATGAAGAAGGCAGAGCCAGCCGATGGCACTGAGGAGACGGTAACGCATGTCTGACTAACAGTGTTGGTCAGCGTCTCATCACAAGTCGGTCTCACTTCCTCTGCACAGATTAAGTCGTGGCTTGTGTGCGAGACTCTATCATAATAATATGCATGGCTTTGTTGGAAAATACTGCTCCTTCAAATGTTGTCAGCCGCTGCGAGTCCATCGGCTTTCTCTCACTTTCTTTTCCGACTCTCAATAATTTGACAGGCTTTCCTTTATGCTGCTGCTGCTGCTGCTGCTTTTGTCCAGATGGAGGTAAAGGAAGGAAGTCGAGCCACTAATCAACCCCCCCTCCACACACACACACACACACACACACACACACACACACACACACACACACACACACACACACACACACGCACAGATGCACACACACACATGCACACATGCACACATCCGACAAGGCTCAATCTAAAGTACAGGAAACCAATAACTTCAAGAATGGGAATATAACATTTCCATCAGGAAAGGGGCCACATGGCGCAGCAATATAGAAAGAGAAAAACTGAGCAATAACAAAACTAACTCATTTCTTTTGTAAATGCACTTTTATAAGATAATTATCAGATGGATTGGTGGTGCATGGCCACCCTGAAACGTATGGCTCTCACTATTATCTTGTTTTCCATAAATTCATGTAACTCTTCTATGAGCTTTTGCTTTGTGTGTATTGGGTACTGGTTTAAAATACAACAGCAGCTGTATGCTGAATCTGAAGCACTTACTCGCCTATAGCTGCAGCACTTAAGACTTCCTTTTAATTGAGCAATCAGAGAAAGGTTTCAGGGTTCAAGGAGGTTTATCACTGTTAAAACATATAAATGCTCTGACTTTCTACACCATGTACAATCCCAGCAACAAAACAGAAAAACTGGTTTTCAGCAGAAAGTTAACCTTCAAAATAAAAGAGAAACAAAAACACATTATAGGACCTGTTTTTCTACACGTTCTGCATGTTGTAATCGTTCCTCGTGTTCTTACATGACATTAAGAGATCACCCCTCATGTGCTTCCAATGTAAATGGTATGGAGTGTTATTTTATTTTGTAAACAATAACCGGACATTTAATACGCAATTATTATGTCACGTTTGACTTTGGGCGCGCTCGTTTAATGGTGCTGCGTGCCCTACCACTCACGTGACATGTGGGAATAACCATATTTCCATTAGCGTAACAGAGAAAGTAAGAACAGCTGTGCCCTCTTGATAATAACATAAAGTACAACTGATATACAAGAGCTGGAAAGTAGTGTTTTATGATGGACAGCATTGATTTGATGATTGTGTATCATTAGCTTAATTTAAGTCATTATTCTTAATAAATAAAATACAATTTGTAAAACCAAAAATGACTCATTTGCATCACTTTATGAATGAATCAAAAATCAAATATTTGCTTTCTTTTCTATTGTGGAATGTGTTGCCTATTACTTTGTTGCATGTTTTTGTGAAATTCCGAATGATTCCAATACCATTTTATACAGCTCTTAATTTGGCTTTTTGTTTTGTTTTGTGGCGCATGCGCCTTGTTCGGGAACCCGCAAACTCCGCCCAGCACGCCGCCACGTCAGAGACACACCGGCCGCGTGTGCACAAACGAGCGCACCCTGTAATCACACTGACTGACTGTCGGTGAGTGAGATAAACAAAGAGCCGGTGACTTTCCAGCAAAACAGACAACGCTCCTCAAGCTCCACGGAATCATGGAAACTGGTAGGTCGGGGTGCTACTTTCTCCCGTTTCAGTCCTGATGGGTTTTGCGCCGCCGGCAGCCGGAGCTCGGTCCGTGTCTGACAGCTAACGTTTAGAGGATGACAGCTGAGGAAGCTAACAGGCTAAAGTTAGCATTCGATGCGTTAGCATGCCCCAGCCTTGCTAGCATGACTTTGCCGTTGTTTTACTCGCGCTAGGTTTTGTCAGTTTCATGCCTATAACGGTGCCAGCAAGGCACCGACATCCAGACTAGAGACACCGACAAGTTAACGCGCCTTTACTCGCTAGTTTTTAAGAGCTGGTGTCAGCTTAAAGCAGCCGGAAATGTTAGCTCGTGTAGCTAGCCATGCAAGAATGGAACTAGAAATACCAGAAGCTGTCAAAAAAATAAAGTATAAAGTGGTAGCGTTCACGATTTATTTTAGTGAGGAAAGATTCTTTATACATTCTAGGAGGAGTTTCACCTGCATCAACCTACTCTTGTTAAATGTCATACTTATTATTAAAGCTGTAAGTTAAGCCAAGGCATTTGAGTTTGGATTGTTTCGACCTCTCACACTAACCTCAGGTTTCACTTTTATTGGCAGGCAAAGATCAGGTGGTTATTTAAAAGACATCTGTGAACTATTTGTTCTCTTCCGTAGAGCTATTTAATTGTCCTCTAAGTGTGAATTAAAAATGACTTCAGTGATTGATTTTTGTCAGCTGATGTCTACCGAGCCTCAACTTTTAGGCTTCATGCCAGCTGCACATGTATCATATACCTGTGCTTGGCCCCTCTCCATAGAATGTCCACTGTGAGATATATATATATATATATATATATATATGTGTGTCCTCAGCATTCATATATTCTATATATATTCTATATATGTCCTCAGCATTCATGCCTCCAAATGTTGAATAACAGCCAGAACAACTAACTAACTCGCCCTTAGGCTCTATTCTTTTCTTCAACACACACACACACACACACACACACACACACACACACACACACACACACACACACACACACACCTTTCATATGTTGTTTGTGCAAAATGCTGTTGGCTAGCACTCTTGTTACTGATCCTGGTCTCACTGTTTCCCCTTCGTTATCCATCTATACTCATCAGTGTCAACAAATTCAACTGTTGCGCCACAAGAACAACAGTGTCATGTCGACACAGGACCCCATGCAGGCCTGCTCTCGAAATATTCCCTGCCTTAAGGCCCCGGTTGTGCTTATTTTCTGATGATACGGGCTATGACGGTTAATGAAGTCTGACACCGTCCTAACATGCGGCGGCCGGTCCATTTGTGTCTGGATGGAGAACAACAGAATGCAGCAGAGAGAGAGAGAGAGAGAGAGAGACAGAGAGAGAGAGAGAGAGAGAGGTCAAACTCTAGGCGGCATGCATGACTGGGCAATGTGCCTCTCGATGTTTAATTGCTCTGCACTTTTATTTGACGGAATTACGAACCGCACATCACTGGCAGTTTGTTTCTGTCGCCGTGTGACATTCTTCCGCCGTCCAGCAGCACTAGACAAGCTTTCCAGTGTGTTCCTCTCACAGATGAGCGATACCAGCCCTTATCTCCCACTTATAGCGCTGCTAGAAAGCATTCATTACCTCCCTGTTTGTCATTGTCTTGTGCCAAGTCTGTCCTTCATTCTTTATCAGAGCCGTAATCATTATCGTGCTCAATACACCTAATAGACTATTCTCTATATGGATGGTGGGGCGGGAAAGTCATGCGCCAGTAAGTTGTCTTAGTCAATAAATGATGTGCTGTTAGTTTATGGCTATCGATCTGGTAATTTTCCAGGCATTATCGTGACATCCGAGTATGTGAGTGCTCATAAATCAGATGTTAAGAAGGAAGCAAGGGTTTGCCTAAAGTGCACAGATGAGTCTAGGGGAATTGGGACAGTAGGAAATACCTCCTCGTAGTTACAGTCAGCTGTCTGGCTGTGAAAGTCTTCCTGGTGCAAGTTTTTATTTCTGCTCATCATTCATTCTGCTCTTCTCATCCATCCATCCCTCTCCACCCCTTCCTCCCTCCTCCGTCAGGTTTGAGTCAGGAGAAGGTGTCCACCTTCCTCAAGCGGCTGCGGGCCGAGCCGCGCTACCTGTTGGCCCAGAATGTGTCCACCTGCATCGACCCGCTGGAGGTTTGTCTGCACCGGCAGACTGTCCAGGATACCGTGCACATCTTCCAGCACTCTATCCCCACAGAGGGCAAGCCCGTCACCAACCAGAAAAACTCAGGTAGGACAGAATGTCGATATTCTAGTTTGTGAATTTTAGTCCTCGCTTCAACAATAGATGGCACAAACAACTGCTGTTTAGCACATATTGGTAAGTGAATGTATTTCTGAAATGGATCAGAAGTCGCCTCTGCCCTTCCAATGTCTTATCCATCACAAACAAACGATGGATCTGCACGCTCTAGCTTCTGATACATTGTACAGTTTTTAAACAGAGTTTTCTGTATTTGTCATGACGCTGGAGGTTCCCCTGAATTTGATTTGCAAGTTGCGAGCTGGATTATCAATTTCTCAGTAAAAGCACAAATTTTCCAGTTTGCATTGTTGTCTGAAGCTCACGCTAAAATCTAGCGCTGACGACACATGACACGTTTGAAGTCTGCTGTTTTCTGGCTGGAATCTTGTTTTGCTTCGTGGACTCATTGTCTCGACAAAAAAAATCCCCCAAAAAAGCCGATCATAGGTTTTTGTAACTGAATTCATCCTCTCAGACAGCCATCGTATTTCATTCAGTTCAACATGTATGAAATAAAGCTACAGCACTGAGACGTGAACTTTTCTTTAGATAGGTCAACCATTAGCATTGCTGCTACCTGTACAAACGCATGATACTCAGCCACGTGTTTCTGTCTTTCTCTGTCTTCCCTTTTCATTTTTAGGGAGATGTTGGATCTTCTCGTGCCTCAACGTCATGCGACTTCCCTTCATGAAGAAATTTAACATAGAGGAGTTTGAGTTTAGTCAGTCCTATCTTTTTTTCTGGGACAAGGTAAGATGTTGAACCAGCAGGTTTATTGAGCAGCTCTTTAATCTTTTTTGTGTGTGTGTGTGTGTGTGTGTGTGTGTGTGTGTGTGTGTGTGTGTACAGTCAGGACACCGTGTGTGTGTGTGTGTGTGTGTACAGTCAGGACACCGTGTGTGTGTGTGTGTGCGCGGACATGTGCATTGGTTCAGTGTTGATATGCAGCATTCTACTACTACACAGTCATTGTCCAGATAAACCCCTCTTTTGTGTGTTGTGGTCGGTGCTCTTTCAGGGCTTGTTTGTATCGCTCTCTGTCTCTTTGTCTTGATGGCCGTGTGTCTCTTTCTCCCAGATATTTACACAGTTGGTTGTTCCACCTTCAATAATACATCTTTCTTAAATATGTAGCCTGAAGAATATCCTGCTCCCCTATCAGCCAGTAGCGTATCAGATGTGTTCGCTTAACTGTAGCAAGTATATGTTTCAAGTCTGCCAAAATAAGTCTGACCTGCCGATTCCGATTTGTGCCGACTCTGATTTTCTCTCCGAGATCTATAATTGACAGCAAGACTCCAGACTCTAGTTTCAACTGTCCTGAAGTCAGTGTAAACAGTCAGCATTTCTAAATGTTATCTCTTTACTCTGTCACTATCGTATATTGTGGATATTTGCATTAAAACACACTTCAAATAAATAGGAAATACATGATTATATTGTATTTAAATACTTGCTTTGATTAAAAGAAATCTTGGCATTAGTATTTTAATTATGTGTTATAAGCTGCTTGGTGTTAGGAAGTTAAACAGAGCTCTAATATCTATTTTATACTGCTGTGAACCCCGCCCCCCCCCCACAGCAGACGAGCCGTTCATTGTGATTACTCTGAGCAGAATGCGTGGAAATGAGTTACAACATAAAAACTGTCTGGTTAAGTTAGTCGTCCCAAATGTGTTACGGCTGTGCCTCAACAGCCTATTTTGGACTTGCAGCTGTGACGAAGTGTGAGCTCTATGTCTTCTTTACTCTCGTGTGTGTGTGTGTGTCTGTCTGTCTGTCTGTCTGTCTGTCTGTCTGTGTAAAAGTGTCTTTACTCTCGTGTCTGTCTGTCTGTCTGTCTGTCTCTCTGTGTAAAAGTGAAATCTGAACCATCAGTCGGTGCGTCTCTAGGGAGTAATGTTCTTTTACGTAGCGCCAGCCTGTCTGACACGGTCTTATTTGTTTTCTATTGATCTGCTGGTAGAAACACAACGTTTTGTGACTTAAGTGTAGCTCAAGTCTACACACTTCTTTGTAACATGTAGTGCCGTGACGTCATTAGGCTGTGCAGCCCCTCACCGTCCCGGCTGTCTTTGCTCTTCGTTCTGCAGGTGGAGCGTTGCTACTACTTCCTCCAGGCCTGTGTGGAGACGGCGCAGCGGAAGGAGCTGGTGGACGGACGCCTGGTCCAGTTCCTCCTCTCCAATCCGACCAATGACGGAGGACAGTGGGACATGCTGGTCAACCTCATTGGTCAGTTCTCACCACGGCGCATAATCACGAGACGTTCACGTTGAATTATTGACTAGACTGTGTGATTTGCGCAATAAGTCATGAGGTGATGATCTGTTCTCTAAATATGTAAATCTTGTTTTGTGCCGCCCTGTATTCAGAAAAGTATGGCGTGATTCCAAAGAAATGCTTTCCAGAGTCGCACAGCTCGGAGGCCTCACGCAGAATGAATGACATCCTTAATCATAAGGTGTGTTTACACATCTTGTCCTTTTTTGTTCAAACCAATACAACCGGTGAGTCACGTAATTGCTGAGGCAGTGCTGATGGTTTTGTCTCACCGTGTGTCACAGCTGAGAGAATACTGCCTAAGACTGAGGAACATGGTGGCCAGTGATGCGACTAAAGCGGAGCTGTCTGACGCTATGGACACCATGATAGAGGAGGTGAGACTCAAAGAGCACATAGAGTAGATATTATATAGGGGCGTCGGAGGAACAGAATCTGTGTTTGACTGGAGGAACTCGGAACTAAATTTAGTTCCTCCAGAATAGTTTCAGGTGACAAAAAAAAAAGTTCCGATGTTTCTTTCCAAATGTTCAGGAACTATCAGGGCCCAGAAACCCAGACCCTGTGTCTGCTACTACCGTTTACAGCTTCATTCACAAGATAAGAAAGTACTGATTGACTCTGGTTAGGACAAGGTACAGACGTTTTTATAATGTTTAACATTCTGCTCTCAGTATAATGTAGTCCAGTACAAGGTCCCCTTTAACTGTGACCTCAGTAAGACAAATATAATTGTTTTCACACACGTTTGATATATGGTAGACAGAGAGTTTACGGCAGAGCTGCTGGATTGCGTTGCAATAGATTGTACATCGTTCCATTTTTACCAGAAGAGGGCGCTGTTAAATAACTGACTGCAGCAACATGGAGCCAGTTGGAAGGGATTCCTAAAAATCAGTCTGCAGCCCGATCCCAATGTCCCAAACCTCTAGCGCTGAACCCTCAGGGACGTATCTGAAGCTTCAAGAATCAATATTAACAGAAATGCTTGATGAATAAACCAGGTGTGTTGATGTCAGCCCTGAGGCCTCACACACTTCACAGGAACAGTTCAGGGAGCGTGGGCGTTGGGCTTTGGCCTCTAATATAATGTGTATATGATGTAATCAGTGTTTGGGTTCGAGGTTTGTGTGAAAACTGTCTCTTTATTTCAAGAGATGCATCAAATAGTTATGTAGTGATGCTTTATTCAATATTGACATCTGATAGGATCCAAATACGAGGGATACAAGCAGTTTTCTTTGTGATTAAGAAGCTTCAACAATCAAGGATTGAGAGGAGGGGGAGACCGTATTCTTATATATACTTGATATAGAACCAAACATTTACTGCAGGTCCATTTACTGTCTTTGCTTCCAAGTTTTTCTCATACCAGAACCTGCAAAATACCCGCCTGTGACTTTAGTGTAGTAGTATTTATTATACCCTTTTTAATGTGTGTACACACACATACAGATGTGAATGTATGCGTGTCATTTCTGCACTACAGAGAGTGTGTGAAAGCAACAACAAACACCTGCACACTGCCTTCGAAGTCACAAAGCTGAAGATAGCGATCTTGATTATGGAACAGTCTATCATGTAAACAAACTGTTTCACACCGTGACAAACGTTACGCCAGATAGTGTGCGTGTGAAATGCGGTCATGTGTCTATAGTGTGTTTTTGTGGCTTGTGACGCGTTACACTGTGTAGGTGTGTATGCATAAGAGGGTTTGTTTACTGTGTGTGTGTGTGTGTGTGTGTGTGTGTGTGTGTGTGGGTCAATGTGTGAGCGGCCAGTCAGTCAATCAGCCTCCCATTGAGCCGATTGCACATGGAACAGGGCTCTGGTTATGTCAGCTGTTTGGTTGCATTGTGCTGCTGGCTGGTTGCTTGTTTAAACAGTCGCCTGTATCTCACAGCGCCTCTGTGGATGACCACACACACACACACACACACACACACACACACACACACACACACACACACACACACACACACACACACGGACATATGTTGTGCAACAGTAAAGACTGCTCCCACTGCACGGCAGGGCTGGAGGGGCGCGGAGGGTTTTCAGTGTGTTTGTTTGTCCACCTGGAAGTGGTTTGTTTTGCGAAACGCCGCTCCGTCACGGCCGGTGGTGATGGAGCATACGGTCATGACAGAGGAACGGCTGACGTAAAGGGAGCCGGGCTGCTCACGGGTATTGTCTCGAGTACGTTTGACCAGCATCATTCTAGAGATGAACACTCAGAAATCAAATCCCATTTATTTATTTATTCACCATTTGTCCGTTTTTGTTCCTGTTATGACCCCGGTAGTAAGTAATTAAATATGCACAATATGTCGTCAGCTTTTCTGTATTATTTTATTTTCTAAAAAGATATTGCGACCAACATGTAAGTTATGTCCAGTATATCGGGTATGTAAGTGGACGATTCACTTGATGTGTGCACACAGGTGTCAGCATTCATCTGCAGGAAGCATCACAGTTGCACTAAATTAAGCAAATGTCACTTCAGACAACTAGACATGTTGTAGTACTGTGATATATTGTGTTTAAATGATTAGTCTCTCAATTGATTAGTTAATGAAGAGGAAAAAAAAATGTATTGCGTTAAATTGTCCTGGTGACAGGTTCTTAAACTTGAAGATTTTCATGTAAATGTAATATCTTTGACTTTTTTTGTTTTTTGTCAGACAAAATAAGCTATTTTGAGATTCAACAGTGTGACTAACAACCAGTGATGTGAGCAACCAATGGGCAGAAAAGCATCATAAGTCACACTTAACTACAAACCTAAAAACAAACTGTGATACATGCAATCAGCTCGAAGTCGTCATAATTCATGCAATCTTGCCAAAAACAAAAGTAAACTCACCAAGCTGTCTGCTCATGTGTGTGTGTGTGTGTGTGTGTGTGTGTGTGTGTGTGTGTGTGTGTGTGTGTGTGTGTGTGTGTGTGTGTGTGTGTGTGTGTGTGTGTGCGCGTGCGTGCGTGCGTGCGTGCGTGCGTGTCAGTAAAAGGTGTTTTTGAGAAAGTGTGAGTCACCGCAACCACGAGAGGTCCTCAAACACGCAGCCATAACTGGGCAACGGAAATATTATGCAGTTTGCTGCAGCGGAATGCAAGGTTAGCCGTGGACAGACGCAGAGATGCACACACACAGAAGCATGCTCACTCACGGACCGACAGCACGATCCTCCCGTATACTCGATGTGCAAATATGAATTTGACATCGTCACTGCACCAGCAGAACTTTTAAAATCATGCCTTCAAATGAACCTGACTTACTAATGGAAACACTTTAATGAAAATAAATGAGAATTGTTTTGGAATGACATAATTCTTTATTGACACCGACTGTAAGCTGCCGTGACAAATGGTTCTCGTTTGGTGTTTGATTTGCTTCCAGCGTCAAGAGCACTGCTGCTTACATATTAGCTGTGTAAATTAGGGAGGATGTAATAAACTTGAGGCGAGTGACATCTTATCAGGCGACGCAGACAATCACCGGTGGTGTCGGGTGATGCATTTGTTGGCATTTCGGTATTTATTGCTGAGCTGTTTGTGTATCTATCAGGTTGACAAACTAACAATGGCAATAATTTCACAGGTTCATGTCCACGTGTTTGTGGACCTGTGTGTCATGGTGGCTTTTCTTCTCCTGGTCTCCTCTACGCGTTCACCTGGATTTGTATCTACGTGCGTTTCTTTCCCATCACGAGTGGCGTGTCAGTCCTACTTTGGTGTGTGTGGAGGTGATGCTGTCCACCCTTCCCCACGTGGTGGCTCTGATTGTGCGCTGGTCTTCGTCACGCCCCCCCCACACACACACACACACTCCCCTGACAGGCAACCCGGGGTCCACGTCTCTGCTTCCACTTACTGTACCCAGGGTGCGCTTGATTTAACTGGATCCCGAGTCAAGCGTCTTACTGTTTTTGCGTCACATTTATCCGGGAAAACCTCTGCAGTAGCAACATTTTAAGATGCACCGATACTAAGAACCAGGAAGTGATGTCATGCCCCGTTTGTCTTTACAGAGGCTGTTAGGGAGACGGTGTTCACACGCTGCATTATTGAGGCACAGAGGATTAGTTTAAGTTTCAAAGTCACTCTTTCATGCTGTATCTGCTGTGTATCCTCGCTGCTCTACTCTCACTTACAGAAACACGTAGGCAACACACACACACACACACACACACACACACACACACACACACACACACTCAAATTAAGGGACATTCACTGTACATGCACGTACAGTTACCAGTACACACACACACACACACACACACACACACACACACACACACACACACACACACACACACACACAGATGGTATCCCTCACGCCACAACTGTAGCCCTTCCGTGCTCCATTGCGTCATGGAATCAGAAACACCATGTGTGACTCCGGTCTTGGCTCTGAATGAGAGTGATTCTTGAGACAAGTCTAATTTATGAGACGGCCATCAAATCACAGAGGAGGAACTTTCCCTGCCTGCTGCTCAGAGAGTCAGCGCTGCTGGCGATTGACTCAGTTGATTTGTTGTTCGATGTGGGTGGGTTCCCGCAGATTTGTCATTGTTAAAGGGGGGGGGGGGGGGGGGCTGCGACCGTGAGCCCGGAGTGGTCCGCTCGCATTTCTTGCATTTTCTCTGCGCCATTGTTAGAATTTAACACTGACCACATGTGTTGGATGTTTACAAAACATGGAGGTTTAATCAAAACCTTCGCTCATTTTTATCCAAACTGTTTGCATGGTGTCATTTGCTTACACTCACAAGTCCAGCTTCTAGACAAAAGTTATAAATTTACCTCAGAGCAGCAGTGAGGCAAATGTTGTTCCTTTTAATTTGGCTTGAACTGATTGAGAGTGTTAAAATGATTTTATTAAAATGTGTTTCATTAAACATGCATTGCTCTAATTGAATTTGTAAATCACATTTATATGCTAAAGGTATGAAATACAAGGTGCCATTTAATCCTCTTCATTGAGACTGATCAAGGGAGACATTATTTAGCATTTAACTCCGGTATTAAATCTTTATTACACATCTAGTCCAGGAGGGAGGGAAGGCTGAGCTCTGGTAACCTGGACTGCCTTGCTCAAGGGTACCTCTCTACCTCCTGGTGTGTTGGTTTGTCCTGCTCCCTGAATGTTTTTGGGCTCACTCTTGACTCCAGGTGATTCGTTTGTTTGGGTCGCGTAAAACAAATCAACATGCGGGCCGACACTGGAGCACAGATGCTATCAAACGTTAGCCGCGGTTAGCCCCGATGGTGTGCAGTCAGTCGGCTTATTGTTTACAGCGAGACACGCAAACTCGACATGTCACACAATTGAAAGTGAGCGGAGGCGGAGCCTCTGCTGGAGACCGATGAGTTGAAGAGAAAGCTGCCTGTTAACAAACCCCTCATAGCAGCTGCTCCCTGGAAGCTGTTTGAACGTTACGTTATATGAATCTTTTGAAGCTGCAGTCGCGGTTATGAGTAACGCGGTTGACGTAATGAAGAAGTTGAAGTCGATCCTGAGGCCTTGGGCTCAAATCATTTGTAAAATCTTTGTTGAAAATGCAGCCGTGATACATTTACTGATTGAAAGTTTGATCAGTCTTCTTTTTTAACACTGCCAGTGCTTTGTGGAAGTTATTGTGTGAATTAAAAGTTATTTAAAGGTAGTTATAGTTATTGCAAAACAAATGAACGTCATGTAATTCATTTGATATGTGAGAGGTATTACATTGGGATCAAATATACTGTAACCACATAGCTGTGCTACGGTGAGACACTTTCCCTATTCATCCTTTTTATTGTTTGACTGTCTTGTCAGCCTCCCTCTCACCTTTTTCTCTCCTCAGTCACTCAAACATGTCCGTCATTGAGGCCGCAGGTGTTTCAATATTGATGCTGCTCGACTGTCGCTGTGGCTGTTTATATGTTACTGAGTGAGGCCTTTCCCTCACACCTCCATCATTCGCCTTGCACAGGGCCGGATGAGCTGGCATTTAGAGGGACGCTCACAGTACGTCTCAGGGCGTCTGAAAGACGGATTGTAAAGTGAGTGGAAAGGTTGTAAGTTACCAGGGAGAGTTGTTCTTGGAAGAAAAAGACAAATAAGGAGGAATCAAAAGAAAAGGGCGGGGGGGGTCAAGGGGTAACGGAGACGTCTCGTCGAGGTACCGAGGGCATCTGGGCAAACACAGACCAGACAAGAGGATGGACACCTCGGCATGCCGTCCTTCCCGCAGGGCAGTCTAAACAAAGTAGTTGAATTAGGGCGTTGAACAGATGCCTTTGTTGACTCTGTGCATGTGTGTATTTTTCTGTACTTCTGACTTTACGCGTCTCTGTGATGACGAGGGGGATTGTTTGTTTGTGTAAGTCGAGGCCTGAATTTATGCATTTCTGTGTGTTTGTCTCAGTGCGAGTATGTTTGGGGTGAGGATGGTGGACTCAGTGGGCTCAGTGTCTACTAACCCGGTGCAGGAATGTCATCTTTATGTAGGGGTGTTTAATATGTGTTGACTAAGCACGGGAAACTGCTGCCATTGCTGCTATTTCTTCACGCCGAGCCAAAAATAATCCCCCCGTCGGCTCCATATTCAGCTAGACAGAAGTTTGATTTGTCTGGAAATCAGTAGTAGAAGTCAATAAAAATAGTGTTAAAGTCTATGGGAAATGTGTCCTTTGTGACACCCTCAGTCTTTGCAGTGAGAGTGGGATTTATCAGCATTCAGTGGAACAATACTCCCTGTAGAACATCTTATCTACCACGCAACAATGGACTGCGTCGCATCCTAATTTCTCAGCTGCTTTTTTTTTTTTTAATCGTACGTGATAGGAAAAGCATCTGCCGGGTCCCGGGAGGGGAGAGCAGAGGACAGGAGACGTGGTAAAGCAACAAAAAAAAGGGGGAAATTCCTGAGATAACTATATCGGAGGTTAGAAGATTGACAGACGGTCCAGTCCAAACAACCCGATTTAGCCCACAGGAACTCGGACTGAACTCCAGCACCGCAGGAAGACGCACAAGGTGGGAGGGTGGGAGGGAGGGAGGGGTATGGTGTGAATGGTGCAAATGGGGAAGTAGGGGGATCTGAAAAAAGATGGAGGGGAAAACGTAGGGAAAGTTGAGAGAGAGGCCCAGGCACTGATGGATGAGTGTATGCAAGGACAGACGTGGGTTTGAGGGGTTAGATGACCTCACATTAAGAATATGAGCTGGAAATTTAAATGTACAAAACATCTCCAATGGCAAGAGTTTGATGCTCAGCGTGTGTGCTTGTGCAGGTGTTCCGAGTGGCCAGCGTTTGTCTAGGCAGCCCTCCTGAGACCATCTGCTGGGAGTACAGGGACAAGGACAAGAACTTCCATCGCATGGGACCCCTCACCCCACAGGAGTTCTACAAGGAGCACGTCAAACCTCTATACAACATTCAGGACAAAGTAAGCGACCCGTAAAACACCTCAGAAAAGGCCATGTTAGTATTTCCGGTTTCTGACCCCCACGTGTTCACCTCCTATCCTCAGGTCTGCCTGGTGAACGACCCCCGACCCCAGAACCCGTATGGGAAGCTCTACAGCGTGGAGTTCCTCGGTAACATGGTCGGTGGCCGCACCACGCTGTACAACAACCAGGCCATCCAGCTGCTTAAAAAGGCTGCGGCTGATTCCATCAAGGAGGGAGAGGTGGGTCGGGACAAACGGGACATAAATGTGGACGCGGTCCGTCTGAGGGCGTCGGTACGGGTGAACGTCTCAAACGTGCTGCTCTTTGTCTCCCTCAGGCGGTGTGGTTCGGTTGTGACGTCGGGAAACATTTCCACGGCAAGCTGGGCATTAATGACATGAACGTGTGAGTATAATGATTCGTGTGACTGTGATCATCTCCGGCGGGAGGATCATGCGATTGGTGCGTCCGTGAGTGAGTGTATACAGTATGTGTGCACCTCTGTGTCTGTCCATGGCTAAACTCGCATTCTGCTGCAGCAAACTGCATAAAGTGTTGGTGGCCCCGTTATGGCTGCATGCGTCATGATTCATCCCTTTGAGTTTGTTTTTGGCAAGATTGTATTAAGCGTATTATACGACGACTTTGTGCCGATTTTCGGCATCCATCCCCGCTTGTTTTTGAGTTTGAATTAGGTGTGTTTCACTTCTTCTATACACTCGATGGTGTTTCAAGATGCCTTACAGCCCATTGGTGTCTAGACGGGGGTTTAGCCAGTTGTGGGTTGTATTCATTCAGTCATGCAATACGTCGTTGCAGACACATCTGCACTCAAGTTTGCAGAGATATTAGAATCAAGTCTTCTGCTCCTTTGTCCCAGATATTAGAAGCAAGGCATTTAGCGTGACTAACGTGGCTTTAGTTCCATCATTTGTTTGTCGGGCTGGGAATGCAGTACAATTTTGGATGTTATGATTCAAAGCCCTTCAGGAGAGGTGTGTTGCAACAACATCACACACACACACACACACACACATACACACACACACACACACACACACACACAATATTCAGTGTTTTGCACCACTGTCACTACACTGAACCTTTTCAACTCTGAAACGCTTGAGACAGCTGGACACCAACACCCATCTAAATGTAAAGTCTTAGAATCAATTCCAGCAGTGAATTGGCCCACTGATGTCGGTCACTGTTGAATCCCAGTCTCTGTGCCACGACTGCAGGGTTCACGTGGCGGTAGCAGACCCGGTCCAGCCTCACGAGGTGCGAGTCTCTCCGCAGGGGAAGAGTTGCTGATCGTTGCCCTTTCAGGTGCGGCGGCATCTGTTTCTGAGTTGCTGGCGCCAGGGTTAAATCTGCCCGCTGAAGCTAACCGGCGGGGTGCCGAATGTCTGCTGCCGTCTCTGCTGAAGCTCATCTTTCACACAGATCTGTTCTTGTAATTGGAATGAGGTTAACGGAAACCCATGAAGCTATCAAAACATTGCCCTTTTCTCTTGAAGTGATCAGTGTGTGGGTGAAATCAAAGGCTAGAGTTCTTTTCATCAGAGGAGCTACTGAAATGTGATTTGTGCGTATATGTGTGTTTGTGCGCACAGGTTCAACCACGAGCTCGTGTTCGGAGTGTCGGTGAAGAACCTCTCTAAAACGGAGCGGCTGATATTCGGAGACTCCCTCATGACCCACGCTATGATCCTCACCGCTGTCACGGACAAGGTACGCTCACGCAAACGCGCAGCACAGGCGGGCGGCTGCTCGGGGAAACTCATGCAAACACACGGCGCGTATTCAAGCAGAGCGACAGGAATACACACATCCAGAGTTTATTGCATCAAAGCCTCGCTGCGTGTTTACGCTGCTTTAATCGGCTGCAATTTTTCATAGTGATGTCAATATCCCCCCGTGTAAGTAACCCCAGCTGTTAGGACACTTTCTATGCTCCAGCTTCTCACTCTTATCTACTCATCGTCCTCTCTCTCTCTCTCTCTCTCTCTCGCTCTCTCTCTCTCTCTCTCTCTCTCTCTCTCTCTCTCTCTCTCTCTCTCTCTCTCTCTCTCTCTCTCTCAGGATGGGAAAGAAGGCTTTGAGAAGTGGAGGGTAGAAAACTCCTGGGGCGACGACCGTGGGAACAAAGGTAAGCTGAGAGACGCATGACGCATTATTACACAACTCTTACTTTCAGTCCTTTTTAGGATGAGTTTCTTTTCTTTAGATTTAACCTGTAACGAATTGCCACATAAGTACATTTCAACCTGTTCGTAGCAGTGACTTCTGAAACAGTTGCCTGTACCTGGATCTGCTCCCGGGATCCTATTCATGCTCCCACGTCCTCCTGCCTCCCCATCTCTCTTTCACATCTTTCTCACACCGCGGCGTCTCGTGATAGATCATCATCTTCCTGTTTGTGTCTATTGAATTAAGAACGGGATTAGACTGAGAGGTTCCCCAGTGCTGCTGCTTTATGAACTTGTAATTGGCTGCGTCCTGTTTCATACACACACACACACACACACACACACGCACACACACACACACACACACACACACACACACACACACACACACACACACACACACAGCGGCCCTTATTGTGTTCTACGAGCTCAATGCTTCTGGGTCAAGTTGCATAAACGTAGTTTCAGAATGAGCTAATCCGCGAGGTCAGAAAGTAGTACAGTGAAATTCCTCAAAATATCTTTGCAGAAATATTAGGTTTTATGGACTTATGGTGGCTTGATGAACTATTGTAGCTCCAATGAATTGATTATGTTGTGAAATGTCTGATATGCTTTGATACAACACTGACAGAAGACTTGTTGCAAAATAACTTTTTTTTTTTTTTCACTGGGAACTTTTGAACCAGATTTCTTTTCTTTTTTTAGTGGTCAGCTAACTGAGTTGTTTTGGTTTTTGAAAACCACAAATTTAAAATGAATTTGACAAACTTACCAGTGAGTCATTCTGATGCATCGGGGGGTAAAAAGTGTTGTCATTAAGTAAGTAAGGCGGGTTTGCACCACAGCACAGCAGGTCGTCCACATCACTGCCCCAGACTTTACCGTCTGTCCTTTCATCTCTTCTTCCTCATCTTCCTCTGACCCTCTGCCCCTCTTCTCCATCTCTGGGCTCCACATTCCACTGCAAATTATAGGAGAGTATTTCAGGTCAGTCATGCATCGTCTGGCAACACACACATACAGTGCAGCATAGACACACACACAGAGAGAGACACACACACACACACACACACACACATACTCCTCACAATATTTGCTTGAACCCGCAAACCGTAGTGACTGTTGGGAAAACCCCTCGGTCAAATCAAATGTTTTTCATGCATATCTTATTCCATAAACACCGGCAAATATGGAGGGCCGGGGCCCCCCGGCTCGTCCAAAAGCCAAATTAATAAAGTGCTTGAGAACAAGAGTTCGAGACGTGGAGTTCACGAGGGGGAATCCGGGGGCTTTGTTTGTTTGGCAAAATCTTCGGGGGGAAAAACCGGCACAAGTGGAGAAAGGAAGAGGAAAGCATGCAGGAGAAAGGAGAGAGCTGGAAGAGAAATTGCGGCGTAGTGCAGGTCGAATCCGTTTGAAATTAGGAAAAACAAAAGTCAAGCAGATGAAGAGAGGGTTTTGGAAAGATGACAAAGGAGAAATTGGAAGAAGAGTCGTAATAGCCGCAGAGAAGAGGGAGAGTGGAGTGTGCTTATAAGGTTTTTAAAGGCTTAACATCTCCCTTCTGGCCTTTTCATATTCTTCCTGACCCCAAAAGAGTTTCTCACGAGAGGTTTAAATTTCTGTTTCCTCCGTTTTCCACAGCTCGTACTTTTACACCGCTTCAGACGAATGCTTGGCTGCGCGCTCCGAGGTTTTTATTCTCACTTTGACGGGAACACCTCAACATTCGTCACGAGTTTCGCTTGAGCTGTGATCGAGTTTGACGCGTAGAGAGAGAGAGAAACGAACATGATTCTATTGTTGAGTAAACGCAAGAAGATGACGTTAATGTGGACGGAAGGGTTTCCTTTGTAGCGGACACGACAGATTCTTGGGAGGAGAAGCTTCATTAGCTTTACAGTATGCTTCTAATCCATTGCCATTATTTTGCAACCAAACCACAGTTGCATATCCGTCCCCTCTCCTCCTTTGAAGGACCCATTTCATTATCTACGACTTGAAAAATGCCTTTTCTGTGGTCCGACCACAACTCCCCCATCGGTTCTTATTTCCTGTTGAAACGCCACACGTTCCTCTCTGCTGGCAAGTGTCAAAATTATTTCACAGCTGCATCTTGTGCTCTAATCATCGACCCCGCCAGCCTCTTTTTGATATGTCCAAATCATGGTTCACTTCCCAAATTTTGACGGAGTTCTTCCGAAAACCGCGGTTCATGTTGGCCGGTGATCGTCACGGGATGTGGATTGCTGCTCAAGTTGGAAAGCAAGATGGCTGCTCCACATTCTTCTAGCTTACAGTACATCCATCTGTTCTGAGACGGGACCGTCAGCCTATCCCTAAAAACAAATAAGGACACCCAACATTCACACACACACACACACACACACACACACACACACACACACACACACACACACACACACACACACACACACACACACACACACACACACAGCACCATGCCACCCAACACGCGGGTTCCAGGAAGCTCACATCAACACACGGGGATACCACAGTGAGAACCAGGCAACGTGCCATCTAAGATCTGCGTACTTGGAAGGACACACGTACACAACGGACACGCCATCCCCCGATACATTGTTTTGGACTGTGGCACGTTCCTGCGGTCGCCCTGACGTCTTTGATAAGTCAACTCCACAGTAGGAGGGATGCTCTCGTTTGCTCAACTCTGAACACGCGAGGAGGGGAAGAGGAGGACAAAATAACTTCAAGTTATCTTAATTCACTCCAAGCTCTGGTTGCTTCCCGTATGTGTGTCAGTCCAGGACCAAATCTGAGCTGCTGCGGTTCCACTAAATTCTAAGTCTTTTCTTATCTAAGTAGAAGACAGACATGCAGGCATCTTTTCATTTAAATTAATCATTTCAGCATGGGGCTACATCCTCCTCTGAATAAAGAGGGTTTAGGTTATCCCAACATGCCTTCTGTCAGCGCAAGGCTTTCATAACCATACAGATTTTGCCACGTTGACCTTTTTTGACTGCGCACACACACACACACACACACACACACACACACACACACACACACACACACACACACACACACACACACACACACACACACATGCTGAGGGAGACAGAGACGGGCATTGTTTGGTTTTATCAGGGTGGGCGTGCAGAGGTGATAGCAGAAGTGTCGAATGCAAGCTGCAGGGTGGGGAAGCGTCCTCCACCCTCCTGCCCGTTGAAACAATAGAGTTCGGTGATAAAGAGCATTTAAAAGCAATTAAAACGTGTGTGCAGAGACAAAGTGTGTTCGACCATTCTGCTCTCTACTCCTTCCCTTTCAGTGAAAGCGGAGTAACAGTAATAATCGGCTTAATTAGTGACATGATGTGTTTCTCTCTGAAAGAATGTGTCGTGATTAAGGCTCTCTGACGGATCGACTTCGGCCTTTTTCCCTCAAATCCTGATATTTTAGCAAAGAAAGTTTAAAGGCTGGACCGCTCTCACCTGTGGAGGAAAAACAAAAACAGCATCTGAGATGAGGACGCTTTATATATATGAGAGAGAGAGAGAGAGAGAGAGAGAGAGAGAGAGAGAGAGAGAGAGAGAGAGAGAGAGAGAGAGAGAGAGAGAGAGAGAGAGAGAGAGCTAACAGGTTTTCCCATCATCAGGCTACTGTCCATTGATGTCTTTAGAGAGCTGGACATGGTGCTGCCAGTCAGTTTGTCTAGCTGGCCCACAAAGCATTTACCCCATAGACATAAACTGTGAAAGGTAGAATTGCAATCATAGATCCGCTCACAAAATGTGTTACATGAAGAATGTTGAAAGTACAGACTTACTGGATGTTTGAGAAACCTTTCTGTTTCTGAAGAGTATGTTTTCTTTTTGTCACTTTCCAATCGTCTGATGAACCGAACAACTTGACCTGATTAGGATGGATATCCAAGTTTTGAGTTCTTCTTTCTTTAATCCCAGTTCTCCGCTTGACTGCCATCGTTTTAGGTGAAAAAAAGAATCCATACTGACCGGTTGGCTGTCTTCCCTGTCTTTCTCTGTAGGTTACCTGATCATGACGGACGATTGGTTCTCTGAATACGTGTACGAGGTGGTGGTAGACAAGAAGTACCTCTCAGCTGATGTCCTGGAAGTGATGCAACAGGATCCCGTTGTGCTTCCTGCCTGGGACCCCATGGGAGCCCTGGCATAACTACAGAAATCCAGGTTTTAGCCCCAACCTCTGGTCTATTTGACTCCGCCCTATTCATCGGCTGCTTTTACCTCTCCAATACTCCCCCTGCCCCTTCCTCACCCACACCTCCTTCCAAAACAACCTGATCTTCTAGACAAAATAATAAAGATTTTGTTTTCTTTTTTACTGGACTGCCTGTGTCTTTTGTCTGCCTTTTTGTTTCTTCCAGACAGTGGAGGTTTACACTGCCACAACATTTCTTTCTTTTTTTTGCGATGGTATACGGCTCTGAATCTGGGCCTCAGCATTTCAAAAGGTGGGTTTATTGCATCATGAACAGCAGCGTCACAAACGAGCAGAATATTGAATAGTTATATACTCGCTAGTACTGTAAAAGACAGGAAACTCTGCTTAGTTTGGAACATATTTTTATCTTTCCCCTCTTGGACACGTGCAAAACAGCAGTGATTTACTGTGCTTGGAATAACACTTGCAGAATTTCCTATAACACACTATCTTACCATAACATCCTCTCCCTACAAACACCATTTAAACCATCACAGTAGCATAGGTGTGCATGTATATTATGTATTATTTTTTCCATATATTCTGCCTGTATCTACCGTCTACAGCAGGAAAGGGTCATACTTCAACAATACTCGCTCCATTTTCTGCAGAGAACAGCTTCGTTTTCCAAGCACTTCCTGCCCAGCCTCCTGTAATCACTTCTCAGCGGCGTTCCAACTCTTCCTGCTTTAAAACACTCCTGTCAAGGTACGGACGACCTCTGACCTCCCAGCAGTTGGTCTGTCAGCTAAGTTCTTACTGTTCACCTTCTGCAGCGTTGTTGTTGAGAGCAATCAGCATCACTGGCTTGATGTAGAAGGGAGGGCTTGGATAGGATAGCTTTTAGTGTCAATTCAGCAAAATCTAGAGGTGAAGAGGCCTTATTTTATTGCAATTTTTTTTCTTTCCTGTCAGATTGCACTGTGTGCCGTAGACTAATTGGCATTAGAGTAATCCTAAAAACATGCGATACAGCCTACCGTAATAACTCCTACGTACTCCCATCAACCTGCAATTTTTCATCTTAGTTTCTCAACTTCTTCTGGTATTCCAGTTCATCTGCAGCTTGTCTCGTGTTTTTTTTAATTTTTTTTATATATCCTCTTCTACTTTCTCCCAGTTTTCCCACACCTGACATATAACGGTCGCAGCCTCTCTTCTCAGTGGATTCAAAGACAAAGCCAGATATTTGGGGAATTATAGTGAAGCAGTTTAGAAAAGATGTACTCTCTACAGAAGCTGGACAGATGGTGTTCTGAGATTTAAGGGTTAATTGATAGCATTCCCTTCAATGTATTTCCTAGAAGTCCTCCCTCAGAGGAATGGTATTTTCTTTTCTTTTTTTTTTTATCTGTGTTTGATTTAGAGGAGAGTGCACTGTAAATCTTAGCTGGCAAATCCTGGGTTTCGTAATATGTTCAAGAGGAAATAGGAGATACTTTGTAGTTATCACAGAGTAATCAGTTGCCATAAAAAAAAATGCACAGTCAAATGATTTCCGTAAACAAATGTTTTTTAAATGTTTGATAAAAGAAATGTAAGTGTGTGTGTGTGTGTGTGTGTGTGTGTGTGTGTGTGCGCACACAGTATGTACAGCAGTGGTGTTAAATAAACAGCAGGTAAAACAGAATTACAAAGACATATGAAGAGCTAATTTATCCTGAATAAATAAACTTATTCTGCAAAAAGATTTGCAGGAGAGACAATCAGTAAACAGGCTTTATACGTCTAACATTTATAAGAAACACTGAATTTCTCTATTGTTTTGTGTCTTGTTTTGCCCTCTACCTGTCAGTTAGTGGTGTAATGCAATTACAATGCAATTAAATGTAATGAAAGTACATTTACTCAAGTACTTTTTACTCCACTACAATTCTTATTACACCATCTCCACCTTCACTAAATACCACAGTAACACGCTGGTTATGTGTTAAAAGCATGCGGAATAACAATTAAATAATGTATATCTAGAGTTAAATAGTCACATTAAATGATTACTTTACTGACTTTACTTTTTTACATTTCAAAGAAGGACATTTAATTACTTATTTTAACATTGGTGCATTTTTACTTGTAAATAATAATAATCAATGTGCTAAGTGGAGCATTTAGCTCCCACTGACCACTCTCCGGCAGTAATGAGCGCGCAGACGCAGGTGTGCGTTTATTGATTAATGGTTTGTGACTGCGCATGTCAGACAATCGGGAGATTGTCTCAGGTAAGTTCTCAGGTAACGTTGAGGATAATGTTTTCTCCTGAAATAGGAAGACTTCACCACGCAAGACTAATGATTTACTGAAGATAAATCGAGGTTCGTATAACTTTCTCTCAATGCAGTGTTTGTAGTGTTTTCTACCTCCGAAACGGCTCATATAGACAGGTTAACTCATGGTTAAACTTTATGTAAATTAGCTAACCTAAACTAATGTTATGTTAATTAGCGCTAGCCAAACGGTAATAGCTAGCACACAACTTAAATTTGTTTTGCACAACTTTTCTGAATTTCAATAATTCAATGCTCTCCTACAGTAATACTTCGATAGTACTATCCGTGTTAAATGTACTGCTCATTTGAAGTGAGCGCTTCCGGCCGCTCGCGTTTTCACAATAAAAGCTTTCGATGGAGACTTTCATTGTGAAAGCAGCGACGGAAAATGCCCGGTGCTTGTCATGGTATTGTCAGGGGGCTGGTCACTGTGTTTGCTCTGACTGTATGTGCATTACTAAACCTGATGGCTGTTGATCATGTCATGGCGTTTATAGGAATTCAGATGCTATGGGCTAATTCATCTAAACACATATTTGTACATGAAAAGTGATTTTTTTTTTTTTTGCAGTAGAGATTGGTGACCAGGAAGACACTGCTTTAATCTGAGTCAGATGTAATCTTGCATTGTGCTCCTGAATGTGAAATCTGTACATTGTGTGACACAGTTACAGCTACATAACGGTCCTCTTCTTCTCTAGGAGGCGTCCTGTGCAGACTAACGGCTTATTGTGGATATTTGTTTCAGGTATGGGACGCAGAACAAAGCCGGATTGTGAACTTCTGAACCCGTCCACCCTGGCTTACGAAGACGTATAAATGACGTCCAAAAATGAGTCTTATGATAGCTCGTGTTTGACGGGAGGAATTAGCCTCAAGTTGAACCGTCCTGGACTGTTCATCACACACCTGGTCTCATTATTCCCCCTTTTCACTTGTGTGTGTGTGTGTGTGTGTGTGCACACACACAAGTGCCTGTGTCTGGATTTGTGTGTGTTGCAATTAGGATTAACCTAGTACTTCAGCTGATGCTGATTGGAATGACGTTCAACACTCACTCCCAGGCTGGCTTTTCACAAGAACACTGGGCTGGACGCTGTGTGTGTGTTTTGGGTCAGACAGGAAGAAAGAGGACACGGCGATTACAATCTAATGTCAACATGACGGGTGACTGCGTCGTCTGCCTGGACCCAAGCCGCTGTCTTTTATATCCCTTCAATCTCTCTCCCCACGTACACACACACACACACACACACACACACACACACACACACACACACACACACACACAATGAAGGTTTAGTGGACCGACTGCACTACTGTACCTGGCATGGTGCCTTTTGGCCCAGGAGGTTGCGAGTGGAGTTAGACCACGACACAGACGGGCTGGCTCTCTCTCTCTCTCACACACTTCATGATGTAAATATTCCACTTAAACTGGTTTTCTACATTTTTGTAAAATAATTTATGCATCAGTATTCACCTCTTATTCATCTTCGGCCCTCCTTATAAATATGCATCAAGGAGTCTTGGATTAGGGACAGGAATCCTTTCCTAAAGCCCAGCGTGTGTGTGTGTGTGTGTGTGTGTGTGTGTGTGTGTGTGTGTGTGTGTGTGTGTGTGTGTGTTTGGGAGAAAGCATGTGTGTGTGTGAGTGGGTGCATGCATACTTGAGTGTGTGTGGTTGCGTCTTAAGCCAGCCAGAGCAGAATACGGCCTGCTGTAAGCCCAGGCATGTGTGATTTGTGTGATTGGGTTTAGAATGCGTCGATGGCCGACGTGTTGGACACCGGCTGACCAGACGCTCCACGGTTTGACGCGGGCTGTCGAGCTAAAAATATCAAGGTAGGACCACACTGCCTGTCTGTCTTTTGTTTACAACCCCTAATTCTATTACAGG
This sequence comes from Cebidichthys violaceus, assembly GCF_023349555.1. NCBI lineage: Eukaryota > Metazoa > Chordata > Actinopteri > Perciformes > Stichaeidae > Cebidichthys > Cebidichthys violaceus. Next base: position 4,471,267 of record NW_027176262.1, on the reverse strand, counting down.
GGGTTCATTGTTCCAATCAGTCCTCGGGGATGAATATGTATTGATAGCCGTCTCTGTAAGATATGTATTAATGTAGTGCATGTGTGTGTAAGCCAGGGATCAGTGAGACACAGCGGGACGTATTAGGAGAGAGCTGTTTTTGTTTTTTATGTGTGAGTTTTAATTGATTTTCTTCTTTTCGTTATTCATCCTCGTGTGTGTTATTTCCATAACCTCCAGGCTTTCAAAATCCAATTTGGGAAACAAATTCCCAGATTTTGGGATTGGCTTATTAGGGATATTGTATCATATTATTAATGTTTATTCTGGAATGTGTGTAGAAATATGCACAGATAAGCTCAAAATCCAAATTCTTATTTTACACAGTGACTAAATGTACATGTGACTAAATCAGTTTTTGTATGAAATGAAAGAGAAAATATAAATTATACTCTGATTCTTCCCTTCTGTAGGAACAAAAGTAATGCTTCAGTTTCTACTAGAATGTCTGTACGAGAGGTTCTGAGAGGAAAGTATAAAAAGCTTTCTGTGTCACTGACCATCCATCCTCGTCTTTCTGTCTGTCCATTGATTTTTTTTTTTTCTTTCCTTACTCTCAAGAGTCGTGTGTGGTTGTTACTTTTTAAACGCTATTTTTGTATTTTCTGGAAGGGTTTGAAACACTTCCAGATAATATGAAAATGGGAGCTGACCATGTGAAGCTCTTAACAGGTTCCCACTGAGCGCACAAAATGTGGGCATAGAGCCACTCGGTTTTTAAGAAATCCCAAAATAATGAACACTCCCACAGATCATGCCTCTGATACTTTTTGAATGAAATCTCAATATTGATTTATATTTCATCATTTTTTTATTTTCCCCTCAAATCTATTGGAAAGGAAAAACTGACATCCTGTTAGATCTATGGAGAATACTTACAGTACATATCTTAAGCCTTAACAATCATTTGGTGGGAATCCACTCCAACACTTCAGAGATGCAGTGAACAATGAAACGCTACAGCCGTCAGCATCCTGCATCAAATGCACCTCAACATCATGTGACCCTAAAGAGCAATAACCTGCTTCCTTCTTGCCCACTGTGTTGACTTGGACGTTGTTAGTTGTTGTGCCTGAAGCAGTTCCATGTCATGTTGCCTGGCTTGCTTTTTAGGAACTGTGATGTCTTGTGTAAATTGATGCTCTGACATTGTGATAATCCAGCTCACGGGATGTCTCACAAGTGTTGAATAGAGAGAAACTTCTGTCCTGTAATGAACACTGACGTTTGTGTCGGTTTCATTGATGGCTGACTTTAGGCTTTACTGAACAGAATTATTGCTTTCTGTACTTGTATGATGACACGTGTGTGTGAGCCCCTTTTTATTGGCTATGACAACCACATGACGTTGATGATGATGATGATTATGAGTGGCTATTTTTGGTGTATTTCAGAGTTGTCTCGGGAGCACGGCGGGGCCATCAGACAGATATTACACAGTCATGGCAGAAGCAACATGGCCATAATTTGATAATACCCACATTTGCATTTCCCAAGCGTCTCGTGCAACCACGGCTCAGCAAGTGTAAGTAAATCTCTCCTTCAGGGCAGTTTACTGTGCATGCCTTGACAGTTTGCCACTTAAAACGTGTTTGCTTGTCTACTTATCAGGCTGCCCCTCAATCTGGGACAAGTGAAAGCCCAAAGTGTTTTTCTTTTCTCCTGGGAGTAGTTTCCTCTCAAAGTCCTACCAGTTCCACTGACTAGTTAAGTGTTGTTTGTGCAGATGTGGCAGCAGTGTAGAGGCTGTCAGAGTAGCAACCTAATGCACTGAACGCCCCCCATGTCTGCCTGCTCTGTTTATTCTTCAATTAGCCACGGCTTAAGTTGGCACGATGTCAATTGGGCATGAGAACCCATAGCCCACACTTGTTGAGCCCAGTAGAAAAACCTGCGGAGCAAAGCAAGGGCTTTATAAATTAGGACTCAATAATCATTTTGTGAGGCTGTTCTGTCTGTCTGTCTCTGTCTGTCTGTCTGTCTGTCTGTCTCTCTGTCTGTCTGTCTGTCTCTCTGTCTGTCTGTCTGTCTGTCTCTCTGTCTGTCTCTCTGTCTGTCTGTCTGTCTCTCTGTCTGTCTCTCTGTCTGTCTGTCTGTCTGTCTGTCCGTCTGTAGTAGAAAACAAGTGTCAATGAAAGAGCAGGCTGCTTGACTCTTTGTTTGTGAATGAATGAGACAAAATCGTAGTATGAGTCAGTATGTGCGTATAAGAAACGGTGTGTATTTTGAGGCAATTGTGTGTGTGTGTGTGTGTGTGTGTGTGTGTGTGTGTGTGTGTGTGTGTTTTCCGAAATGATTGAGGTTTTAAGCACTGCTGAAATCAATTGGAAGACTCTGAAGAGTCAGTTTCCATTCTAAAAGACAAGCTAAATCAGTCGTATGTTTTGATCTGTTGAACTCATATTTTAGGAATCTAGTGCTTGCTCAAAGAAACTTCAGCAGGGCTGTTTGTTGACAAAGAGGCTTGAACTCAAGCTCTCCAGTTGAAGGATGGTTTGTTTAAGAGCCTTATACATATATCATAAAATATATGATTTTTTTTAATCCTTCTACCAGATCGTGAGGTTAGTTATTACATAAAAATTGTCCAATTCAGTAAAGATTGTCGATTTTTTTTTAATAAATTTGATGATTTGTCCATGGGAATTATGTTTATAGCGACCGGCAGACGGACAGATACAGTATAGACAAACGAGCAAATGAAAACAATTCAAAATACTTTATGTTTTTCTAGTGACATAGAAAGCAGCGATGAATTAAAATTTGCAATATCACCTTCTAAAAACCATCGATCAACAGACAGACGGACAGATATTTTAGATTGACACTTTGTCTTTTTTTTTTGGCTATTTTTCACTCGCCGCTGTCACGAGTCAAACTATTCAGGAAACCCCCCGAGAGTTTCCAACACAGACTCTGATAAGCACATTATATTTACTCAGCCATTGTTAGCGTCTACAGCCGGACTACAGCGAGGTGTTCTGTGTATGAAACCAGCTGAAGCTGGCTGAGAGCCCGCTTTATGAGTTGTTTTTAGAATAAAAGACGGTTCACACAGTTCACGGTGGGGAGACCTTCACATTCCAGCATGAGCTGTGCTTTAATTACTCATTCAACATTTCATAAATGACAACTCTAACTCAGCCATGTGATTGCAGATCTAGTTTATGCGACATGGGAATGCGTGAGAAAGTGTTTGCATGTTTGTGCTTGTGTCCGTCTGGACTTCTGAGCCTGTGTGTGCGCACATGAAACATGAAGTGAAGTCAAAACGCGACACAGAGGGAGTTGTGGACTTCTTTAACAAAGTTATGCTGCAAAGCAATTTCCTAAAAACCCGATGTTTAGACCCTCTCAGTCATCGCTCATGGCGGTGTTTATCTGCAGAGAGTCCTCTGCCTGTGTTTTTCTCACTTCTTCTTGTTTTGCTGTGTTCGGGACACATCTGGGCGTCAGCCTGTAAGAAGTGGGTGTGAAGCCCCCCGCCAATACCAGCACGCAGGTGAGGTCGGGACTTTATCAAAAGGCAGCGGCCGGGCCACATCACTGTCTCCATCGCTCGCTGTGTGTCATGGGTGTATAAATAGCTGCAGGTCTGTGTGTCCGTTTGACTGAGGGTGAGCCACAAATACACCCACCCACACACACACACACACACACACACACACACACACACACACACACAGAGCAGAGAGGCTTGCTCCTCGGCTGCATTCATTCAAAATTAGGGCAACGCAGCACCTTCCCACAGGGTCGTGTGGCTGTGTTTTATTCGTGCTTTAGATTGTAACCGCCGTGAAACGATCGTTTTATTTCTGTGATTCACTGCTGTGTTTTCACTTCCGCTGCTCCCTCTCTCCATTCATTATCTAGCTCACTCGACCACCACTCCACACGTCTCTCACTCATTGAGTTGGGGATGAGGGCGGCAACTTTAGACGGTGTGTTCACAAACGACAATGCTGCATAATATACCTTTTTTAAAACAAACTTTTTTACTCTTCCATTTGTAGCAGTTGGACCAGAAACACTTGTGTGTTTAAACTTGACGTAAGCAGTGCAGCAGTAACGTGGGGGAGTGCAGTAACAGAGGGAGGATTGGCTGCATGCTGTCTGACCTGGGAGCTGCCCAGCCCCACCACGGCCTTGAAGTGTGTAGCGCTCAGCGGAGGGAAACTAGCTTCACAAGACTCAGCTGTTAGCTTGTAAACTGATTAGAAGATTTCCAGAGAATTCAGTCGTTTGCCCTTTTTTAAACATTACTCAAAAAAACAAATAGAATATCTGAATTGTACTGCTGATGTGGAGCGCGACTCTGGAATTATGGGAAACTGGGGTCAAAGCAGCAAACGTCTAATCTCCCCGCAACAGGTGTGTGTGTGATGACACGAGGAAAAAATGGGAGAAAGGACCAAAGATTGAAGGATGAGAGGAATGCTTCATGAGTAACGGAGAAAAAGGGAGTGTGAGAACTCCAGCGGTGTGTGTGTGTGTGTGTGTGTGTGTGTGTGTGTGTGTGTGTGTGTGTGTGTGTGTGTGTGTGTGTGTGTGTGTGTGTGTGTGTGATACAGACTGTAGAGAGCAGCGCCCTGACACTGAGCCCCTCACTGGCACACAACCACTCATAGGTATAACCTCCTCAGTGTGTTTGTGTGCTTTTAACGAGACTCCTGCCGTGTCAGAGCTTCGCCACACTTCATTGTGATTAATGCCGTTTGTGTTGGGATTGTAAGCATCAAACCAGGCTTCAAAGCGCGCATGTCTGCGCTTGCATAATGTTTCTCCAGTATCTTCCGTCTGAGCGCATGCATCCAGCTCTGCATATGTCTGCGCGGCTGTGCGTCTCTGAGCGCGGCTTGTGTGTGTAAGTGTGTAAGTGTGTGTGTGTGTGTGTGTGTGTGTGTGTGTGTGTGTGTGTGTGGTTGCAAGTCGGGGAGAGAGGGACAACAAGGGAGGGAGAGAGAGAGGGAGAAATGAGAGAGGTTTCAGAGCTCAATGAGCAAACACTGTGTCCTGATGTGCTGGTGCACGCTGTTTCTCTGCCAAGTTTTTGCAACGCCACAGGATTCTTTAAGTTTTTGGTAGAAGTTGCTGCTGCTGTCTGTTTATCGTTTAGCCGCCTCAGGTTTCTGCTTGTCTTCATTTACCATCTCTTAAGGTAATGTATGGGATGCATTTAAACTATTGGTGTGTTTAAGTGTCAGCGTGGCGTCTAATGATTTGTCTTAAGTTTAAGTAGAGTTCATGAAGATAAGAGACGCGTAGTTACATTTTTAATTCTAATTCTTCTTTTTTTCAGAATGCTTCACGTGTATTTTCCTCACACGTCCTCTTTCATTTTATCTTTGCTTAAATCTTTATCATCTTGCTCTGCCTTTTTTCAGATTTAAATCGTCTTAGTGGAACGCTTAAAGATGTATTAATACAAAAGAATTGATATCCAGTGACTTTAAAGTTTCTAACATTTGTTAGAATTTGTTTTTGAATAATGAAACATGAAAAAGTTAATTTTTTAAAATGTATTTGAATCATGTCTGATACTACTTTATGTGGGTTTTTTTTTTTTCAGACGGGGGTTTAGTGTGTCTGTTCATTCAGGTCAGATTTAGCATTAGCACCAAGCCATTCACCTTTGTTTGTTTTTCTTCACTTTCTATTGTGAGGCATCTGACACATTGTGCGCCGTACAGATAAACGAGAGTACAGTGTCGTCGAGAAGATAACAGTTTTCAGTGACAGAATTATTATTTTTTTTGTTGAAGAGAATTTACTTCTTACTTTTAATTCTTTTAAGTCGTTCTTTCCCGTAGAAACGGTCATCTTTCCGTTAAGTTTGAGCTCGTAAAGCTTCACACACAGCTCTGTGCCTTTTGTCCGTCTTGAGGTTTCAGTCGAGATGAAGTCATCGTTGTGATGAAGAACTTGCTTTCATCGGGGAATAAAAGTGTGGTTTGTATGAGAAGAATGTTTACGTTGAGTGGAAGGTCAGCCAGTGTTCCTGCCCTTCAGGTACATGACGGCTCTCGGCTGCCTGGTCGTCAGGCGTTGGTGTAGCGGGAGCGTCACTCGTTCTTAATTAAGATGATGGCGTTCCATGTAGATTAAGTCTTCCTACACTCTGGCATTTGTTACTAATTGAGCCAACACTATAAACAATCTAATCCACTTTTAAACTACTCTCTACCTTTGACCCATTTCTCATGTGATCGCATTTTGGATCGCATGTTGAGTATGTGTGAATTTTTCTGCTGAAATGTGTAATGGTTGCACTGTGAGTGTGTTTTGTCAGTGTTGAACATATGTTCTTATCCAAACATTGCAGCCTTCCTCTTTGCCAAGTTTAAAACTAATTAAAGTGTTTTACAATGCAGCTGTACGACCATTTGTACTGAGTGTGAATGGTACGATTTACTGATCTGGAGAAAAATCTAGAAGTACGATTCTACAGAACTGTTTCAATTACATTCAGCATATCAAGTAAATAGATTTTAGCTTCTGATAATGAAATAAAGAGTTAAATGTGCTGCAGTCGTCTTCCAACCTTTACAGATATGTGAAATATTCATATAGTCATTTAAAACACTCCAAATAGAAAGTACAGTTCAGTTAACATCTAAGTCTAATTGAACACACACACACACACACACACACACACACGCACACACAATCCTGTTGAGCAAATAACTTTCATAGTACCCATATTTGGCTTTAATGTTATATATATTGCTTTTAGTAACAATCAAAGATGGAGAAGTTCTTTATCCGCATGTGTCAATTCTCCACTTCAGCTTTCTGTCTGGTATTCTACAGCTTTGATCAGATAAGAATCCAAACAGGTTATGCAACAGAGAGCGTGAAATGAGATGAATGAGGAAAATCATGTCCCGGCACAATCCCCTCGATTTGTACCGTTCTTTTTTAGGAAGTTCAAATGTATTTTCATATTATATAAGTTTTACCCACGTTAACATTTTAATTTACCATTAAACAGCAGATAATAAATGGAAGACGAGACCTGAAGCTGTATTCTATAACGTCATAACTCCGGTGCTTATGTCCTGCAGAGAGACTCATTTTCTATCGTGGGTTCACTCAAAGGTGATCTGTGGATTTCCCCTCTGTGTTGCAGTTTGCTCCATCACTGAGTGCCTCAGAGGACGAGCAGTCTGCGGAGAAGATCCAAGATTCTTGTAACTTTTCAGCCGGCCACATCCTGTTGAAACCCATCTTTCCTCTCGTGTTCCCTCGGTCCGTCCTAACCGCCTGCTCTCATTCCTTCTTGCTCAACAGACACATTTCAGTCCACTCTCACATTCACGCACCTCCCCTCATTCTGGCCCCGTGATTATTATTTTCCTGCTCTCCTGTCCCCCGTCTCCTTTACCTGTCTGAGAAGGACGATTCCATTTTTCTGCCAAATTTGTAACCACACCGCCGCTGCCCCACTCCCTCTTCTAACCCCTCTGTTCCCCTCATGGGCGCCATATCAGACAGCAGTGCCACATTCCCTTCGTCGCCACTGAGAGCCTCTCTCCACCCCTAACCGCCTCGCCAACACCAACATCAACACGACCCAATGGAGACAAAAGATATGATGCTGATGAGCATGTTGGCGGTGGACAAAGGGGAGAACGAGGGAGAGAGGGAGGAGGCGGAGGGGACACAGCAGGAAAATGGTCGACTGGTGCTGGCCGACGGTCTCGCAGAGAGAGGAGCCAAGAGCCTGACTTCTGGCTCTGGACCGCAGGTGTCCAATGGCTTCACCTCCTCCGCCCCTCAGAGCCCTAAGGAGGGACCGGGGACCGCAGCTTGCTCTGGAGAAACGGCCCCTGAGCCCGGAGGAGGCACCGGGTCCTCGGTGCCGCCGGGAGGCCTCAGGACTCTGGTGGTCCAGCACACCAGCTCGGAGAGGCCCAGAGAAACCTGGAGCAAGAAGATGGACTTCTTGCTCTCTGTGATCGGCTACGCTGTGGATCTGGGAAATGTCTGGCGCTTCCCTTACATCTGCTACCAGAACGGAGGAGGTGAGGAAACCAAACGGTGTTTGAAAAGAGGAAGAGGAAGATGAGGAGTGAGGTAGAGAGCAGTGTACAGGACATCCCATGTGAGAATTATAATTAGAAAGAAGAGAAGAGGCGTTTTCATGGTTTCAACTGTACTGCAGCGTATACTGTACGTTTACAATAATCATAGGAATAATTCACAATACATATAGCAGCTGAAGTAAGTCAGTTTTCTGCCGTCTCACTTTTTCCATCATATAAAGATGGAGGTGTAGACCTACTGAATATAGAATGCTGCAGTTAACATGGTTGTTTAAGAATAGCACTTCATTCAGTGCAATTCTTGCAGGCTAGCAAAAAGGTTAGCAAATATTTTCTAAAAGTCTGTTGTCTGTATCGGCAGAAATAAGTGTCACTAGAAACAGAATTTGAATGATTTACATTTGAATTGCTCAACTTGATAGTTGCCTCTTTTATATACTTCACATTCAGTTTAGTTTAATTTCAGTTTTCTGAGAAACACATCTTGTCGTTGAGGAAGAGCATTCAAGTGCAGATTCAAAGAACTCGATCTGTGAACTCTTTAATAGTTTGTTTATTGGATTAAATCCAAAGTGTCAGAAATGAGAAAACGGTTTGTATTTTCATTTCGTCCTCCCTGCTGCTTGGTGACGAAGCTGCAGTTTGCTGAGAAAACTTTTAAAGTTCGATCCAGCGCTGGGGGTCGTAGCGGGCTGGTCCACCCTGTACACTTTCTGTATCTGCCATTACACAAGATGGACCAGCCGGATCTTACTCAAATGTGTGTATTACCATGACTTCTTGATGCATTACGTGGTGATGCCACATAATGTCAGAATGAAGTGCCAGTACAACGGAAACCAATAGAAAGTCACACATTCCTACAGGTTCAACAGAAATTAGTTTTCATCAGATTCCATGTAAGGAGGAGGTTTATGGATGGTTGGGTCAAACACGGGACTTTCATCCATGAGACCGTTGTTCATGTCCCGTGTAAAACCCCAAAAAGTCAGCGTTGACTTATTGTATTGTCCACTGTGAGGCGATGGGGTTTGAGTTGCTACAGCCGCTACCTGAAGGTGCGACCCGCCATGCTCCGGGTGAAGTAGTCTCCTGGTGGTGGGGAGAAAAATAAATAAAATACAAGTCATTTTCTCGTTTCTGCCACTTTGGATTTAATCAAATAAACAATCGAAAGGTTCAGACCAGAGTTCTGTGAATCTGCACTCGATTGCTCTTCCTCAACGACCGGATGTGTGTCTCATTAAACTGAAATTGAATTGCAGGAACTAAATCTGAATTATGAAAGCTGAATGTGGAAGTAATAGTAAACTTTCAGTGAATATCAAATAGTTTCTGCAACTTGATTCAATTTCATAACATTCAGTTTTAAGTTGAGGGTTCTAAACTAATGCATTACATTTTAATTCATGCTATTCAGTTATTCAATTAAATTATTCAAATTCAACGATACAAATTAAAATCATGTGATCAATATTGTGTTTTATTTAAATGCAATTAATCAAGTTGAGTTATTTAAAAAAAACACAATTTGAATAAGTGAATAGCATAATGTTAAATGTAATGCATTACATAAATACAGTTTTTAGTGCCACATAATTCTGCGAGGAGTTCTGCCGGTGCTCTGTTACTACGGTCTTCACCTAGCGGCAAACAGGGCCTCCGTTTCCACGTTTATTGAATTTGCAATAATAAAATCTTTGCAATTTCCTGTGTTCTGTGTGTGTGCCTCACGGAGCGAGGTAGAGATGGGGACTGGGAGACACTTGATAGAGGCAACAGTATTAATTGTGGTTTTTATGAGAACACCTTCAGTCTCTTTCTCCTTGCTTAATAACCTGTCTCCCAGGCAGCTGCTCAATCAACCCTTATCTTTCCTTTCATGTCACAAAGACACACAGCGTGCACACATGCACGTAAAACTAGTTGATAATCAGATAGAGAGAGAGAGAGAGAGAGAGAGAAAGAAAGGAATATGGAGAGAGATTATCAAACTCTGCTCGGTGGGTTGGAGAGTTCAAAGATCTGGCTGCCGTCCTGCTGCCTTCTAATTCTCCCTCCTTCACTTTCTACTTTCCTTACTTAGCAGCCAACATCGCAGTGGCTCCACTTTGTCATCGCAGAATTTGAACCAAATGACTCTCTTACTGCGTGTTTCCACATAATAAAGGGAACCGGGCAAGCATACAGTGTTTTTGAATGGACTAGGGTTATGTAAATCATGGGGTACTTACAGCGTTTAACGAGTTTTACAGAGTGCTCTTTAATGTTCTTGTCGATCAGGAGTTATTGAGAGGACCACGGTGTGAACGAGCAGCATTTCTCAGGAGTGTAATTTGACTTTTTACTGTTCGTCCATAACTTATTCTCCTCTCACTTTCCCCACTGTTTTCATCCCCACATTTGTAACCCTTGCTCTCCCTCTCTCACCCCCGTACACACCTTCCGTCCTGGTGTCTCTGCCCAGGTGCCTTTCTGCTGCCCTACCTGTTGATGGCCGTGTTCGGAGGGGTCCCTCTCTTCTACATGGAGCTGGCTCTCGGCCAGTTCCACCGCAGCGGCTGCATCTCCATCTGGAAACACATCTGCCCCATCTTCAAAGGTACCAGGAGGAGTGGAGAGAAAGCAGAGCCGATGGAGAAATGAGTTAGTAGCAATAGCTTGGATTAAAAGGCAAGTAGAGGCCATGAGAGACCAGGGCCGACTAACGGGGAAATTGGCAGTAGGAGAACAAAGCGCTGATAAAGGACAGTGTTGAGCCGTCGGAGCCTGAGAGACGGCTCATTTAACCTGCTGCTCCCGCCTCAGTACAGTTCCCTTGAAGAGCATCCCAAGCCTTTTGTACATCTAATGAGATATACCGACTCTCTGTTATGGAAATTGTCACATTTCCATGCCAAATGCCAGATGCTCAGAAATGTGATAGTATGTCGGTTGTTGTTGTTTGGAAATGTCACCCACTTACCCCGTAGCAACTTGAATTAGCTTGAAAACACCACCGATGTCTCTTCAAGTAGTGACTGACTGGTGTCTCACACTTCATGAAATATTTGGTCCTCAATAAAACGCACTTGGGAGGTTTATGATCATTTTTTTTCTTTACTGTTTTTGTGCTAACACTAGTTTCTTCCACTCCTCCAGGGATCGGCTTTGCCATCTGCATCATAGCCCTCTACATAGCCTTCTACTACAACACCATCATGGCCTGGGCCTTGTACTACCTGCTATCGTCCTTTCGGTCCACTCTGCCCTGGACCACCTGCACCAACAGCTGGAACACGGTCAACTGTAACCGATACATGTCCACCGACCACAACGTGTCGTGGTCCAACTCCTCCACCTCCCCCGCCGAGGAGTTCTATACGTAAGTGCATGTAAGTCGGATGTAGAGGCGTAAGGGGGGCGAGCTGCACTGGAGGGAGACGTCAAGTGAAGGAGGGAGGATGACTTCCAGAGAGCGATTACAGGGTTGGTTCTGGTGTTTTAGATTTACCACCATCCCCCCCTTTTTTTCAATAATACTCTTGGATGTCTGGTGGTGAAGACATAGCAACAAGAAGCGATTAGAATCACTGATCTCATCTGAGATGGTTAGAAATACCGGAGTGATACAAGTTATAAAATATGACGTATCCTCACACGTCATACTTATTGTGACGGTCGACTAAAGCTCCACATACAATTCAATCCCGTGGGAAGGTAGACTTTAGTTCAATCAGGAAAGACAACAGACACAAGATGGCGAGAAGGCAGAAGCTTTATTTGATGGACTTTATTTGATAGACTTTGCCGTTGACTCTGTCGATTTGATTTATGGGGATAGAGCTCTATAAATAGCAGTCGATTGGAGCTCCGCTTAGGGAGCCACAGACTTGACTCTCGTGGTGGAGAAGCTGGTCTCAAACGACGTCAACGAGATGAAACGGATAGTGTTTTAAATATTCTTCAGCTGAGATGATGTTTGGATGATAGGAAAGCCTTCAGAACGAATCCCAAATTCTTAAGTATTAACTTTGTCTAAACAGACATGTTTGAAAACTGCCAAGTGTGATTCCATTTTGGCTTCTGTGGCGTAGCAAACAGTTTGTGCAAATAGATATTACAACAAACCAGAATGCTCTCGCTTCACTGTAAATAAGCATGCCAAAAGATGAGCTCACCCTTTAGACATGTATTTTTAATAAAACAAATTATTATTTATATTATTCCATGTCTTCCAGTAATTAACTCAAACCACCGAACTCTGTCAAGTTGGGTGTTTTTTTAGTTTTTTAGAGCAACATAAACCCTGAGCTGTGTCTTTATTACTCCTGACTGCTTTGACACTCTACTGGCTCGGTCTTATCAGCCGCTCACTCCACCGTGTCTTTGTCTGTCCGCTGAGACAGATTCAGGGTTTATCCGTAGTTGGCTTTTCCTAATACAGGTTTTAAAGAACAAATTCCGCAACTCAGTCTGGCGCCAGAATTTCCTGTTTTCAACATAAATCACGTCTCCGTTTTATCGTCTGAGCTCTGTGTGCTTAACCTGTGACCAGATGTTAACCTCACTCTTTCATTTCAGCCTCCTTTTTTTTTTGCCCCGTAATGTTTTTCTCACTTTGGCTCGTGTAAACTTCTATGAAGTCATTCAAGGCTCTCTCGCATCAACCTTCTCATTACTGCTCATTGAATCTGTGTGTATCATGTATGTGCGTACATTATATTTGCCGGGACTCTATTGTTCTCATATTGTGCGTGTTCAGAGAGTTCATACTTTCATATTTTTCCCTTCCCTTGACCTCCCCATACCTTTTGTTCATCTCCTCTTCCTTGAACCTTTTCTTACCCTCTGATGTGTTTTCTTTATTTCTTGCTGTTCTTTCTGCATCACATCTCTTTCCATCCGTGTTCTATCCTTTTTGTCTCCTTTTCAAATCTTCCAAACATCCCTTCTACCCACCCTATCTTTGGATTCTCACTTTCTTATCTTCTCTGTCCCTCCTTATTATTCTTCACGTTTTTCTCCTACCTTCTTCCTTTCCCTACTTTCTTCCACTTTTCCTTGGTTTTCATCACTCCCTCCATATCCTGCCTTCTCCTCTAATGTCGTCTCCCTATATGCAATTGCCTTGTCTCCCTCTTTGCCCCCTCTTCGACCTCATATCTCAATCCCAACACCCCCCCCCCCCCCCCCCCCCCCCCCCCGCCTCGTTTCCTCCTTCCAGTCGCCAGGTGTTGCAAGTCCACCTCTCCCCAGGTCTGCACCAGCTGGGCTCTGTCAGCTGGCAGCTGGCCCTCTGCCTGCTCTTCATCTTCATCATCGTCTACTTCAGCATCTGGAAAGGAGTCAAGACGTCTGGAAAGGTAACCAAAGGGGCGCCTGCATGGCTAATGGGGGTGTCAGTTAGAGTGGATGGATGGATGAATGGATGGATCGATTGACGGAGCCAAAGAGGCCGAGAAAAACATGGCTGTTCTGCCATCATCGGTTCACCCTCAGTACCATTAATCACCATCATGGATCAGCAGCTATGACTGACTAGACTTAAGAGTTTATCAACAGAAACGTGAGTTGTTACTTCATCTTTTCTGCTTTAGGTAGTTTGGGTGACTGCTACCTTTCCCTACCTGGTCCTCCTGGTGTTGCTCATCCGTGGGGCCACTCTGCCAGGGGCCTGGAGGGGCGTGGTCTTCTATCTCAAGCCTGACTGGGAGAAGCTGCTCAGCACTACAGTAAGTCAGCAATCTAGCAAGGCTGTCTCTCGTTTTGAAATGTCCGTGTTGCTATTATCTTTGTTCAAGCTTCTGATCTTAACATACATCGTTCAACCTGACCGCACTCTCTCAGGTGTGGATTGATGCAGCAGCTCAGATCTTCTTCTCTCTGGGTCCGGGGTTTGGCGTGCTACTTGCCTTTGCCAGCTACAACCCGTTTCACAACAACTGCTACAAGTGAGAACTTTTGTCGAAAGCACGTGACACTGAACAATGAAACCACCATCTCAAAACTAACAATAACCGGCCTATTGTCCAGTTGTTCCAGTAATCTAGTTTTAAAAAGTAAGTCTAAATACTCTGTAGTTCTCCCTAACTCTGTTATCTTCTTGCCGCCTCAACCTCTCCACCTCAGAGATGCTTTGGTCACCAGCTCTGTGAACTGCCTGACCAGCTTTCTGTCTGGCTTCGTCATCTTCACCGTGCTGGGCTACATGGCTGAGATGAGGAATCAGGATGTGGACACTGTGGCCAAGGATGCTGGTAGAAAAACAACGCACCAACACAATCCCAAATACATAATACTTTACTCACATTGTTGGGGGGGAAACAACCAACCTGTGAGGATGAATTCAGAGGAGCTATTTTGACCTGCCTCTCTTTCTCCTCCCCAGGTCCCAGTCTGCTGTTCATCATTTACGCAGAAGCCATAGCAAATATGCCTGCTGCTACTTTCTTTTCCATCATCTTCTTCCTCATGATCATTATGTTGGGTCTGGACAGCACGGTTAGTTTGTTGATGACTCGTTTCAGCTAAATGTTCCTCTCTCCTTGCCGTTATCTAGCCGACTCTTTTTGTTGCCCAGGGCTCTTGTGTGCTCTCTCGAAAGCCAGAAACGGTGGTTTCATATTTGCCTTGTCATGAAGGCAAACGTCTTCTTCTATTTGACTAGTTGTACTCGTTGCTCCATAGAGATACCGGGTATTGTTTGTCCTCGCTGTTCCATTTTGGATAACAGTCTGCGAAAACAATGCGATAGGACTTTCATATCACTGTTGTGTGGCGATCTTGTCTCCATAAGCCAGTGTTTATCGGGTCTGAGGCAGCCAGCTGGAGAGACCCGCGGGGCTGTTATCACGTCCTGATAATCAGCGTGGAATCAGCATCGGGGTTGCTATGCTCCTCGATTTTATGACGGAGGATATTACTACAAAACGTGTCTCTGTGTTTGGACTCATGTTGGATCGGCTTTAACTTTTTTTGTCCCTTCGTTTTTTTTAAATTTTTTTGTCATTGATTGTGCCAAGGAGAGGATACACAAGGCATCTTTGGATGTTTTCCATCAGCGGATTGTCAAAAGAGTGTCATACTACCGCTGGATCGATGAGATCAAACATCTGATTTACATTTAGATTCTCAAAGCTTGCAGCCGAGGGTGCATGTACAGTATATACAGTATCGTCTGCCGTCTCTTTTTTCATTCTGCCCCCTCTGATGAGTTCCTCTCCTCGGCGGTCTCCTCTCTCCAGTTTGCCGGGTTGGAGGGGGTGATCACAGCGATGCTCGATGAGTTCCCTCATGTCCTGGCTAAGAGACGAGAGTGTTTTGTGTTGGGCCTGGTGTGCGTCTGCTTCCTCGGGGCTCTCTCCACGCTCACATATGTAAGTTAATAACCACATTAAACACTGGTTACTAAAATGAATCCCATCATGAAAACATCATATATATAATCAATTTAGATCTTAAAAATCTCTCTAATATGCAATGAAATAGATGTATTGTGATATCTGCTACTAATAACAAACATTACTTCAACACTCCATCAAAAGTCTCTTAAATGTTTCTGCTGTATTTTAAGTAATGTGATAGACCGCAGTTAACAATTAGCCTAAATCCCATTAGAGCAGTAATCTGATGATCAAGCCTAAACAAAGTTCCCTAATTGTCTTAGACTGAGTAGGTGAAGCCGCTAGCATCAGAGTAACTTGCCGTTCCTCTCTCGCCTCGTCTGCTGTGTCAGGGAGGAGCGTTTGTGGTGAAGCTGTTTGAGGAGTACGCTACGGGCCCCGCAGTCATCACCGTGGTCCTGCTCGAAGTCATCGCCGTCTCCTGGTTCTACGGCAAGTTTTGACTGATGTTGATTGTGATGGAAAAGATGACTTGAGACCTCATTGAGAATGACCGTGAAAGTTGGTAGGAAAGGGGTGACGCCATACTGTATCACAGTGTGTTTTTGAGCACAGATTGGGAACTTGTGGCACTCTGATATTTGGGGACTGTGTAGTGATTTTGTGTGTGTGTGTGTGTGTGTGTGTGTGTGTGTGTGTGTGTTCCAGGTACCAACCGTTTCTGTAATGACATCCAGCTCATGCTTGGTTTCTACCCGGGGTGCTTCTGGAGGATCTGCTGGGTGGCCATCTGCCCCTGCTTTCTGCTGGTGAGGCCCGTGTATTTACACGTTGAAAGCCAATAAGTCGATGACTGCTGCATTCCTGATTTTGTCGCACGTACCCTGATGTTTGATCCTCGTTTTTAGCTGACCTCTGCTTTTCTTCTCGTTCCTGTGTGCAGTTCATCATCATCAGCTTTCTGGCCTTCCCTCCAGAGGTCAGGTTGTTCAACTACCACTTCCCGCCATGGACCACTGCCCTGGGCTACTGCATCGGGGTGTCTTCATTCATCTGTGTGCCTGTTTATATGGTCTACTACTTGCTCAGTGCCAAGGGAACATTCAAACAGGTGCGGCATTTCCTTTGTTTTCCTTTTGCCCACTAATCGGTAGCTTGACAGTTCACTCCTCCAGTCCGTCGATTACTGTGAGTCAATAAGCATACGTTGTGATCCTGATGAGCAGGTGGCATCTTGCATGGCATAGATATAGTTCCTCTCGTCCTCCCCACGTGTCCTCCTCCTTCAACCCATATCCCTGCCTGACCTTTGTTCACTTGCTGACACCTCTCCAACAACAGGGATTGCCTCTGTTGCTTTCCTTTTCATGCACCGTCAGAGTCGACCCTCTGCAGGGAATACATGACTGGAGATCAGGATCAAAGGAGCACAGAGGAGGAGGCACAGGCCAAACATTAAAGCCGAGCCAAAGCCAGGGCAAAAAAAAGCCTTGACAACTTCCAGGCCCCATAGAGGCTAAATTAGAGCAGACCAGGCTTGTGTCATCAACAGCCCTTTAGAATCGGAGCACCCTGCATGACAAACGAGGCGTAGACAATTTTTCAAAAACTAGTCTTCAAAACGTCTAGAGACAGATTTTAGACATCTGCATATTGTATGTTGTTGCTGTTTGAGCAAAGGATCTTTAATTCCTGCTCCTGTGGAGCCCGACCTAACATTTCCAGGTGTGTATTTGCTCTTTGTAGTATACTCTGAGCTTGTAGCTTATATAATACATACTAATACAAAATGTCTTCATCATATTTATTCATTAGTTTCATTGTTATCTTGTCATGTGCTTTGTTAGAGTTGACAGAAGGTAGGAGGATATCAAAGAGGCTGGGTAGACTGTATGTCCAGTGTTGACACTGCTGCCAGGGCACACAATGACACTGATACACACTGTCAACACACACCGGAGTCGTGTGCATGTGAGTGTGAAAGAAGACGGCGTCAGTGTAACTCATGAGGCCAAGCGAGGTTAAAATATCCGTAGTTTCTCTATAGCAAAACTGCGGTTGTGTTTATCATCTGGAACATCTGTTCACTTTCCAGTGAACTCACTTTAGATGTGCAGACTATTCCTTCTCTTCCTGGTTCTGTAATGTTTTTGATCAAGTCAGGTGTGTTTGAGATTAGAACCAAAAGGATTTTTCAACCAACACACAAATAATCTCCAAACAACAATCTGCGGATATTTGTTAGAATCATAACTAGTTTCCTAATGCCAGGTTCAGATTGACTACAAGCCGTCTGACTAGTCATGTGACTGAATATCTTTGGGTTGGACAAAACAAGACAGTTAAGAATGTCAATTTAAGCTCAGGGACAGATATTTTGTACATCTTTCATACCTAAACGATGAATGGGCTATTTAGCTGTAGCTGCACCGGCTTAGCCAAACGCACTCCGTTGCAGTCGGCGCTCGGTTCAGTTTCTCATTTGCTAAGTGATAGAAGACATCATGACGACAAAATCAAGAGAATAACGACCCTGCTGGACACAAGATTCCAAAGTGAAGCCGTTGTTGATAAGTTGCTGCTCCTACCGCCTGGTTAAGAGTACCGAGGAGTCAGTAGTCAATCACGGTATGAAATGGTGAATACAATGTAACCACAAGGTCCTTGAGCATACAGTCAGAATGAGCACTAAAAAAATATTAGGATGATGGGTCCAATAGTGTGCGAGATTAGCCGTGGACAGACGGACACACACAACCTAAAACATAATCTCCCAGGCTTACGCGTGGCAGAGGGAACAATGCACACTGTGCAAATTTGGTACATGTTAAATACTCATGTCTACATCAATCCTTGGATATTTGATTTTATTTCAGGGATCTTCAAAAGGATTATGGCTCCTGTATCTAATACACCTGACAAAGTCAATCAATAACTGTCGTGGCACAAGAACATTAGAACCTGCTTTGTGGTTGGTTCCTTGTCAGTTTCCAGTGAAAGTGTTTGTGTCACTTGTAATGTTCTCACTTCTCTTTCTCTTCATCCGCAGCGTCTGTTAAAGAGCATCACTCCAGAGCCCAGCGGTAACCAACACAGAGACTTCATTGTCACAAACGCAGTCTGACCAAACCTCGACCAATAGAAAGGTGTCACTCTAGCCACGTAGAGCGCCCTCTGCTGGACAAACTGCAAAACTACAGGACAAGGGGCTACCTTTCACCGTCTTTGCCTCTTTTTCATACATCACTCCACTTGTTTTTAGCCGTCTCACACCAAGATCTAGATCTAGAGGTGGAGTTATGCGGAGCCAGGCTGCAGTAGTTTACTGAGCTTTGTTTAGTTTCCTTCCTTTATGCAGATTCAGTTCTCTGCTGTTTAAAAACAACGCTTAAGCTTCAGTGTCGTCAGATCAACATCCTCTCTCTATTTGT
Source organism: Cebidichthys violaceus (assembly GCF_023349555.1). Lineage (NCBI taxonomy): Eukaryota > Metazoa > Chordata > Actinopteri > Perciformes > Stichaeidae > Cebidichthys > Cebidichthys violaceus. Next base: position 4,452,427 of record NW_027176262.1, on the reverse strand, counting down.
CGCCTAAGTCATCTTGTGACCAACCTTTCTTCGGGTTATACGGTTGAGACGAATGTTTTATACAATAATAGAGTATGATACAGTCTGTGTTCATGTAGACAAATACACTTTGAGATCAGTCAAAGAAGGCCAGATAGTTCCATTTACATCCTCTCTCTGTCTTTATGGTTTCATTTTCATGTTGTGCTGTTAAGTTATGCATTCTAATATGTAGCACTATTCAGGTATCTGTTACTGAAGCCAAATATATGATATCTGTTGTGTTCATATTTCTAAAGATGTTCCCATATTTTAACTGTCCTCATGTTGTGTTGACTGTCAGCCTGTGCTTATTTGGTGGCATCTTGGACAGGCGACGGATTTGCAATGAGTTCCCTACACTGTGAAGCTGTGTGTGTGTGTGTGTGTGTGTGTGTGTGTGTGTGTGTGTGTGTGAGTGTGTGAGTGAGTGAGTGAGTGAGTGAGTGAGTGAGTGAGTGAGTGAGTGAGTGAGTGAGTGAGTGTGCGTGAGACTGCGTGTGTGTGTGTGTCTGAAAAAAAGACTGTTATAATTTCCAGTTGAGAAAAAAAAAAATAGATCACAGACATAACTAACCAAGTGTATTCATCCTATAACTGCAATATAAAATGTGTATTTATTTTATAAGGTATCATTGTTGTCATTTTGACCTCCCCCACTTGAGTGTGACAAACATCACATGTGACACAACATGACGTCGTGCTGATGGTCCTCGTTTAATCACAGTGACATCCTGCACTCTGTTGTCATTCTGCATAACTGTCAGTAATAGAAACCAAATATGGATCAGAGCTAATAACATTATCAATGGCATAGTCTGAAAATCAGCATTACTGCTTTTTACTTTCTACCAAAAAATAGTGTGTGTGTGTTTCTGAGTGTGTGTGTGTGTGTGTGTGTGTGTGTGTGTGTGTGTGTTTCTGAGTGTGTGTGTGTGTGTGTGTGTGTGTGTGTGTAGGAGCAGGAGTTAAAATATGGCGAGTACTGTACATCTAAATGTGTATTTACTAGTCAGTTTGGTATTGGTGTAATCTATCCTGTGAATACCTGTCTCCTCTCTCCATGGATGTTTGTGTGTGTGTGTGTGCGCGTGTGTGTGCGTGTGTGTGTGTGCGCGCCTTGATTAGTGTGTTGGTGCGTGTATGGGTGGTTGTGCAAAAAGGATTAGAGGTGTTCAGCCCCTTTTGTGTGCATGCCGTGATGTGTGTGTGTGTGTGTGTGTGTGTGTGTGTGTGTATATACTGTACTTCAAATGTATGTCTGTGTGCGTGTGCGTGCGCGTGTGTGTGTGTGTGTGTGTGTCTGTAATGTGATCTCCTATTGTCTTGTTAACTGCCAAAATATCTTATGAAGGATGTAAACTCCCTCTTGCCTCTCTCTCTCTCTCTCTCTCTCTTGTACCTCTCGAGCTTATGTAAGATATATGTATGTCAATAAAAGACTGTATTGAGAAATACACCTGTATAGAATAAAGATATCAAAATATATGGGAAACAACGGATAATAAAGATATATGGAAATAAATAACCTCTGTTGGTTCATTCTTTTCTTCGTTTGTCAGTCCTGTCTTGTACACAATCTGAGAAATTAGAGTAAAAAGTTGACATACTTACTAGTCTTCTAGAAACATGAACTTACATAATGAACGGAACAAAATACTTGGCGTCTTCATCTGACAGATCCACAAACAGACACGATACACTATGAAATATGTTTAATGTAAAATTCAAATACATCCAAAAGTGAAAGAGGGAATGCAGTTTGGATTAAGGGTTTCATCGCTGTGGTTTAAAGGATTCCTCAAGTATGTTCTCCAAAGAGCTGCAGCCTGAAGTCATGGTTCATGTCATTTATACATTATGTATCTGCAACAGGCTCACAGTCTGCTTATCGTCTCAGCAATCAACTCTTTACAGGATCAGTGCAACTGATTTCCCCCTTCAGTATCTGCCCATGCAAAAATGTTTATTTCTTTCATTCTTTGTCCCATGATGTATTTATGCTCATAATGATAATTTTGTGGGCGTGGCTTTGGAGGGAGGCCTGAAGAATCATGTCAGTGTCGCCTGCTCTGTAACGTTCCTGCTTTAGCAACCTGAGGAGCTAGTGCTGCTACTTTTATTAAAAAAGAGTTGGAAAAAAAGTTGGATAAACTTTAAAATCTCTTGCTGGTTCCTCCAGTGTTTCCTTTCCAAGCTTTATTGTGTTATTTTGTTGTGATGTGGTCGAACTAACTCTTTAAATCTCTTAATTTTAACACTTTGCTCTGCCATCAAGACAGAAACAAGCAGAATCTGTTGGATGATCTGCACCAAACTCCGCCACAATGTGCAGGACTGAATGCTTTTTTAATGCGGTGGTAAAACGTTGAGGCACAAACAGCTGGCCGTCGTGTGGCAACAGGATCCGGATCAGGTTCTGATTCAAGTGCGAGTGCTCTGACAAAGTGGGCACCGTGGGGCTCCTTGTGAGGTTTCTCTGCGCGTCACTGTTACTGATGCCGCGTTTGTAGAGTCTATCAGCCATTCTCAGTGACTGCATCATGAACATATCACGACATGCCGGACACGTCGGCGTGACTCCTGCATCGCCGCCATCAAAGCCTGCAGCAGAGCTCAAATCGGGTGTTGCATTGAGCCTCTTTAAAACGCTGGCTGTCCCGACCTGTCAGGACAATCATTGTTTTTGTTCCTGTCAGCCCAGAGTGTCTCTGTGTCCGTGTCTCTGTCTGTGCGCACATATGTGCACAACACAATGACTCCTTGTCACCACTGATTAATCCCACGAATGACAACTGTAATCGTCAGCTTCAGCAAACAGTCTCGTGGTCATGCAGACTCTCTCACACACACACACACACACACACACACACACACACCCCCCCACACACACACACACTAGAGGAGGTAAAAGAAGGAGCTCGAGCATTTTTGATTTCAGTGTTGATGAAAGAATCTCCAATCTGAGTGTGTATCTAATGCACAACAGATGATAGTGTAGCCAGTGGGTACAGTACATCCTGAGGTAGTGGGAGAAAACTTTTAAAGAAGTGTCATTAGTTCAGTTTTTTAGTTTCCACACATCAGCAGTTCTATCTGTCAGGTTCCAAAATAAAACTCTGAATTTTTTTATTTTTTTTGGGGAGGTTTAACTGCACCCTCTGTGAATGTGCACATAATCATACGCTGAGCCACGAGTTTCTCCCATACGTGTGAGTGTGAGTGTGAGTGTGTGTGTGTGTGTGTGTGTGTGTGTGTGTGTGTGTGTGTGTGCTTTATTGTGGCAATTTCCTCTTAGCATCCCTTCCCCCTGACTGATGGACACATCCTGTGTTCTCTGTCTCACCTTATCGCTGCGGATCTATATTAAACAGTGCGGCACGGCCAGTGTATCCCTCCACCTCTGCTGTACCTGCCATCTCAGCATCTGCCATAGCTGCTGTTGCCTGCCAGCCTCTCCCACTATCAGGTGTCTATCAAGACCCTGCAGCTCATTTCACCCCCCCAGCTCTCGTATCTTTGCCTGTGTTCTTTCTTATATTAATTTGGGCAAGCCAACTGTGTTTGTGTGTGTGTGTGCCTGTGCCTATTATGTGCCTATACTCTCTTTCTCATGCTGTCATCCTCAGAAATCCCTCATGGGTTTTGTTGAGCCTTTTGCACTGTGACAACCCTTCATACAACCTCATGCTACTTCATCCCCGTCACACTAATCACCGCAGCTCACTTTGGCTTTCCACTCTCCAGAGAGCAGCCGAGTTTGACATATCTTTCAACTCTCTTTCTGTCTGTCTCCTCTCAGTTCTCGATATGAATGTGTTCTGACAGCGATCCAGAGGGTCAGTCTTTTTTTTTTTTTGGTGACGGAAAAATCCTGGCATTTACCTCTCTAACTTGCTCCGTCTGTCCTCTCCCTGTCTCTCCATTTTCTTTCCTCCACCCAGCCTCTCTGCTGATCCCCTGATACGGCCGCTGCCTCTGAAGAACAGGAAATGAAACTCTTTTTTTCCCCCTCCGATCTGCCGCTCCCAACCTTTATCACACAGAAACCTCCATTCCCAGCAGTGGCTGTCTCTCACTACCCTAATGAACTCATTTTACACGAACGGAGAATGCCATCTTATCTCTGCAGAGTAGGCTCTCTTCTCTCTCTCTCTCTCTCTCTCTCTCTCTCTCTCTCTCTCTCTCTCTCTCTCTCTCTCTCTCGTTTCTGCATTGCTTGCTTCACCTGCCTTCTTAGTCCATACAATTGTTGCCAAGATACACTGACAGGGCCTTGATCTGTTGTCTTCTCATTACAGGTGAGGAGAGGAGACAGACGGTGGAGAGAGAGCGAAATGATCTTTAATTGTAACTCTGACATGCGTTGGCTCCATCATGAAAGTGAGTGTAACAGTACGATGTTTTTATATCATGTCAAATGACCATCATGTGGCTAGAAAGCACGAAAAAACCCCACAAAATAACATTCAGATGAAACAGAGTGAAGGATAGATTTATCCATGTGTTTTTTGGGGCTTCAGAGTTAACAGATGTATCTATAAGCCTGGAGATACGTAGTGTGTGAGGAGGAGGGTTGGGGGACACGGGGGACACGGGGGACACTGACTGACCTACAAATCACATGACGTTTACACTGCTAACCCTTTTACCAACACATACCAGTTTGTGCATGTCTTACTGGCAGGGATTGCTCTTCATTGAATTAAGTTTGCTCTGGAAAGACATGAAACTTCATTGAGACATTTTACCTTTGTGTGTGTGTTAAAGTTATATTATCTTCACATGGAAAAGTTACTCTATAGACCTATCTACCTACCAGAAATGTTGACTCGTCAAACACGGGTATAATTAGTTAAATTGTGTTACAAAGCTAAGAGTTTATGTTGCATATGCTGGCTCACTGGTATGACTTACTGGTAAGAACAGAGCCATCGGTAATCTGTTGAGCTGTATGTGCTTTTCTTGCTGTGACAAGTCAACATGTCTGCCATAAGAACTGTCACATTGTTATGCTTCCCTCTTTGGGTTATTTTTTCTTGCAACTGCCAAAAATAGCCAGTGGGAAAATCTGGAAATAACTGTCGCAAATGATGGACGAATATCTAGAAAGGAAACTGTTGAACAAGACAATCATAACTTTAATACTCGACAGCGGTTCTGCTCATAACAGAAGGATGTCATTCAGAAAAGGAAAAACTGAAGAGAAATGGTGCAAAACTCAACTTTATTTTCTTCTGGATTTTAAAAGTACTTTGTCCTCATATAGGATATAAACGTCTGCATCAACAATCAATAGCATTCAACAACTACTTTTAGAACATCGTTTTATAAAATGCTAATAAGTAAAGGTTGTTTGTTAAAGTGACACAGTGTTCAAATGTGACTAGAGCCCCTCATCATATTGTGACCAGCGGTTGCTTCCTCCATTAGTCATGGAAATCATTTTAAATCACGACCTCAGTCCTCAGTGTAAGCAGATTTTTAATGTGGTCATATCCCCCCCTGTTGGTTTTAAGGAGTATCATGCCATCAGAACCAGAACAGCTTGTTCTGACAAAAGCTGACCACTGGGGGGGACTGGAGGATGAGGATGAGGATGAGAGAGAGAGAGAGAGAGAGAGAGAGAGAGAGAGAGAGAGAGAGAGAGAGAGAGAGAGAGAGAGAGAGATACTTACTGTGGATTTACAGATAGCAGGGATGTTGTCAGGAGTTTTTTTTTTCATTTTGCGTTTATATATTAATTTCCTACATGAAACTGTACTCGGAAAAAACAGGGTCAAAATGTTACCTCTCTATTGTCTTTATTAGTATTTTTAACTTTCCACACACGTATACACAACCATTTCTTTCCCACTCACACACACACACACACACACACACACACACACACACACACACACACACACACACACACACACACACACACACACACTCGCTGGCTTGTGATGCAATCTCTTTTGGACAGCAGAGCTTTAATTACAAGGAGGATTGTCTCTAGTCCCGCTGTCTCTGTCTTGACACTAAAGTCCCTGAAGTAGAATCATCTCCTACTCTAATCCTAATCCTGTTTGTTCCCACACACTCGCTTTCTCGGTCTCTCCCTGCCTGCAGTGGTTACCTGTCTGCAGAGGACCTATTTTCTCTCTCTTCCTCTTTTGCCCTCTTTATAACTGTCCCCTCATTTCTAATGAACGTGGTTTGGATATTATGTTAACGTATGGGGGTGCACTTTCTGTATTCGTATTTTCAGTCACTCATCACTTCATCTCCCACCCTTTTTCCTCTCCATGCTCTTCAAGTGTAACACAGTCACTGCTTTTTTCTCTCTATACCACCTAAGTACCTCCTTATTAGTTTTTCTTTTCTCTTTTGCCGTTCCTGTTTTGTAACACAAGCTTATTGGATGATCAATAAAAAGGAAAGATGGAAAAAAGATGGAGGCTGGGGAGGAATGCTGAGAAGGACAGGGAGAGAGGAGGAGGAGGAGGCAATGACCCAGATAATGCAATGAAGTGAATCAAAATGAGCCTCCTATATCTTCATATAGATCTCAGCTTCACACCCAGCCACACCTTCCTCAGTCCACAGCAGTCACAGCATCATTTGCTCTTACAATAAAAGGCATCGACAATGATAGGTCAGAGGAAAAGGTGTTCACTGCCGCTGTGATTTAACACTTTACATTCAGGTTTTCAAGGCTCCTTGAGATATGGGTTGTGTTAAGGTGCTGTATATCTCCTTCCATCTTTCACCTATTTTCCCTCTCAGGAACCTCTTCTGACTTTCACCATCATACCCCCCCCCCCCTTATACACACACCTCCCTCTGCTTTTACACCCCCACCCCCACACCTCATCTCCCAGGAGAGGTGGGTAACTGAAAAACATGGGAGCAAGGAGATGTAAGGTCAGGTCTTCTCCTGCTAGGAACAGAGAGACACACATTAATGCATTATTCATGATGTCACCTATCCAATACCTCAGTCGACACACACACACACACACACACACACACACACACACACACACACACACACACACACACACACACACACACACACAGACAAACAGACAAACAGAGACAAAGCTATAGTTCTAGTTCAGCGGCGTCCCCCTTTGATTCGTATTATCATCAGTTTAATTGATCAATTGGTGACCTTTGCATGAACGGAAGTGTGTATTCAAGGGGCCAGCAAAACAGTTTGACAGCTGGTCGCCATTGCGCATGCGCAGGATACCAGCGAGGCAGCCTCGTGTTAAGCTAACTGGCATCGCAATATGGAGAGCTATGAGGGGTATCTGTCAAAATAAAGGCGTAGAATCGTCTGCTTTAAAAACCAACGTAGATTAATGACTATAAGGGCCCCAAAAAACACACAAAAATAGTGGATTAATAATTTTAATACCAGGTAAATACTGTATCTTCAAATACATTGTTTCAAAAAAATATTGGTTTAGTTAATTCAACACTTCCGGAATACACACTTTTATTTTGAAAAGACCGGATATGTTCACTGATTCCGTTCAGCTTGACAGCGAAGGGTCAACTGAGCAAACGACCAGAGGAATTGCATCGGGAGCTCGGCGCACTGCACTGTAGTTCCTGCCCCCAAAAAGATGTCTGGTGTCCGGATGCTTCTTCAGTCTCCGAGGTGACCGAGGTCTGAGCAGCAGCAGCCGGGATGGCGCTGGTCACCGTCCAGCGGTCGCCGACACCGAGCACTACCTCCAGCCCCAGCGTGTCTGTAAGTGTCCGTGAACTGGTTTGACTTCTTTGGCTCCGTTCCGTTTCATTGGTCCGCCAAAGGGAAGACTTACAGTTAGACCGGTTTTCACCGCTCCGGGTGTGTGTGCATGGATGCATGTGTACATGGGTGGCTAACTTAGCCGTTAGCATCTGTAAACCTGAAAGTAGCCCCAAACAATCCTGCAGAGGGAAGTTTGTCTCAACAGCAAAGTTAACTGGCTCAGTTTTATACTAAATGTGTGTTGTTGTTTTTTTGCAAACTTTACTTTACTCTCACTTAACTAGATGATGTAAGCGTTTGCTAACTCACTTCCTCCCCGGGAAACCCAAAGCAACTTCAGAGACAAACTAAACCGAAGCTTCAATTAGCAGTAAAATTAATTATTGGTTTATTCTATATGATCATGCACCTGAAATATGCTGCTTTCTGTCACGTCAGCACCACATCCACACATTGATTGCTATGATGTAGGGTTAGTGGAGTGACAGTGAATGGAGAGGAGCTGCCTTTTGAAAGCGGGTTAGTGGGACAAGGCCTGTCAGACCCTCAGACACTTCGAGGCTCCAGGGCTCTTGACCCAGACCGATGGAGGGTGGTGGTGTAGCTGCCATGGACGAGACCTAATGCCATCACCCAGGAATATGATATGTCTGTCAGATGGAAGGTCATGGAGATCCCGGCCTCTGGTTAACGCTGCATGACAGGAGTTCAGCCACATGCAGCCCAGTTTAACCTGCCGAGTCTGACTCTGTTCCAGGTTTCAAGGCCAGTTTGATGGAGTATCACATTGGACAGCCATGCACAATTACGCAGAATGAATTAGGAAAATCCCTAGCAGCGAAATGGTCAAAAAACCTCATATAACCTATACAATATTTAAAATCCTTAGGGGCGTTATCCAAATGGCTGCAGCACTCGTCTTTTTAAAATCATTTTATTATGGCTTTTGGAGACATTTGGACTCATGTTCATTACAGCCTTGAGTAGTCCGCGGCAGATCAAAGCAAATCCCACACATGAATTATGATTTAGTTTCTCACTGTGAGACCCAGCAGTGAGGGTTTTGTAGCTGTAGTGTGGCGGTGAATGGATCCCGGGCTGAGGTTACCAGCTGCTTGTCATGAGACCCGTTCCTGATGTGGAGCAGCCATGTGAGTGCTCTTGTGAGATGCCTGATGCTGAGAGGTTGGGGGGGGGGGGTAAAGGGACTGCAGAGCAGAGACTTGTGTGGAGGAAAGAGCTGTGGATGAGCTCCAAAAAGAGAGATGAACGTCCATGAGAGGCACAGCTGGAATGTCCCTTCAGCCTATCAGTGATGGGCCTTTTTCCTTGAACGCTGCATCCTAATCATTTCATCAGCGCTTTGGCAAATTATACTCCGGTTTCATACTATTGGCCCATCAATTAATAAAGACATCGTTTTGCCTTCAGCACAGTGGGGACCAGCCACCCTACAGCGGCGGTGGTGGTGGTGGTGGTGTAATCTGCCTAGCAGCACACCAAACCCCCTGTTCTCATTGGCTGTAAGGCCACTCCCTACACATCTGTGCAGTGGCATGGTTACCATGGAGATTAGCCTGTGCATTATATCCCAGCCATGGCTTATTATGGTATGTTGCTTTAATCGCATATTAGAGGTATATATAGCCCCCTAAATTCATCAGCAATGTGTGAGTGCTACGCAGAGGCGTAATGGTGTACTGGTATCGCATTGCCTCTTGAAATCTGCTGAGCTAGGCAGTTTTGCAGGTGTGTGTGTGTGTGTGTGCGCGCGCGCAGGAAGCATTGGAGTCCATGCATGGACTCCTATTTCTCCCGTGTCACCATATTTTGCCTTGAAGGCAGGCTGTTGGGCTGCTGATGCAGAGAGCATCATTCAGCCAGCTGCCTCTTCAGACCCCGTCACGTCCTCCACCCTTCCCTCTCAAGCCTCTGCACCTCCTGACCTCTCCACCCAACCTCATCAGTCACCAGCATTAGTGTCCTCGTTATTGTTCACTGTCCCATGTCTGTGCGTGTCCCCTGTGTGTGTCCATCCATAATGTATGTATCTGGGTTTTTTTTTGGGTGGGGGTGGGTGGGGGTTTGACCTGTTTAGTTGCCGGGATTGACAGATTGTATGCCAAAAGAGAAAGTTCCCTGAGTTTTAGTAAGGGATTACCAAAACAGGCTGGGATTAACAGAGTGTGTGTGTGTGTGTGTGTGTGTGTGTGTGTGTGTGTGTGTGTGTGTGTGTGTGTGTGGCGAACTGTGCTGGTTGCAGTGGTGGTGGGGGAGGAGGAGGAGGATGATTGCATTTTGGAGAAAGATAAACAGCGAGGGGAGGGCATGGCCACTCAGTGCGTTTCAGCCTCATCCCTGGTTGCTGCTCTGAGCCTCGTCACTGAAGTCACAGATGAAAGGCTGGACGCAGCCCTCAGCCGCCAGCCAGTTTAGCCCTCTTTCAATGCAAGGTTAATTGAGTCTGACTCAGAGTGTGATGCTTATATCCTCCCACAGTCTCTTTGATCAATGTGATACAGTGTGTCCTTCTCTGAAACACCAGCTGCTGGTGCAGGACTGATGTGAAGTGATGCAGGTATTGAATATTCATTTCTAGGTTTTTTTTTTTTTTTTGTATTTTATTTCAAATGTTCTGTCTCCTTCTCTCTGTAGGAGTCGGGCAGTGGCGAGGATGACCGCCGCTCCCAGCCCAGGAGGTGAGACCACTTCCTGTTTTGTCATACTCTCTTTCTCCAGTTTCCTGGAACAACTCTGTTCTTTCTCACACACACACACACACACACACACACACACACACACACACACACACACACACACACACACACACACACTGCCATTCATTCAATAGCGTAACACTAGAAACTGTAAGTTAAGAGTCTGACCACTAGGGGGAGACTGCACATCAGATTACTGACCCACATGTTCTGTTCCAGTCCCTTAAAACATGAACGCAATTGTTGGAAGCACACATTCTTCATTTGACCGGCAAACGGCCCAAACCAAGACTGTAACACATCTATGTTGTGTCTGCTTAAAATGTTTCCCCATTAGTGAGTCGTGTCTATAAAAGCTCCTGTGATACAAACCCCAGTTCACAAGAAGTCTATTCACATTGTCATTTTGTACCTTTCCCACTAGCTACCCTGTTCAATAAGCACCTTATTACAACAGTTAATGTGAATAATACAATGTGAAAGCTATCGTTTTGTATTGCCCTTAAAATACAAAGTACATTTCACACAGCATTTTGAGAGTACTTGATATACTTTGAGGAATGTACACTGTGGCACCAACCATTGTGTTCATGTTTATTTTACATTACATTACAGTCATTTAGCTTTTATCCAAAGCGACTTACAATTCAGTATCTATTTTTAGCTTTCCTTAATAGTTGTTAATGCAGCAAACAAATGTCTCTGTGTGTGCTGTCGTCAATGTTTGCCGACTCCACTGACGTCATGGGCCGCGGTTGATTTGCATGATTGGACTTTGCGGTTGATTCGCTTTGATGTGTTCTGTCTGTAGCTTCATAAAAGACGCGAGGACGTCACCGCTGTCATTGTGTTCCTGTTTGGATGACTCAGGTGGATTTGTCTTTGTGCCGGATCCTGAGCCAAGGCCCTCTACGGAAGGAAATAGACTTTATACAGGACCGAGCTGCACACTGAGTGTTCGACTTAAAGCTACTAAACACGAGGACTTTGTCTTCGCCGTGCTGACGGCAGCGCTTTAAACGTAATCCCTACTTTACAGTGTGTCCGTGGGGACGGTAGCGCGCGGTCATCACACAGGGAGTGGAACATCAACGTCTTTACAGCCTTTCCATCTTTAATGGACTTTGTAAGGAACCAATCAAAGCTTTAAGAGCAACGTAAACAGCCTATTGGATTTTTGTGTCTAGCTTTTACTGTATTGTTATCAGTATTGACTCATATTTTTTGAACACTCACTAATGCTGTCTGTAGCTGAGACTAAGACGCAGTGTTCATATCTCGCTCTGTGAGGCCAGTACAGGACTGTTCTGAGTGAAACGTAGACGTCCTCTCAGGAGACGGTGGACATCACATACATAGGATAAAACTGAATGATGTTTGTCCAAAACCTGACATCACAACAGATAATGAAAGACTTCAACCTTACTCCAGAACCTGCCGGTCTGAGCCAGTGTTGTCTCTGCTTTGAGCGTCGTTGCAGTGGAAGCGGGGCAGACGTCTGAAGGCGATTTTTAACTTTCTTCATTGCGTCGTTTTCTTCTTCTTCACCCGGGGGCTCTTGCTGCTGCTGCTGCTGCCCAGGATCACGCTCGGGTTTCATTCGTGCGTGTCTCGGACCCTTGTCGCGCTACATGAGCCCGGTGACACCTCGCCTGGTAAAATCAGATACATCTGGAAAAAAAAAAAAAAAAAAGCTGCTCAGGCTCCTGCTGGTCTGGAGCCGTCAGGAGGGTCAAAGTCTCCAGGCCTCCAGGAGTCCTGAGCTCATTCACACAGCGGGGTGATGTGCACTTACTAAAGGCTGAATTTAATTCTGAATACGTGTTTCTGCTAACACAGCCGTGTTATTAATGAGGAGATTATTGACAGCATCTTGACTTTTGGGGGGGGGGGGGGGGTCTTCTGTCTTACGTATGTCACCATTTTCTGGACCTTCTGGTGGAACAACAACAGTTCTGGGTGGGTGGTAGCGATGTGCTCATGCTGAAGCTACGCTACTGCATAATGCAACAGGACAGAAGAGTAGTGAAAGCACGGAGGTTTTACATCCTTTAATATGAACGTCCTGCATCACACATAGGGATTCACACCAAAAACTAATTCTTGCTCACTAAATATGTACAAACTGGTCTGAAAGCATGACTTCATTGGCAGTGGTAAAAACATCGAATCCCCCACACACACACACACACACACACACACACACACACACACACACACACACACGCCATATGATAATAATTTCAGTTTATGATTGTAACTGGCCCTCGATAAGCCAGGGGCCTCTTGTGGAGCGCCTCTAGTGCACGACACCTGGAGCACTGTGGAGTTTAACCCAAAGTGAGACGTACTATAAAAGACTTTATGCAATGTCACACATATATGAAAATTGAAACGTGGTGACATCACTCCTGCAAGCCTTTAACACACCCCAATAGTGCCAAGAAGGACATGTGGTCCCAATTATCTGTTAGGTAATATAACAAAGCAGCAGCAGCTGGTGAAGTCATACCCACGGATGTGTGTACACACACACACACACACACACACACACACACACACACACACACACACACACACACACACACAGCTTATTCCCCATGTGCCTAACATCATTATAGTCCTGTTTCACCATTTTGCATTGCTCGCCATTTGCTCAGCTTAGCACACACACACACACACACACACACACACGTACGGACATGCAGGGTGCAGCCAAGGGCCTCGCCGAGTGACCCCTAATGCGTGTTGCATAAGAGCCGAGCTCCCCTCCCTACATATGGATCCAAGTAGCAGCAGGGGCCAATATATTGTATAGGAGCCACTGAGGCTGAAGGGGAGCTTTGGCATTTGCGACGCAGTGATATTTTCACTCTTTCTCGAGTCTCTTTTCTCTTTTCAGCTATTCAGTCGACTACTCACACCCTGTACCTCTCTGTTATTCTCTTTCTCTCTGTCAACGACACACACACACACACACACACACACACACACACACACACACACACACACACACACACACACACACACATCTGTCTGTACCCCCTGCACCACACCAATGAAGAGTCACTGCAGTGCAATAATGAATCTCTGCCACACACTGTTGCCTCAGGACTGACGCTGACTGTCAAGGACCGTGTCAGAGGAACTTTTCTTTTTTTTTCTTTCTTCCCCATCCAAGAGTTACGAAACTTAACATCTGAGGTTTTTGTTCTGCTCTAAATCAATATTGAAATGGTTGGAACAATGGTGAAAGCTGCCGATTGTTCCGCTGTGGCGGCCTCCTGTCCTTCTCGGGGGACTATCTGCAGGGGTGTGATGTGGCAACGACTGTCACACGCTGCAGCGTCGCCACATTGAAACAGCAGCCTGACCGAGCTGCGCTACGTCCCGACTCTTCACCCATCATGAGCACTTTGTGGTGCCAGTCTCTTCCTGCACAGTTGAGTTTGCATGTTATTGACTCGTGCGTCAGCTCTGACCCAGATGCACACAAGCGGAGCAGGTTCACCGGGCCAAGAATTTAATGAGTCTGCTAATGGAAGAACTAGAAGAGCAAGGTGCAGTAAGGAAACTCCAAGCCGGAGAACACCACCTGTGTTCATTGGTAGAGCTGCGTCTCCTCATGTGGAGACATGCCTCTTTAAGTTTACAGCTGGTTAATTACACTCAACGGTGGATACCACACCTGCCTCCTGTCTTCCTGCAGCTAAACATGGACAGAACATACTCCCTGTCCTAGATTAGTGACTACATGGACATATATATACAAGCCCACTTTCATTCAAATCAGCCAACGCAAGAATGTATCGTCGAGTATCTTTTTTTTTTACCTAGCATTGCTTCTATGCATTAGCTGCTGTTGCATGTTTGGTTACTGTACACAGGCTGCTTCTGCTAACATCTCCGTCTTTGTCCGTCTTATCTTAAGAGTGCCGCCTGCTTCTCCAAGGTTAAGTGCTCCGATTGCGACCGGAGGGGGCCGAGCGGTCTGCAAACATTTGAACGGAAGGCGTTTCAGTCCAGCTGTTCTTTGCTTTGCTTTCAGTCTAGCAGCCCGTGTTGATACGACTCCATCGCACCTCTTAACCTTCGGGTGCGATGGGCGTTTTTATTTATTTATTTTTTTTTAAGATGAGAGAGGGACGATTTATTAGGATATTTCTCAAGGCAGTGTAAATCATTCTGTGCGTTGTGTAGCTTTTTCTAACAGTAGCCCATCTCCAGCTCAGCATATGGCAAACAGCTGGCGTCATGCGCTGACCAAGGATGATATACTGTAGGGCTCTCTCTAGGACACACACACACACACACACACACACACACACACACACACACACACACACACACACACACACACACACACACACACTTACACGAATGTATACAACTTAACAACCACGGAACCTTTGACCTGCATGTTTCTGCCAATTCCCGTCAAAGTGGCAGAAGAAGACGGTTGTGCAACTTGTCCAGGTCTCAGCTAAACAACCACAACAGACTCTCACGTTACCAGCCCACAGAGTACTGGTCAATTTTACGACACTAAACGGAACCACATGACTAGAGCCTGTGTGTGTGTGTGTGTGTGTGTGTGTGTGTGTGTGTGTGTGTGTGTCTGTGGATGTGTGGATGTTGTGGTTATAGTTGCTGGCAATCTGCCTTGTGATGCAACAGTTGTTGATGGGAAGGTGAGCCAGAGTGACGCTTACTGTAGTGTGAGGGCAGGTGTTGGTGTGTTCATGTTTGATGTTATCGGTTTAGCTGAGCAGAAGTCACATGTAGAGTCGTTAAAAGATACTCGTACACTAAGCCTCGCCATGCGTTTGTTATCTACTCGAAAATGTCCAATGAAATAGTTCTGCTCTACCGGGGTTGTAAAAAGGCCGCTCACGATGACGCCTTTGTTATTGTCTGAGAAATGTATCATTCAAGCACAATAACGCAAGTACACCCTTCAAACAGCGGTGGACTTTTAATTCTAACGTTGGGATTAATATGTGAACCAAATGTAAAAATATTCCAAATGAGCGTAATAAAACCATGCAACCAAAACAATAAATAAAATGTTTGCGCAATGCCCAACTCTTATAATAGTACGGAAAACCCTGCTGTTAATTCTGGCATCATGTTGGCTAAAATGTTGGTGAAACTTATGTAAACAAACATGCATGTAAACACAACAAGCAGTATCTAGATTATGTCCCTGATAAGTTAAATGATCGTGACCGGCCTAATTGTAAAGCATTGCTAATATGATCAGTTACATAGTTTATAATATCCCAAAAAGTTGCTCTCATCGGTTATTTTAGTGAATATTTTGAATATGTTTTCCTTCATATGTTAAAAACATATTAACTAACAATAGCTCTGCTTTAAGTACATTGTGTAAGTTTCAGTTTAACGTCTCGTGTATGAACTATTTTTGCTTTGCACATGTAAACATTTCGCAGTAATAAGCAGAGAGCTTCAGGTAATAAAGCGGCCGTGTTCCTTTTTGTAATTTAGTCTTGAAGAGAAACGACTCTATTTTAGTAGCAAGAGGTTAGCGTTTGTAATTAGCCCCACAGAGTTTGAGAAGATTGTGATTTTCCCTCGGTTAGACAGGATCCAAGGTTCTTCTGATTTGTTGCCACACTTGTGTGAAGAATTCCTGTATTGTTGTGTTTTGTGACTCAGCTGTTATTGTGGTCCTCTGTATTACTGAGGAGGGGACTCACCTCTGACTCAAATTTAAAAACACTAATAAATCTGCTGCACGGCGTAAAGGAAACTGTCACAAGACAATTTACCTTTTTTTATGTTTTATGAGATGCATAAACATCAGAAAACACTGAGAAAAGCACACTGTGCTTATTACGGTGAATAACAAAAGTTTGTGAACACTGAGCATACTTGATATTGCCCTACGTCTCAGTCAGACTCCTTATTGATAACCACTGTGCTCTGGAAAACAGCCAAAGCATGAAGCAGGCCTTCCATAAACATTACTATAAAGCGTGGCTCCGCCTCAGAATCACATGCATGGGCTCTTGGCACACGCGGGTGTGAATATGATGAGGCTGCTGCAGTTTTACAGTGTTTTCCAAATTGTTGTCAGCTTACATCCTTGCATGTCGGCCCGCCAGCAGCATATAAAAAACGTTTTAATAGGCTGTAAAATGAACCAAAACATCGCGTCCATCTCCCAGCATGCAGCGTGTCCGTTCAGACCACCTCAGTGTGAGGAGGGTCGTTTCTGCCCCCACACTTCCTTCAACGTCTCCAACTTACCGAGCCTCAGTCCGGATAACTTCAGCCTGTTTCTCATCTGCTCCTGCTCCTTATGTAACTCGACCACAAGGAGAAAGGGCGGAGAGAGGAGACAAGTGAAAGCTCCTCAGTGAGCTCACCGCCAAACCAAAAAAAAAAAATCCCATGTGGGTTCAATTGACTCCATTTTATTAGTTTAATGAGCACATCCCCTATTGTTGTAACAATAGGATTAAGATTGTTACAAAGTAGTAATAACAACAGTATGATGTACTTTATCATAGGGCTACTATGAGTATGCAGCTTTTAAACAAACACTACATGCAGTGCGTTTTTCTGATCAGCCCTCAGCCAGAGAGGAGAAACCAAACAGTGTAATAAACTGCTGGATTAAATAGCTGTACTGTTGCCAGCGTTTTTCTATACTAGTGTCGGTGCAGAGGGGGCTGGCTGGGTGAGTGGGCGGTCCTACATCCCCGCTGTCCTCATTGGCTCCGCAACTCTTCCCAAAAAAAGAAAAGAAAAAAACACCACATGTCTCCAACTCCTCCCTCCTATGACTTCTGCAGCGAGAGTTTGACCCAACTCATATGTGTCTGTACTGTACGTGGGTGAGGATGTTGCTTTAATGAATAATGAATCATGTTTAGAAAACGGTACGGACACTTCAGTTCAATATTTGCAAATCTCGTCGCGAGCAGGATCACAGCGTGGTAGACTCAAAAAACAGTTTTTTAGTCTTTAGTGATTTATTGAAACACGCGCCTTACTTACGCGGAATAAATTCGTCATTTTCCACTATATTACGACCGTCGACACCGGAGGGAGTTGAGAGACGTTGCGACATGACCGAGCACGTGACTGTGGGAGCAGAGTGAAAGTTTTTCTCTCTCTCTTCTCTCTCGGACCAAGAAAACACCTGACAGCCGTCCTCCGTCCCCCGTCGCCGGCATGACGCTCGGCGCGGTGTCCGGATCCGGCGGCTCGTCCGCGGTCAGCTTCTGCTCCTGCTGCGGGGCCAAGATGGTGCCCTACTTCAGCGACGACGCGGTGGTGTCCAAAAATCAGATCAACCAGCTGTGAGTTTAAAAAAACAAAAAAGAGAGAAACAAAGTGGCACGTTTTGGACAGTGGAGAATGTTGTTTGGGAAGGTTTTATACTTTTTAAAAGACATGGACACATGCTGAGACCGGGACAGTTAAGAGTGTCATGAAGTAACAGGGTCACCATACAGCACCTGATCACATAAGAGCACAACTTCACCTCTGCAGTATAGAAACCGTGGGCTTACTGTCTGTGTTCCACTTGTTGTATTGTGGATAGTCTGCCTGCTAATAATACAGTTAAGCGTTTCCTCATTTAGTCTGTTTGGACACGGTAGTAACAATGTTCCCGATTTTTAACATTGTTACACTGTGAGTAAGACGAGCGTGCGTAATAGTTTTGCAACATCTGTGTTGCGCGCGTTTCCTGGTGACGTAGAAGATTCTTACTCATCTCGCGGCTGCCTTTTTGACCTCACTAAGACATAATGGCTCCGCGTGCGCTGTGACTCATCCGACCTGTTCCACAGGTCCGGGCACTCGTAATCGAGGGAAAGCACATCGCTTCTGATTTACCGAAATAAAGCACCTGGTCGATCACATCAGGAGTTTTTGTCCCTCCCTTTTAGTGTTTGTCCAAGGCTGGACCTTTAGTGGGGTTGGACCTGTGAGTGGTTGGTGTGGTGAACATAGTTGTTATTAAGGTTTGAATAAACATTCAGAAAAAGAACTGCCTGAGGAAGACAAAAAACAGACAGCAATGTCGTTTAGAACTTATATATGTTTGGATAAAATGTGTTGCATAACCATAAACAACTCACACCAGCAACTGGAAATCAGATCAGAAAGACTGAACTCACTGTTGTGTACGTTTCTGTCGCCATTGATGCTAATGCAGCGGTTGTGAGGGAGTTAACGCTAATCAATCCTACACTGATCTCATCTGTGATCCTCGGTGTTTGCGGACATCAAGGCAGAGATTTAAGGGGGGAAAAAAGGATTTATTTGACTGGTATCCGACGAGGATCAAAGGCTGGTCTTTTCATGTGGAGCCAGGCTCAAAATCAATGTCGACAAATTACTGCAACTGGATTAAAAGATGATGAAATCAACATTACCCAATTCAATTTGTTTGGCCCCGGTGTCTTTCTGATGCCGTTGTGTAACATTTCCGTGCAGTCGGTAATTGGTCGTGCCCTGCATGAGAATTGTTCTTCTGTGGCATTTTTCTTTTCTTTTCAGGAAAGTGGAGGTCAGCCTGCCTCTTGATTGCATCGTTTCCCAGCAGTCTTACACATGATTGTGCAGCGAGGCTATTGAGCAAAGTGAACATTTAGTCTTTATTAGGGCGGCGCCCCGTCTTTAAAGGAAGTAAAGTGAGTTTGCATAAAGATGGTTTATGGGAAGACGTTACTGCAAGACGCATACAGGCGAGTGTGTGTGTGTGTGTGTGTGTGTGTGTGTGTGTGTGTGTGTGTGTGTGTGTGTGTGTGTGTGTGTGTGTGTGTGTGTGTGTGTGTGGTAAACAGCAGCAGATGTGGGAATCGTCTGACTTCCTGGTTTAATTGGCCACGTTGCATGATTGTGTGTTTTTTATCACCACTCCCTTGTGTTGCTCAGGATGGCCTTCACCACAACGTGGGAGGGGCGGGATTTTGGCATCCTTTCATCCGTAGCACCTACAGCGTGTCGGCATGTTTATTGTGTGTGCACATAGTGTCTTGTTTGCTCGTAGTGTGGACGCCGGTACGCGGCAGAATGTTTCAACCGGTCGTTTTGAAGGAGTAATTACAAGCCTTGAGGCCGGCCGTGGAGTTAAGTGCTACCTGTGGCTAAATCTTAAAACCTCATTGTTTCCCCAGCAATTTTAAGGAGTAGCGGTAAGCCCCTCTCTTCCTCTGCACTCGTGTGTTTGTGTCTGCGTGTTTTCCAAAAGGAAGCGGAAGAGATGGAACCGTGTTTTGTGTGAGGGACTCTCAGCAGCTGGATAAAGGTCGCCACTTCTGCTCGTGTGCGTGTGAAGGTTCTACGATCAAATAAACGTCAGATTGGTGGCTTAGCTTCAGTAAACGGCTCGAGAGCAGACCGGCTGTGCAGCTACCTGATAGTGTCTGTTTGTTAATGGAAGTTCCTGGAAGTTCCTCCGGTTGACAAAAAGTACAACGATATATATATATTTTATTACCGCGAGCTATTAAAGTGGGAATGGAACCACTTATTGAGCCAGTGTTGCTACCCGCCTGAGCTGCAGACGTCCTCATTCGAACCAGCATTCAGTTTTATTCCACCGAGCTTTTTACTGCCTGTTGTTTTGTTTTAACTGTAAGTTAAAATGTAATCGGAGTCCTTCTCAGAATAGCACGGCACGGCGGGTTATGTTTAGTCCTCTAAGGTAGCTGGCGCTTGGACACCGGATTATTAAAGAAACCGTAGCAGTACTGGAGCCAAACATGTGGGTGTCACTCTCTCACACACACACACACACACCCAGAGGACAGCGGGCTGACGGTTGTCTGTGCGAGCCGATGAAAGTCTATGTTTAGTATGACCTGGTATTCCTTTCTCTCTATCAGCTCTGACCCTCTTCCTTCCCCCCCCTGCTGCCCAATAATCTGTCTTATAACTGGACTGTAGCGTTGGAGAGTGAGGTGACGTGTTGGGAGTTTTGGGCCTCTGCTTTTATGACGGCCCATGAACTTCTCATCCGTCTGTCACTATCTTCTGCTTGTGACACATTTTCCGAACTTCCAAGCAGCAGGGCCTAACATGCACCTGTGGACATGTCTCACACACACACACACACACACACACACACACACACACACACACACACACACACACACACACACACACACACACACACACCAGCTAACTCCCTGTCTTTCCCATGGGCTGTATCCGTCTCTGGTGTAAACTCACAAGGCCTTAGCGAGGCTTGCCCTCCATAGAACCAGGCCCTATATTTATCCCACTCGCCTCCTGAGAGTGACTAATATGGGCACAGGCAGGAGGGGGGGTCTCCCACTTATCTGCCCACTATGTGGAGTGGGCCTTACATAGTGATCATTGTCTCTGTGACTGTTGCCCTAACAAGTACCTGCTGCTTCACTTCTGCCCAAAGCCCGGGATGGCCGAAGGCCAAGAGATGAACCACTCCGCTCTGTACACACTCTGACTCGGCCTCCATTCTTCATCTCCCTCCCTTCACTGCCTTCTCCTCATTTACATACTCTGTGAAGTTGAACTCGTTACCCCTTTGTCTTTACAGTTCTCCACTAGCTTCATCCTTCCGTGTTTGTGTTTGCCCTCAAATGAGTCGGATTGAAATTGGCACCTGTACAGCTATCCTTTTGTTGTTGGAGCATAACAACGAGCTCAATATGCAAATATTGTACTTGATCTGGCTCCATGCCAGCAGACTGACTAGCGTTGTTATCAGTCTCTGGTGGTTCGTTGCAGCATTACTAATGCAGCCTATCACTTTCAATCACTTCAGTCTACAAGCAGCTGTGTTACGCAAGTTGACATTGATGCGGAGATATTTGCAAAATGGGTTTATTGTCAGATCACGGTGTTAATGTGGCATTGGCTATTTTGATTTAATTAATTAATCATTTTGTTTATGAAAATAGTTTTGTATACTTTCCAACAGCCCAATGAGACGCGTTCAGATTCCTTGTTTTATGCAACCAACAGTTCATAATCCTAAACATAGAGTTTACAACCGACCTACCCGTTCATGTGTTTCTGTAGCAGCAGCCTAAAAGCAGTCCCTACAATCAGAGCCATGCAGGCTTCAGTCGTGTCATAGAAAGGCTTTTATGTACAGTAAGTCTGCCGAATGTAGTCTATCAATAGCTGAGACTTTTAAAGGACTACAGTATTTTTAGAAACTGTAGTTGAAAGTTGTTCACAGCCCCCCCCCCCCCCAAACCATCAGGCTTAGATTCCTCAGTGCGTCGGTCTGCAGGTGTGAGAGTGCGTGTTAGCATGCATGCATTTACAGTCGCTTTCCACGCGTGGTGTTCAGGGAGAGTACCAGTGTTCTGTTACAGATGACATTGTGCAGCGGCACCGCTACACATGGCCACCGCCAAGTACAGTACGCTAGTGTGTGTGTGTGTGTGTGTGTGTGTGTGTGTGTGTGTGTGTGTGTGTGTGTGTGTGTGTGTGTGTGTGTGTGTGTGTGTGTGTGTGTGTGTGTGTGTGTGTGTGTGTGTGTGTGAGCGCAGTGGGAAGTGATACAGCAGGAATTGAGGATGACAGACATGAAACGTAGGACTGGAGTTGTGAGAAATGCAGAAAAGAGGAAGTGACACAGAGTAGAGGAAACAGCTGGGTTAAGGGTGAGTGGATTATGGGAAATTAGCTCAGCACAAAGCTGTGGGTTTTTTTCCCCCCCTCCTCCGTCTCCGTCGTCCTGATCCTGTACATCCACTGTCTCAGCAGAACTCAGGAAGGACAGTAGGAGGCAGAGATGGAGTTACAGAGAAAAAGGGCACGACAGGAAGGCTAAATGGCAGACAGTGTGAAACTGAAGCGCCGCAGAACCTGATGAACTGTAGAAGTTGGCTTCATGGAGCGTAGACTTGCAGCCTGCTGCAGAGGAACAAGATAGATTATCCTGCGCAGCAGTTAGCTGTCAAAATAAACACATCAACCAGGCTTTTTACGCAATTTCTAAATATGTTTTTGGCTCATCACCTCGGATTAAACCCAGTGATCTTGTGTGTGTGTGTGTGTGTGTGTGTGTGTGTGTGTGTGTGTGTGTGTGTGTGTGTGTGTGTGTGTGTGTGTGTGTGTGTGTGTGTGTGTGTGTGTGTGTGTGTGTGTGTGTGTGTGTGTGTGTGTGTGTGTGTTCATGTTAAAGTTTAGCAGAACAGGTCGCCTGACTCCCCGGATCAATGTCCCCTCTATAACACGACGGTATGTGTTCCCTGTTGTTGCGGACGTCAAACAGCTCAAACCTGACATTGACAGCATTTGACCGGTTACGTTCCCCGACTAAGGTCCAGGGGATGAGGGGAGTACGAGTATAAATACACCCAGAGACAGAGAGTCACGGGCAACGGATGAGGAAACTAAACAAGGAATTTATTAAGAGTTAAATGAAAAAGCTCACAATGAAAACAACTGAAATCTACTTCCTAAAAGGAAAGAAGTGCTAATTATCAAAAGTAACAAAAGAAAGACCACAGTAGTAATTTAAAATACTCATAAAAATGCAGTAAAGTAACCAAAATGTGTCTTTTTTCTAGATCTCTGTTTTCCTTTAAGGCCCACATCGGGCTGGTTGACCTGCTTGCGGCTTCACATGTTGCTGTTCCTAGATGAGTTCCTGCCAACTTGACTTGTGGTCTCAGCAGAGCCACTACTCCCGTTGTGTGAATAAACATTTCACACTTGTAGTTTTATTCAGCATTATTGCTTCTTTTTTTTTACATTTTTATGTGCTCTCTGCATCCACCGTATAAATGCAGGAGCACATTCTAAGTGGCAGACCTCTTGCTCGGCATCCTTAAGGTTCTGCTTTACTGGTCCCATGGCTGTCATTCGACACGGCCGTCGGCGGCTGCAGAAGTGGGCCTTCCGACCGGCTCTATTGGTGTCTAGTGGGCCGCTGCGAGACTTAAAGAAAGGCCCGGTTATTCACAAAACGCAAGCAGGTGCTCACACAAACAAACGCACTCAATGTTTGGTGTCCAGATGAAACACTGAGCTCAGTTTATTACGAGTCGTCCTCCTCAGTGCAGTGACCTCAGTCAGTTAATGATGAAGTGTTCCAGGCAGGAACAGAGGCCCGTTTGATGCGACCTGCTTTGGTGGATCCAGACTCACTTTCCCATCATGGTGCCACCAACTTTCTCAGTTGGTCACACCCTTTTATTTAATGCATGGTATCAATCAGAGGTGGAAGGTAACGAAGTACATTTACTGCAGTACTTCTGCACCCGAGTACAGTTTTGATGCGACTTTGTACTCCACTACATTCCAGGGGGAAATATTGGACTTTTCACTTCAATAGATCTATTTATGATGGTTGTATGAAATACAAAGCATTGTTATACGGTAAATAAACCACCCAACTCTATAACGATGAGCTCTAGTGCAGCCAGTGCCAACATTAAAGTGCATCTTACATGTTACTGTATAATAATAATAATATATAATAATGTAACAACTAAAGAGCCCATTTGGCTGCATAGTGAGTCTGTACTTTAGGTAGGCTACATTTTCTTGAAAATATATTGTGTTGTTTAATTAAGTAAAATATCTTAGTACTTCTTCCACCGCTGGTATTAATCAATGACGCTGTCTGAGTCTCCCCTTCTGCTGAACTCATCATCATCAGTCTGAGTCGGAACTTCTCGTTGTCTCCTCCTCCTCCTCCGCCTCCTCCTCCTCCTCCTCCTCCTCTCTTTGCTTTTAAAATAATCAGTTATAAGCCGCTTCATTTTTTCGGTCCCTCTCACACGGAGCAGAGGTCGACCTAACCTACGCTCTCGCCACCGCTCAACTCTTCCTCGTCACGTTCACTTTTGAGACTTAGGAGGCGGGGATGGAGTAGACGGAGGCTCCGTAATGATCGTGGTGTAATCACGTGACATTTTTAACTCACTCACCGACCAAAAAAAAAAAAAAAAAGAAAAAAGATTGCATACATCCTGTCCTGTGTGCTGGCCGGCTCTTATCTCCGCTCAAACCCTGTGGAGGAGAGGACTCGCCCTGTCTTCCCTCTCAGACCCCCGGTCCCCCCCCCCCCCCCCCCTCCATCCCTCCCTGCTGGCAGCTGCAAGTGTGAGTAAGTCTGTGTGTGTAATCCAGCTGTGTGGAGGAGAACATTGTGTTCCGAGTTCAAACCAGGGCTTGGGTCTTGTTTAACTTACAGACCAGAGGCCAGCTGAGTGGATCGTCGTGACACTGACTTAAGCCCGCCACAATGCTCCTCTGTTCCCTGCTCCCATCTTTTGCTTTTTATGTGAAAGTGAGAGCAAATTGCCTTAGTGTGATTGGATAACTTGGAAGGAGACCCTGCGTTTGAGGCTTCCATTCATGTGTTTGCTCTTGTCTCTTCCCTCCCCAGTATCAGTGAGAGTTTCCTCACCGTGAAGGGCGCGGCCCTGTTCCTTCCCAGGGGGAACAGCCCCACGCCTAACTCCGCACCTCGCATCAGCCAACGCAGGAACAAGCACACAGGTAAAGACTCGCACACGCCGACGACAGCCGCGGCTTCCCTCCGCCTCACAAGTGAGCTCCACAGAAGAAGGCGAGATTTAACCGTTTTTCATATGGACATTCCTCCGCAGCATCATCAGTAACAGCTGGTGTTAGCTTCGCCGACGCCGTTTCACAACAAGTCGGTTCACTGGTGCGTGCGATGTGGTGGCCAGAGGAATAAATGCTCAAAGAAGCCGCACTAAATATCTTTACACTTTAGGACGATGAAGACAAAGTTTAAACATTTTGGAAAACAAGAAAAAGTAGAATCTGCTGCCGTCTGTGGATGAAGACGGCCTTTGTTGTTGGACCTTCTGCGATGCGAAATGATTACTATAAAAAGCATCAAAGGCTTCGTGTTTCAGAAATATCAGGCTCTATTTTTTCTCAGATGTGGAGATCAGGTTGAATGTAGGCTGTAGTGAAAGAGACTCCAGTGTGAAGGCACTGGAAACTTGCCACAGGGATAAACGATACGTTCTCTTAGGTGTTATGTCAACCTGTGAAATGCCAAGAATGCAAGTGTTTGTCCAAAAGGAGCTGAAACTAAATGAGGACGTTGAAATCCTCTCTATCCAGGTGACCTCCAGAAACACCTTCAGACCATGTTCACTGTGCTGCGGCCGGAGGACACCATCCGACTGGTCAGTCACACACACACACACACACACACACACACACACACACACACACACACACACACACACACACACACACACACACGGAGCGGGGTGGCATTGTGATCAGGGAAATTATACTCCAGACGGGCCGGTTTCACTTCTTTTGTTAGTAAACATAAAGACCTGAAACTGGTTATGAAAACAGCTTTCGTTGGACATTGAAAGTCTTTACTCTGACATCTGATAACAAACATACTCTTACATGAACCAGACAGTACACAAAGTATTCGAAGTGGTACGCATTCTTTCTGTGTTTTCCCTGGAACATCTTTGATATAGAGGTATTCCAGCAATTTTCTCGCAATCGTGGCAATCTCCTCTCTGGTCTTTCACCCCGCAGGCTGTGCGTCTGGAGAGCGCCTACCCTCAGGTAACCCGCTACATGGTGGTGGTCTCCACCAACGGCAGACAGGACACGGAGGAGAGCATCGTGCTCGGCGTGGACTTTGTCACCTCCGATAGGTCAGTGGCACAACAACGCCGCAGTCATGCACTGCTTTTTTTTTCTCTTCCTGATGTTGTCAAAGCCGGTGTTTTCTTGTCTAGCTGTGTATAACGTGTTGGTCTTCCTCCCTGCAGCTGTACAGTGGGTCTGGTTCTACCTCTCTGGAGTGACACTCTGATCCACTTGGATGGAGACGGGTAAGGCGCCACACCTACCCGCTTCCTCTTACTGTTTTCCCTGGGGCAGCTGACTCTGCTCTACTCTGATGACTGTTACTTAGTCATTTGTATTGTAGGAAGATTTGCTGGTGTTGTAAGATGGCTATAAACTATTAAAGGCCATCCCCTTTCTAATCACTTCTCTCTCTCTCTCTCTCTCTCTCTCTCTCTCTCTCTCTCTCTCTCTCTCTCTCTCTCTCTCTCTCTCTCTCTCTCTCTCTCTCTCTCTCTCTCTCTCTCTCTCTCTCTCTCTCTCAGTGGTTTTAGTGTTTCGACGGTGAACAGGGTTCATGTTTTCAAGCCAGTTTCTGTCCAGGCCATGTGGTAAGCAACCTTTTTATTGTTTCCAGCAAATAACAGCTCTGTGAAGTTGCATCAAGGTTAAGTTTGCGGACTTGAAAAGACTGTATCCATTGTACTCCCCCTTTGACTTTGACCTCCAGCCTTTTATCTTTGTCACTGTTACTTATCTCCCCTCTCCGCTTCCTTATTTTAGTTTTTTTTTCATTATCTCTCTTCCTTCATTATCTTTCCCAGTCTCACATGCCAGTGCTGCCTCTTCATTTCCGTACGGGTCTTCATTTCCTCGTCCCTTTGTTGCCTCCTTCTCCCTCCATCGTCTCCCTCTCCCTCCATCTATCTGCAGTCATATCTCTATTATGTCTCTTCATCGCTGCACTCTTTCCGTCTTCTCACCTTGTTTCTCTCACTAATTATTCAACCTGCCGTCCTTATTATACTTCTCATGTGCTATTATTCATTCCTCAATTTACTTTGCATTACGTATAATACTTCCTTTGCCCGTTGTTACAGCCTTCTCCTGGTTTAACTTATTTTACTCTATCAGTCTTTTTTTTTTGTGGTCTTTTTGGCCTCGAGACAACCTCTCAAGTGTGACTCCTCCTCCTCCTCCTCCTCCTCCTCCTCCTCCTCACTGTGCCTCAGGTCGGCCCTCCAGTCGCTCCACAAAGCATGCGAGGTGGCCCGCTGCCACAACCACTACCCGGGCAGCCTGTTCCTGACCTGGGTCAGCTACTACCAGAGCAGGGTCTCGTCTAACCAGTTCTGCATGAACGAGTGGAACGCCATGCAGGACGTTGAGTCGCACCGCGCCAATTCACCCGTTCTCTTCACAGACCTGTGAGTAGAGACCACGTGAACACACACACACACACACACACACACACACATCCACAGTTCATACAGATGATGTCATATCTGGAATATTATTTGTTTTGTGGGGCATGCCAGCGGGGGAATCATTTTCACAAGTTTTCATTTTGTATGCCGTGGAGGCAGAGCCCCCTTTGATGTGTAGTGCAAGATTCCTATTGAGTGAGTGAATGTTCAAATCAAAGGGTGTGTTGATTGGATACTCACAACAAACACTGCATTTCACTCAACAGGTTGTGATATATTAACTAGACAATATATAATGCATAAACTGAATGCATAAACTGAAAAAGAGGACAAAAAGTATTTAGTGACTAAAAGAATAGAATGCACAAAACTGTTTGAATGGTTGCTTTTGACCAACGGTCGTTATAGTTTCCTTGTTCCTAATACTTCACTGTATTAGGACACTTATCATGGTCACAGTGATCAACCGCTTGAAAAAGGACAGCGTCGTTCCTAGAGAAGCAGTTTAGATCCTTCACTCATCAAGTAGTCCTCATATAGTGTTCATTCCTTCACACGACGACGTCTATCCCTCCACTCGGAAGCTGCCCTCGTCAAGTGGATTGATGATGTCTGTTCATGCAATGCCCCCTTAAACAAAGCCTACAGTACGCTATATTTTATAAACAGTACTGTTCTGTATTATAGTGCGTTTGAATTATACAGTAATTTAATTTGAAAAGCGTTTAAAACAACTGTATTCTGAAACAGTCGGTAAAATTCAATAAAATTGAAGTTAAGTTATTAAATTCAATAACGAGCGATTCTGTCCGTTTTATTACTTTTGTATTCATGTAATGCACACACACACATGTGGATGTTAAATGGCAATCTGCATTATAAACAAAGACAACATATTTTTTAAAAGTTAACATAATAATCAATATAATAATCAGAAATCAATTTGACCCAGAAAAACCAACCAGATGTGAAAAGTAACTAAACGTGAAAGGTAATCGGTACAGCCACTCCTCTTTATTAGACGTAGAACGTACTCCATCACAACCGCTTTGCCTAACCTCTTCCCACGGAGCAGACAGTGATGCTACTGCAGCAGAACCCTGCAGGGCATCAGTCAGCTGGGGTCACATCGCTCCATGTAACCTCTCAGGGTGACGAGAAGCAAACACAAACTAAAACAAATGTAGTCAGTCAGAGTGGCAAATACTTAAGACGTCAAGGGATCCGCAAGGGAACATAGAAAGCGCAGACACCGGCTGCTGGATTTATGGCTTTGCTAATACCAGAGACATTCCCCTCTCTGCTGCTTAGTCACGAGCCTCGCGACGTATTTGGAGCGTCTCTCACACACACACACACACACACACACACACACACACACACACACACACACACACACACACACACACACACACACACACTTCTGAGATCCTCCAGGGTCCAAAATAGTTGAGACTTTCGGTCGGCTTGATTTACGGTTGGAAAAATGTGAACCAGACAGAGGAATAGGTAGAGCGACAGAGGGATGGACAGTAGCAGGTGGTAGGCAGAGAGGAGTCAGAGGATGGGGGTCTTTGGGGGGGATTAGGACGAATGCTTCTGGATGGACAGGAGAGAGAATCGGGGACAGAAAGAGAAATCAGGGTTCACTTTAAAACTTGACCGACGAGAACCCCCCCATGTTTACTGCCTGCCTGGAATCAGAACTACTCTATCTTTGGAGGAGGTGTGTTTGCACTCGAGTACACTTATCATTAAGATTGCCACCCCGCACTTTATGAGCTCCAACGCACGCACGCACACACACACACACACACACACACACACACACACACACACACACACACACACACACACACACACACACACACATCCAAACACACAAAGTCCCAGGTTTGTTGTCCCTCACAGGGAGACTGCCAAAGCCGCATGACCTGCCGGTGTTTGTTGACATGGCAGCTCATGTCCTTGTGTAACCGCTGGATGTGAAGTTCAGATAGCAGGAAGTGGCGTAATCTTGGCACCGTTCTCTCGTTTGTTGATTAAAGGGGATTACCGTGAATTCCCGTTGGCCGCTCCTCTATCCGCCGTTCAAGGAAGTGACATGTATTTTCCATTCTTCGGTTACTCACTAGTGCCGTTCCTTGTGTCGTCACACATGTGTACTGTATTTTTCTTTTTTCTTTTTTTTTTTTGGGCTCAGCCGCCCCTCCTCCAGGCTGTCTGCAGGCAAGTCGAGGCTTGTTGTGGGGTTAAAGTTTTAGCAGTGGACCGTAACTAACCCGTATTTGTTTCTCTTACCCCCGTGGACTCAATCTCTCGGGGTCAAGGCGTTCAGCGCCGAGGCAAACAAGCCGACTGTTTCCTATTCTTCACCCCAGATGGATGCTTTATAAGCCTGCGGTTACACACTTGTGTTCTCACACTGGCCCTCTTTGCAGCTGCTGACCCACACTAGCACTGTGAGGATCAATTAGAGGCAAAACAAGAGAAATTTAGACAATGAAAGAAGGAGACTCTAGGAGACAAACTGAGCTCTTCTCTCCAGAGAGGTAATTGGGCCACTTGTTGGTATCATCAGTGTGACGTCCAAAAGCTAAATGCGTCCCCCAGCAGAGTGGTTAGAAACGGAGCCAGGCACAACAACAGGCGGCCTCCACAAGGGGACTTTGTTGTGGATCGCTGATGGGCCACGCTCTGGGATTTTCTGTTCCCTCTCCAGTTTCTGAGAATCAGACAAAGTGGCAATTCTCTCGCGGAACAAGTCATCTCTTTGAGAGTAAAGTGAAAAAGTACTCAAGGAACAGAAGGAAAGTGCCGTTGCTGTGACCGTGAAGGTGGTTGATCGCGTCGAAGTGGATGTTGTTTTTAGGGTTAAGAGTAAATGTGTTAACGTTGTTGCCTTCATGTGTGTCTATGTGCAGGCCCACAGAGAGGGAGCGCACAGAGAGGCTGATCAAGATGCGCCTCAGAGAGATCATGATGCAGAAGGACCTGGAGAACGTCACCTGTAAGGAGGTAAGAGGCACACGAATGCGCTGACGTTAGCAGCTGGCTTTCACCTTACGTCTTGGTTTTTGCAAATGCAGCTTTTTACTTACTACGATTCCCCCCCCCCCCCCCCCCCCCCCCCCCCCCCCCCCCCCCCCGTCGTCGTCGTACCAGATCCGAACAGAGCTGGAGATGCAGATGGTTTGTAACCTGAGGGAGTTTAAGGAGTTCATCGACAACGAGATGATCCTCATCCTGGGACAGATGGACAGCCCCACCGAAATCTTTGAACACGTCTATCTGGTAAGAACCTATCAGTAAAACGTGTGGATGTACAGGAACCATACTCAAAATCCACCTCATTTGTTTTTGCTGCAGCTTGTTCTATTCTTACTTTCTGTCATGCGTTCATTCACGTTGACATTTACTGTACTTGTGATGTCTCCAGGGCTCTGAGTGGAATGCCTCTAACCTGGACGAGCTGCAGAACAGCGGGTAAGACGTCAGTCAGTAACCAACGCTACACATCACACTCACTAACATCCGTTTAATAAATGGAGAGACTACGCTTCATGAATTAAACGTGTTTACAAATGGAAGTTCATTGAAATGAACTCTGTCTTCATCATCGTCATCGATTACTACTTTAACCGAAACTTTAAAAGAACCATCAGTAACCAGCTGTTTGTTTTTTCACTGCTTTCGAGCCACCCGTTAATTGCATTGAACTCCAAAATAATTTCCAGCGATGTCTGACCCCCCCCCCCCTGTGATATTGGCTAAGCATTCATCATCTGAATAACTACTTATGGATTCATGACCTGTTCATAAACCTGCCTTTTTCCCTGTCTCTCGTGTAGAGTGCTCTACATCCTGAACGTGACCAGGGAGATAGACAACTTCTTCCCGGGGACGTTTCAGTACCACAACATCCGAGTGTACGATGAAGAGGCCACCAACCTGCTGGAGTACTGGAACGAGACCTACAAGTTCATCACCAAAGCCAAGTAGGCTTAAACGCACGCAAAGCTTTGTCAGGTTCCACTTGGGGTTCTCAGTCTTGTAATCCAACACAATTCCTCTCTCTCGTCTGTCTCTCTGTAGGAAAGCTGGTGCTAAGTGTCTGGTCCACTGTAAAATGGGCGTGAGTCGCTCCGCCTCCACGGTGATCGCCTACGCCATGAAGGAGTACGGCTGGGACCTGGACACTGCCTTCGACTATGTCAAAGAGAGACGGGCCGTCACCAAACCCAACCCTTCCTTCATGAAACAGCTGGAGGAGTATCAGGGAATTCTGCTGGCCAGGTGTGCTTTCATGTACAAGCGGCTCTGCAACATGCTAGGGAATTCTTCTAGGGAACATTTTGACGCTAACAAACTATTGTTTCTCTTCGCTTCCACAGCAAACAACGGCATAATAAGCTATGGCGCTCGCACTCAGACAGTGAGCTATCGGATCGCCCAGAGTCCATGTGCAAAGCCTCGTCTCACTCGCTGGGCCGCTCCGACTCGCACAACAACAACAACACGTCCTCCCCCTCCTTGCATCACTTCCTGGGCGTGGCCGTGCTGCAAGCGCTCGGCGCTGAGCCCGGAGACTCCGCCAAGACAAACGGCTCCGACTCGCACGCAGACTCCAACGGTGTGTGCGACTCACCGGGTCAGGAGGAGGACGAGGTCGGATCCGATTGCGGAGACCCCCTCCCCCTCCCCAGACCCCGGGCAGCCACCGTCGTCCCGGAGGAAAGACTGGACAATTCAACCAGCGTGGCCGTCACTGTGCCGGTTGCTTTGCCCCACCCTCCGCCATCACTCCACATCTTACCCCCTACTCCTGAACTCCAGCGTGCTCACCGGGCCCCCCCCACACACCTGTCTATATCAGTGCCCAAACACAAACCGGTGGAGCTGTCCCTCAATCTGCCCGAGCGAAGCAGCTCGGAAGAAATCTCTCCCCTCACTCTGGGATCCGCTGACTCGGACGTAATCGACCAATCATTATCAGACGTTACAAGTGACAAGCAGAGCCCCGTCAGCCCTGCGAACGCCCCTCCCCTCCCCCTGGTTCTTCCGCTTGCTGCCAGTGACGACAACAACAACCCCAGCGAGTTGCAGATAGGCAGCGGGCGCGGCGAGGCCGACGGGTCGTCCAACCACAGCGCCGACAGCATCGACTTCTTCAGCGCCCGGGAGAAGTTTCTGGGCCTGGCCCAGGACGGCAGATCCCGGACGCTTTCTGAGCAGGCGCAGCAGAGGACACCTCTGTCGTTCGAGGAGAACGAAGAAACTGAGGTTAAGGAGGAAGAGGAGCAAGGCTATGGCAGTAGTCAGGTACGCTGTCATTCAGCTTTAACGTTTCGTCTTTGCTAGTACAACATGCTTCCTGCAGAACGATTCTGTCTGTGTGTTACATTTGCAATGCAAAAGTTACCCCAGTCTGTCCATCCAACTGTCACAGCAGCATCTCATTTTGTATTCATATTCTGGACTGCAGCCATCATGCAAAAAGAGTTAAACACGAGGGAAAGGGTTTCTTTTGCATTGTGCTATTATTTTAGCCAAACTTTAACTGTTGCGTTTTAGAGATACAGTTCTACCAACACACCAGCCTGTGATGACATAAGCGGCAGATTTCTGCACTAGAATTAGTTCATAAGACTGCACTCACACCGAGTCAGTGGGCAGTGCGTTTGGGCTGCAGCGTTTGGGACCGCAGGGGATGCCGGAGAAATAAACCGCAGTGGCCACCGCGGAGAAAAGCTGCATCAGAATCAACTTTTGGAGAACAACAACCCCGGCGGCCAGTCTGCCCCCGGAGAGATGAGCAGCATGCGTGACAAAAACACGATGTGTATCATGACGTGTCTCGTGTAGTCTCTCAGTTTTAGCTTCATGCACTAGTTTAACCACCGTTTTGAAAGGCCTCGCATCCTGATTACTTGTTGAAATTGAATCTGTTGATGCAGAGAGACGATCCCTCGTAGGACCGGGCAGACTGCACAACCCTGCTCGAGTCGTCGTAACGCTTGATTGGGTGTGAATGCAGCCTAAGGACTTCCACACTAAATCTCTATGAATCACAGTGACACCTTCTGGAAGATGACAGAATAGTCCAGATGATATAGGAACACGTGTCACTTGTTTGTCTCCTCTTGCTTTCTATTGCGATGGTGTTTTAATGCATAACAGAACGATAACTAATATTTTATGCACGTCTCACTTGCTTGCTCTCTTTTTGTCTCGCAGGCGTCTCCACAGTCTGATGACAGCGTTGACAAAGCCAGCCCTGACCGAGCTCCCCATGACAACGGAGTGTCAGTCCGCCATATTGTCACAGAAATTGAAGCCATATGCCACCCTGCCTCCTGCCTTCCTGCCCCCTCCTCCGCCTCCCTCCCTCCACCCTCCCACAGCTCTCAGCTCGTCCGGTCGGACCATCAGACGGAGGCGGAGGCCGGCGAGGACACGCACGGCTCTCTGACTCCGCCCTCCCACCCGCAGTCTCCCTCCATGCTGCCGTGCGACTGGCCGGCGGGGTCGGTGCGGCGAGCCACCGAGCAGCTGGAGCAGAAGCTGAAGCAGGAAATGGAGATGGCCGCGTCGCAGCGATCTCCGCTGCACTCGCCCAGCGCGGAACAACCTCCGCTCAGACTGTCCCCGTGTCCCCTGAGCGCCGAACATCCTCCCCTCCGCTCGCCTCAGGACTCCACAGAACAAAGGATCACTCAGGGAGAGGTCGCGGCTGTGTCTGCTGAGTCCAAAGACGGAGAAAAGCACACAGGGTCACAAACGGAGCTCAACTCCTCAGACCCAGATATCAGCCGAGTCTCTGGTGCTACACCTATCATTGTGCCCACTTCCATAGACAGCCACATGTTGACCTCATCACTGGCCTCTGCTAGTCACTTAGAAGAATCATCTCTAGATACCTCAGCCCAGTCCCAAAGACAAAGCCAGCTCCACAGCCAAAGCCAGCAACATCAGACCCAGGCCAGTTCACACCAAATGACTCTGGATGGGGCGACAGCGCAGGAGACGGACACGGACGAGAGGCCGGAATCCTGTTCTGAGGGCGGGCGAGGGGGCTGCGGCCCCAGCTGTGACGCCGAGAGCAGGCTGGCCCGTGGCAGCCAGGAGCTGGAGAGGATTCAGCAGACGCTGAGGGAGCTGCAGGCTTTCCTCCACGAGGGCGTCAGCCTGGAGATGACCGACAGCCAAGACCAGGAACCGGGGCAACCTCAGGGGCCGAGAGACATTATGGACACGGAGCCAGAACCTTGTAAAGGGCCGAGTTCTGAACGGACCCCTTCAGGCCTGGAAGCAGGGCAGCAGCAGCGGCGGCGGCGAGAGAGACAAGAGGGGAAGAGTTTCCTGGAGCCGATAGTGTGGCACAGAGCCATGGAGCTCGAGGCTCGTATCCGCCAGGCGGGCCTCACCCCCCCCTCTTTGATGAAGAGGTCGGCCTCTTTGGCTAAACTGGACTGTCTGGAGCTGTCGGCCAACGACCTCAGCGACTTGGACCTGAGAAATCACACCAGGGCAACGTCATCACATTCCCAGGACTCTTTCTCCGTGTCCACATCTCACCCCGACGACACCTGGAAGAAGCAGAAAGTGTTGTCTCGCAGCGGTCACGCTGAAAAGACAGGTCTGTCCCACGGCGGCAGGGAATTTGCAGAGTCATCCTCCTCGCCCTCCCTCTGCTTCTCCTCCTCCTCCTCCGCCCCTCACTGCTGTCCAAAAGACGACACGGGTGAGAGGGAGGAGCCGGACGGCAGCGGGAGCGGCGCGGTGGCGCCGGCGCGTCAGCAGGGCAGGGGACACTCGTCGAGACGATCTCGCAAAGGCTCCGCTGACAAAAAGCAGCGAGCCGTCACTGTGCTATACAACACCATGTAACCTCAGCGCAACGGACTGGAACGGACGCGACTGGAGCCGCGCAGAAGTGTGAGAGAGGCCGCATGATACGTATGAATGTGTAGCAGGTAAACTGGAGACCTCGTGTAACCTCCGATGTACGTTTAGCGTGTGAGAACTGAATTAAAAACACATATGTTTGCATGTAAACCACTGGATGTGTTGTTTCAACTGGAGTTCAGGTTTGTTCGTACAGTAATGAACTATGAATGTGCAAATGAAGATTGAACCCGTGCATACTTTATGCACTCCATTATGTCTGTCTCCCTGTTTTTTTAAAGTTTGTTTTCAGTGTTTGACCCTCACTGCCTGTTTCTACAACTACGAGAGGGCTTTTTCTCCAAACATGCACTTTACTGTTT
Organism: Cebidichthys violaceus; assembly: GCF_023349555.1. Lineage (NCBI taxonomy): Eukaryota > Metazoa > Chordata > Actinopteri > Perciformes > Stichaeidae > Cebidichthys > Cebidichthys violaceus. Next base: position 4,416,675 of record NW_027176262.1, on the reverse strand, counting down.
CAATGATTTTATTTGATTTGAAATCTGTTTCTTACCCCGGGGAGGATTCTTTTGCACTGATCTCGGTCGACTTGTCTTTGTCGTGTGTTTTTCTTGTTTTTCAAAGTGCACAGATGTCTTTATTCAGATTTTAATTGAACCAGGACAAAGCTGATACCTTGTTTTTTTTAATTCAATGCTTTAGCATTAAATAAATATGGTGAGTTTGTTTTGACTGCTGTCACGGTGTAACGTTTGTTTTGTGTTAAGATGTGCTTCAACGGAAACAAATGCATATATTTGAAGAAGAGGGGAAAAAAATGAAGGTGATTATGAGCTACAGATGCTGAATTTACTGAACGTATTGGCAACTTTACTGCCACCTGCCAGCCAAGCAGAGAACTACAGTGTTTAACCTGCCCTGCAGCAGTAGAGAAAGAAGGTAGTATGTGAATAAAGTGGGTAGTTACAGCAGTGTACCACAACCAAACCCTCCACTGTGGTCATTTTGACCACTTTAAATGGGTGGAAATGAAGCTTATTGTGGGGCATACATTCGACTGCGAGGCTCTGTTTCTGTGAACAAGTCACTCCTGCCTCCTTGGGGAAAAGATCACCTTCAGCGTTCGGCACAGCTTATTTCAGGCTGACATTTTACCCACCCCTTCATGTGGGTAATTAAGTAGTGCGATGTAGGCCACCGGGGCCCCTGCTGTCGCCTTCTGTGACACCACAGTGGGAGATTATTGCTCAAGTAAGAGATGAAACTATTAGTGAGATTGAGAGAAAATGTTGCTAAAAGGTTAACCTTCTATTAACTGTAGCCGCAGTCAGAAGCCTTCTGTGTGGTTAGCAGAAGCTCAACCATTAGGTGTGTTTCTTTTATGACGTTCTATGAATTTTATACTATTGATTTTTTTTAAATTATGACTTATTATAAAAGAGTCATAATAATATGACTTATTATGACTCTTTATAACCTATCAACTATTTCTTATTTTTTGTATACTACTATAGTTTTACATACTGTACCATGATGACACAGTATGACTTTTTATGACATGCTATATTATGACCTTTTTTATTTTTTGAGCAGTTTTTTTAGTCTTTTTTTTTATTTTATTTGTTTTATTATTATTTATTTTTTCAATCATATACTATTCTGTGACTTTTTATGATGTACTATAGTATGATTTTTTTAATAAAAAATTCTTATGACATACTATACCAGGGGTCACTAACTAGCGGACTGCGGTCCGGATCCGGACCAAGGACCTTAAACCGATAGATAATTGAGAATTATAAAATTTGGACGGAGCGCTACTATTTTAACCGGCGCAGCTTTTCCAGCATTTACGGCACTTGTTCAGCGGTGCAGAGACGAGGAAAGAGATGGCAGAGCAGGATTACTACTACATTAGTTTTGAAAGATAAATCAGAGGGCCGTTACGAATATGAGAAAACTGTCAGTCTCTGACCAAAAATTAACAGACTCGTAAAGGTGAAATCTTCCCACGGCCAGCTGTGAAACAGCATGCCTTAAATGGTGAAAACGTATTCACTCACATCTCAAATGAGACACAGAACATAAACATAAGAGTCCTTAATGATCAGAACTGCACATTAATTTACTGACTAACGATGATGTTAACAGAGAGAATAGAGCTGAAACAAGTGATTTAATAACCACACATTAAGTCCATGCAGATGAGAAAAATATAGTACGTTTTTTTGATTGACATCACTTCACACCTGAATTAACTGAATTTAAAGATGCAGGGCAATTCAGTGAAAGATTTTTATTCTAAACTTAAGTACTTTATTTTAAGATGCACATTTTTCAAAAGTTTTCTGTTATGTCAGTTATTTTTTAATCCAGCCTTTATTTTACTTAAAATTAGAAGAATATGTATTTCTATGTATTATTTATAATCCATCCAGTTAAATTTGAAAACTGAGAATAACAATTGTTAAAATATAATTGATGTGTACTTTCTTTATTTGATTTGACAGTTGTTTACTACACAGAGACGTTGTTACGACTAGACTTCTTGAATATATATATATATGGCACTAAATAGTGCAAGTTAAATATTATTGTAATGTTCCGGACCTTTGCACGAGGAGATTTTCTCAATCTGGACCTTTTGGAAATTTACTTGAATACCCCTGTGCTATACTATGATGTTTTCCACGATAGGTTTTGAAAAAACTATACTTTGAATTTTTTCAACATACAATACAATTACTTTTTTGATATGTATACTATGACTTTTTTGACAAACTATACTATGACTTTGTTTTTTTCAACATACTTTACTATACGTTTTTATGGCGTGCTATGCTACGAATTTTATAGACATACTATATTATGACTTTTTTTGACATACAATAATATATCATTTTCATAATCTTTTTCATCATTTTATAGTGTGGCTTTTTTTTTTTTTTACACACAATAGTTTGACTTATTTTGACATATGTCACTGCCCAGGTCAGAGACTGCAACAAAACAGGGAGACAAGCGAGCTAGCTGCTAAGATAAGCATTTTATTTGCCACAAACATAAATGAAACAATACAAAGGGTAGGTATCCATTGTCAGTCGTGATGTGCATGTATGGATGTGCATGCAAGTGTATAGCAATAAACAGAATATAAACCCAACAGTGTCATGCCGGTGACAGAAAGGATCTACTCTCCCAGAGAGCGAGGCTGCTAAATGAAGAAGGTATTTAAAGGCAGACCCACACCGCCTCAAGTGGCTCATCCAGCTGATGACCCTCCAATCAGCACCTGCAACAGACAACCAGAAGCAACAGGGATACCCAGTGTATGGTAGGAGGAGGGTCGTCACACATACCATACTATGACTTTTTTAATACATTTTATTTAACATACCATACTGACTTTTCTATGACTTTTTTAACATACCATAATATGACTTTTTTAACATACCATACTATGACTTTTTTAACATACCATACTATGACTTTTTTTTATCACATACCATACTATGACTTTTTATGACTTTTTTTTAACATACCATAATATGACTTTTTTAACATACCATACTATGACTTTTTTAACATACCATACTATGACTTTTTTTTTATTACATACCATGCTACGACTTTTTATGACTTTTTAACATACCATACTATGACTTTTATCACATACCATACTACGACTTTTTATGACTTTTTTTAACATATCATACTGAATTTATTATGACTTTTTTAACATACCATACTGACCTTTTATGACTTTTTTTAACATACCATACTATGACTTTTTTATCACTTACCATACTATGACTTTTTATGACTTTTTTTAACATACCATACTATGACTTTTTATCACTTACCATACTATGACTTTTTATTACTTTTTTTGAACATACCATACTATGACTTTTTTTATCACATACCATACTACAACTTTTTATGACTTTTTTTAACACACCATACTGACTTTGTTATGACTTTTTTAACATACCATACTATGACTTTTTAATGACTTTTTTTAACATACCATACTATGACTTTTTATGACTTTTTTTAACATACCATACTGAGTTTTTTATGACTTTTTTTTAACATATACTGAATTTTTTATGACTTTTTTTAACATACCATACTGACCTTTTATGACTTTTTTTAACATACCATACTATGACTTTTTTATGACTGTTTTATCACTTACCATACTATGACTTTTTATGACTTTTTTAACATACCATACTTTGACTTTTTTATCACATACATACTATGATTTTTTATGACTTTTTTAACATACCATACTATGACTTTTTTTAACAAACCATACTATGACTTTTTTTAACATACCATACTACGACTTTTTTATGACTTTTTTTTAACTTACCATACTATGACTTTTTTTAACATACCATACTGACTTTTTATGACTTTTTTTAACATACCATACTATGACTTTTTAATGACTTTTTTTAACATACCATACTGACTTTTTAATGACTTTTTTTAACATACCATACTATGACTTTTTAATGACTTTTTTTAACATACCATACTGAGTTTTTTATGACTTTTTTTAACATACCATACTGATCTTTTATGACTTTTTTTAACATACCATACTATGACTTTTTTATGACTGTTTTATCACTTACCATACTATGACTTTTTATGACTTTTTTAACATACCATACTATGACTTTTTTTAACAAACCATACTATGACTTTTTTTAACATACCATACTATGACTTTTTTTAACAAACCATACTATGACTTTTTTTAACATACCATACTTTGACTTTTTTATCACATACATACTATGACTTTTTATGACTTTTTTTAACATACCATACTATGACTTTTTTTAACAAACCATACTATGACTTTTTTTAACAAACCATACTATGACTTTTTTTAACATACCATACTACGACTTTTTTATGACTTTTTTTTGACTTTTTTTAACTTACCATACTATGACTTTTTTTAACATACCATACTGACTTTTTATGACTTTTTTTAACATATCATACTATGACTTTTTATGACTTTTTTTAACAAACCATACTATGACTTTTTTTAACATACCATACTACGACTTTTTTATGACTTTTTTTAACATACCATAATATGACTTTTTTAACATACCATACTACGACTTTTTTATGACTTTTTTTAACATACCATAATATGACTTTTTTAACATACCATACTATGACTTTTTTTATCACATACCATACTATGACTTTTTTTTTATCACATACCATACTATGACTTTTTATGACTTTTTTTTAACATACCATACTATGACTTTTTTTTATTACATACCATGCTACGACTTTTTATGACTTTTTAACATACCATACTATGACTTTTATCACATACCATACTACGACTTTTTATGACTTTTTTTAACATACCATACTGACTTTTTTATGACTTTTTTTAACATATCATACTGAATTTATTATGACTTTTTTAACATACCATACTGACCTTTTATGACTTTTTTTAACATACCATACTATGACTTTTTATGACTTTTTTTAACAAACCATACTATGACTTTTTTTAACATACCATACTACGACTTTTTTATGACTTTTTTTAACATACCATAATATGACTTTTTTAACATACCATACTACGACTTTTTTATGACTTTTTTTAACATACCATAATATGACTTTTTTAACATACCATACTATGACTTTTTTATCACATACCATACTATGACTTTTTTTTTATCACATACCATACTATGACTTTTTATGACTTTTTTTTAACATACCATACTATGACTTTTTTTTATTACATACCATACTACGACTTTTTATGACTTTTTAACATACCATACTATGACTTTTATCACATACCATACTACGACTTTTTATGACTTTTTTTAACATGCCATACTGACTTTTTTATGACTTTTTTTAACATACCATACTGACTTTTTTATGACTTTTTTTAACATATCATACTGAATTTATTATGACTTTTTTAACATACCATACTGACCTTTTATGACTTTTTTTAACATACCATACTATGACTTTTTTATCACTTACCATACTATGACTTTTTATGACTTTTTTTAACATACCATACTATGACTTTTTATCACTTACCATACTATGACTTTTTATTACTTTTTTTGAACGTACCATACTATGACTTTTTTTATCACATACCATACTACAACTTTTTATGACTTTTTTTAACACACCATACTGACTTTGTTATGACTTTTTTAACATACCATACTATGACTTTTTAATGACTTTTTTTAACATACCATACTATGACTTTTTATGACTTTTTTTAACATACCATACTGAGTTTTTTATGACTTTTTTTAACATATCATACTGAATTTATTATGACTTTTTTAACATACCATACTGACCTTTTATGACTTTTTTTAACATACCATACTATGACTTTTTTATCACTTACCATACTATGACTTTTTATGACTTTTTTTAACATACCATACTATGACTTTTTATCACTTACCATACTATGACTTTTTATTACTTTTTTTGAACGTACCATACTATGACTTTTTTTATCACATACCATACTACAACTTTTTATGACTTTTTTTAACACACCATACTGACTTTGTTATGACTTTTTTAACATACCATACTATGACTTTTTAATGACTTTTTTTAACATACCATACTATGACTTTTTATGACTTTTTTTAACATACCATACTGAGTTTTTTATGACTTTTTTTAACATATCATACTGAATTTTTTATGACTTTTTTTAACATACCATACTGACCTTTTATGACTTTTTTTAACATACCATACTATGACTTTTTTATGACTGTTTTATCACTTACCATACTATGACTTTTTATGACTTTTTTAACATACCATACTTTGACTTTTTTATCACATACATACTATGATTTTTTATGACTTTTTTTAACATACCATACTATGACTTTTTTTAACAAACCATACTATGACTTTTTTTAACATACCATACTACGACTTTTTTATGACTTTTTTTTAACTTACCATACTATGACTTTTTTTAACATACCATACTGACTTTTTATGACTTTTTTTAACATACCATACTATGACTTTTTATGACTTTTTTTAACAAACCATACTATGACTTTTTTTAACATACCATACTACGACTTTTTTATGACTTTTTTTAACATACCATACTATGACTTTTTATCACATACCATACTGACCTTTATGACTTTTTTTAACATACCATACTATGACTTTTTATGACTTTTTTTAACATACCATACTATGACTTTTTATGACTTTTTTTAACATACCATACTATGACTTTTCTTTAACATACCATACTATGACTTTTTTATGACTTTTTTAACATACCATACTGACTTTTTTATGACTTTTTTATCATATAATACTGACATTTTATGACTTTTAACATACCATACTATGACTTTTTTTAACATACCATACTATGACTTTTTATGACTTTTTTTTAACATACCATACTATGACTTTTCTTTAACATACTATACTATGACTTTTTTATGACTTTTTTAACATACCATACTGACTTTTTTATGACTTTTTTAACATACCATACTGACTTTTTTATGACTTTTGTATCATATAATACTGACATTTTATGACTTTTAACATACCATACTATGACTTTTTTTAACATACCATACTATGACTTTTTATGACTTTTTTTAACATACCATACTGACTTTTTTAAACATACCATACCATGACTTTTTTTTAACATACCATACTATGACTTTTTCAGTGTGGCTTTGTGGCACAAGGCAATAATACTGCCTCTACTATTCTCTACAGCTACACCTGTGCCGATCGCAATGGGACCCGTCCTGACCGGTGTCCCTGTTTGTTTCACCTTCCAGTTCACGACTCCTGAGCCGGATCCACCGAGAGGAGACAGCTTGTGATCCAGCCAGAAAGTTTTAGTTACTCCGTGTTATTGTTGTTCATATACATGGGTAGTCCTTGGCTTTTACTTTCATTTAACATGTCCTCATAAGGGTGGGAGAGTGTGAGAGAGAGAGAGAGAGAGAGAGCGAGAGAGAGAGAGAGAGAGAGAGAGAGAGAGAGGTGTGGAGATGAAAATGATTCAGGGATAAAAGATTCAATTCAATTATATTTATTTCGTATAGCACAAAATCACAAATCAGCCATACAGGGCTTCACAATCTGTACAGATGCGACATCCTCTGTCCTGGACCCTCACATCGGAACAGGAAAAACTCCCCCAAAAACCCCTTTAACGGGGAGAACAGAGGGAGAAACCTGTGGGAGAGCAACAGAGGAGAGATCCCTCTCCCAGGATGGACAGAAGTGCAATAGATGTCACGTGTACAGACCGAACAATAAAACAGTTACAACACATTCAATGTATAAGACAGGACCACGGCAGGAGGTCGGTCCACGATCCAGGTGTAACCAGGATCCACGGAAACCTGTGAGGCAAGAAAGCACAAACACTCTGGTGAAGAAGCAAAGTCAGTACTGTGCGGTAATAATCGGTAATAGAAATAGTAGTGCGAGTAATAATAAAAATGATATTACCAGTGGGTGTCAATAGGGACATGGAGGAGGAAGGACCAGGGTCCAGATTTAACCAGGATCCATGGAAACCTGTGAGGACAGAAAGCACAAAGACTCCGGGGAAGAAGCAAAGTTAGAAATGTGAATTAATGGGACAAGAATTCATGGGATAAAAGTAATAATTATGAGATAGAAAGTCATAATTCTGACATAAAAAGTGATAAAAAGTCATAATTTTGACATAAAAAGTCATAATTATGAGATACAAAGTCATAATGGGATAAAAGTAATAATTATGAGATAAAAAGTCATAATTTTGACATAAAAAGTCATAATTATGAGATACAAAGTCATAATGGGATAAAAGTAATAATTATGAGATAAAAAGTCATAATTTTGACATAAAAAGTCATAATTATGAGATAAAAAGTCATAATGGGATAAAAGTAATAATTATGACATAAAAAGCTATAATTTTGACATAAAAGTCATAATTATGAGACAGAAAGTCTTAATGGGATAAAAGTAATAATTATGAGATAGAAAGTCATAATTCTGACATAAAAAGTCATAATTATGAGATAAAAAGTCATAATGGAATAAAAGTCATAATTTTGACATAAAAAGCAATAATTTTGACATAAAAAGTCATAATTATTACATAAAAAGTCATAATTATGGGACAGAAAGTCTTAATGGGATAAAAGTAATAATTATGAGATAGAAAGTCATAATTATGACATAAAAAGTAATAATTATGAGATAAAAAGTCATAATGGGATAAAATTAATAATTATGAGATAGAAAGTCATAATTTTGACATAAAAAGTCATAATTATGAGACAAAAAGTCTTAATGGGATAAAAGTAATAATTTTGACATAAAAAGCCATAATTTTGACATAAAAAGTCATAATTATGAGACAGAAAGTCTTAATGGGATAAAAGTAATAATTATGAGATAGAAAGTCATAATTCTGACATAAAAAGTCATAATTATGAGATAAAATGTCATAATGGGATAAAAGTAATAATTTTTACATAAAAAGCCATAATTTTGACATAAAAGTCATAATTATGAGACAGAAAGTCTTAATGGGATAAAAGTAATAATTATGAGATAGAAAGTCATAATTCTGACATAAAAAGTCATAATTATGAGATAAAAAGTCATAATTTTTACATAAAAAGTCATAATTATGAGATAAAATGTCTTAATTATGTGTGTGTGTGTGTGTGTGTGTGTGTGTGTGTAGGAGGAAGGTGAAGTTAAAGAGGAGGGAGGTAACAAAAAATCTTATCTCATGCTTCCTGTTGTAGCCCGTGGAGCGGTTGCTTTGTCCTCCTTCCCCTCACTGTCTTCTGTCTGAGGCTCCAGGATCTCCTCTTCTGCTCCGTCAGGTGTCGGACCTCCTAAACTGTGTGAGCTGCAACTCTTCCCACCCTAAGAGTGGAGACACAGGAGAATCAAGGAGATGACAATCAAAAATAACCATTACTTGTATTTAAAGGTCCTGTATAAATTTAAAATATGATTTTCCAGCAGGCAGAATCTTGTAGAGTGTGAACATCCAGATGACGGCAGTCTGTTGGTTGCGAACTTCCACTGAGGTGTTTCTCCGTCCAGCCGTCCTGACTTTTTAATGACATTTTTTCAACATGCTATAGTGTGATTCTTATATGACTTTTTTTGATATGCTATACAATGACTTTTTTAAACATACTATACTATACTATCATTTTTTATGACTTTTTTCGACTTGCTATACTATGAGTTTTAGATGACTTTACTCAACATACAATATGACTTTAATGACTAACTATGATATGGCTTTTTCTACAAGCTTTATTGTTACTTTTTCATCAAACTAATGGTGATTTCTTTAAACATTTAACACTATGAGTTTTTAATCACTTTTTTAAAATGCTATACTATGACGTTTTCCTACCTAAAATACCAGACTATACTCTTAGACAGTACGTAGTATCCATTTGGTTTGCACATTTATAAGTGTTTTGGGGGCCTTTTGTAAGTTATTTCGGGGTACAATGACTTAGAATAGCGTAAGTGGCTTTGACTTGGGTGTGTGACGCAACTATGTTATGGCAGATGTATTTCTCATTAAAGGAAGTGCTGTGTTGTGTGGGAAGTTGTAGCCTATGAGCGCTTCTCGTGCAAGCTGCTGGCATCAATACCACAGGCCAACCAATCAGTCTGTTCCAAACAGGCATGTTTTGCACAGGTACTACGCTAGAACCTCCTAATTTGCGTGTTAAAATATCAACAACAAAGGCTCTTTGCTGATCTTCATGTATCAAGAGGAAAGCTAAGATCCCTTGATTGATGATTTCACAAATTACACTTACCTCTGTGGACAGAGCAGACTGGTTAAAGGAGGACTTTTTTTTTATACAGTACGTGTCCCAAATTGAAATGTCAGCAGGGAAATAGTTGAATAGTGAGGAATGAAAATCTATGGAGTAGAAGAGAAAGGGAGTTACGTGGGATTGCCGTCCTTCCTCTTTGCATATTGATGCTCTCAGCTTCCCTGTCTCTCAAACACACACCTTGTTTTGTCTTTGGCTCTTTACAAATTCACTCCACACACGCCTGCAGCCCAGTGCTTCCACCGTCCTGATGTTATTCATAATGTGGAGCTGAGTCAGGGCAGTGGAGAACTTGCGGCTGCATACTGCTGATTCACTGGGAAAATTGCTTCATTCTCTCTTTTGCCATTCTCTCCAGCCCCACCACCAAATCACAGAAAGCAGCCTTGGTGCTCTGAGTGGGGTTTCTTAGAGGTTTTAGAAATCTCTAAGCTGTCTTTTTCCTCCCTGTCAAGCCTTAAATAACTACAGGCATAACCCCCTTTGGATTAGGATGTGGCGCTGGGAATCCATGTCACAGGGAGGATGATGGAGGTGGGAGCGGCTAAAAAAAGATCAACTCTCTCTGGTGCCGAGTGACGCTGCAGCTACCCCTATCTCGTGAGAAATTAATTGCCTTTGTCACCGTCCTTCACTCGAGAGGACTGGAAAACTAACTTACAGCGGAGAGCTGCAGCTGAAACTTGGTGTAGGCCGGGGGTCAAGGGATTTGAAGCATGTGAAAGCTGTAATTTAAAAATAGATTAAAAAAAAATAACCCACTCATGCAATGCTGTTCCAAAAGATGTTTCTTTATTTGAATCATTATCTCAACTCAAATCCCAGCATTCACCATGAAAACATCTTGCTGCATCTCTTTTCTGCAATATTTTTTAAAAAGTAAAAAAATGAATATCATATTCTTATCAATTAGGCAAGCTTAAATGTGAATTGGAGAGGAGTAAGAGGTGGTTCTCCTCAGTTTGTGCTGATATCGGAGTGTGAAAGTTGTACATTTCTTTTGAAGAAATAATATTAAAATAAAGGAGGAAAAAAACCAAGCTGTGCCTGTCCGCCCTCGTCCCTTGCAACAAAACTGCAAATGTTCCTCAATGCTTGGCTAGCCTTGAGCCCTGCAATACGATGTTACTTACAATAATGAGAGCAACACTGAACAATATCTCCAATCCAAGAACAAAATGTTCCACAGTTGTTGTTTTTGGGGCGATTTTAGATTTTATTTTGTTGTGTTGTGTTGTGGAACCAAGCTTGCTCGTGGAATAAAATCTAAAATTGCTGTCAATAGCCTCTGCAGTGATCTTTTCGGGGCACGTTTTCACTCGGAGAGCGTGCTCTGATATTGTAGGACTCCAGGCTAGACTCAAGTCAAAATGAACCTCACACGTGTGCAGACCATGCTGAAATATTGCACACATTGTACCGTGACTTTGAAGAAATCCTCCGCTCATGTGAGGTGAGAGGATGCAAACGTACACACAAACACATTTTCTGAAACATTTCTATTCCACAGTCCACTTACAAACCACTATCAAGTCCCTTTTTTTTTTGTTTGAATTCCACACAGGCCAGCCACAAACTCATTCAGTCACATACAATATAGTTAGTACACCAAGAGTTCATCTGGTGGCCTCATCAAATCTGTGCTCCTGCAGTCTAATGTCAGGCTGAACCTAGAGCTGGCCTGAGTTTAGCTTGTGCTCATACTCGTCATCTACATCCAGTAACAGTCATATACTGTACGTGATCTGCCCACAAGCTAAATACAGTACATCTGGATTTTGTGCAAATAAAAAAAAAAAAGTTTAACTTAGTCATTTAAAAAAAAAAAAGTTGTTTTCATTAAATGTCTACATTCAACTCAACTTGATGAAGAAGGTTACAGTGTTCTCCAACACCACTGGTTCTGTTCTGCAAACTCAACCGTTTTTTAAATATCAGTTAAGACTGAAAACCACACAAGTCGGTGTTAAAACACTGAGCGTGTGTGAGTGCTAGTGCTCGAGCAGAGAGTCGGGCCTAACACAAGATGTTTTCAGGACAGAAGGTGACCTGTTGACAACTGTGCTGAGAGCTGGTTTTGAAAGACACACACAGATACACACACATACTTGCAAACGGACAGAAATCGCTCATCCAATAGAGGCATTCCACTAAACTTGTTGTATTGGATGTATTGTTGGTTGTAAACTGGCACTGGTCGAGAAATTACAGTACCATGTGGCACCAGAAAGAGGAAACTGACGTCTCTCTCTGGCTGTCTGAGGCTCGAGAACCAGATCACTGTATGGCTTCATGGGAAAGGTCCGGAGAAGGAGATGGGAGAGAAAGGAGGAGGCCAATTGACCCCACTGGAACCAACAAGAAGATTTTCTCGTTTATTCCCGGCCGCTTACAGAGTGTGCTTTTAAAGTAGCCTATACTGCCCTTTTCTCCCACGTGTCCTTGGTCCAGACCCCTCCCCTCAGACCCCTGCTGGGCCACTCGGCTCTCATTTCTCCATGAGTGACAGCCGGATGATGCGCTGCAGCTCTGCCTCTTCCTGCCGCCGCCGAAGGTCCGCCTCTTCCTGCTCTCGAGCCGAGATCTCCATGGCAATGCGCAGCTGCTCGTCGTAGCTGCAGGTGGTCGGCTGCTTCTTGGAGGGGGTGGAGCAGAGGCTGGAGGGGGCTCGGGGCTTGTGCTGGGGGGTCCTGGGGTGAGGAACAGTGAAGTAGAGGTAGAGGATGGAAGAACACAGGTTGAAGGACCCGTTCTAGGACTAAAAGTATGTCACATCCTGGATTTAACTTAAACCTGAAGTTGGGAACTTTTGTCTCACCTCTTTGGCATTGAGAAAAATCACACACTGAGAGAAAAAAAATGTTTTGCTTATGACATATGCCTATAGTGTAACTTCTGGAAAAGCGCTACAGAGAATCTAAACCAACATGAATTTATTTAAGGTTCTCTATACGATATTCGACCCATGGCATTGTTTTGGAAGCGTAGCGCCCACCCTCCTGGTCCCCCCAGCTAAACACTGTTAGCTCTGTCAGCACTGTTGCCTTTGTTAGCACTGTTAGCACTGTTAGCTGCGAGCCACCGGCTCAACCGTCGTTGTGTTGAGAGCTGCTGACAACAGATATGCTCTGAATTTCATCTGAACCAAATAATCACAAACTCACTGATATGCAGCAAATTTGGGGCAGGGCAGTATTCCAGTATACAAATGTTAGTTGGTTTCTGGGTAAAATGTGTTGGGGGAACATGTACTGTATGTAGAGCGCTCGATTCAGGCCCTAACATTTCCCCTGGGGCCCCCTGAACAGGTTTATTAGTATTTCCTATCAGGTCAAATTACAGAAACTAGAAGTTTAGTTGAGGTAGGTCACATGACTGAATATGTGAATATCTATGAATCTAGTTTTGGTCTTGGCTTAGACCGTTATGAAAACACACATGTTGGTGCATTTAAGTGACGGTAGGAACTCTGACACCCAAGACTGATAGAGTAAAACTTCCACTTGGCAACCACGTGAATGAAAGATATGACTATTCACTAAAATCCCTCTTATAAAAGACACATTTCCTTATTGTCCTGCACATTGAATATTGCAAGCTCCCCAAAATGGAATGATCATGCAAACGTCCGTGTTGAATGCAGACTACCTCTTAGTTTCCTATGTGTGCTGCTTTTGTCCTGCACCTGCACTAAACTGGGGTTGGAAATGCACACTATCCACATTCTTCCACAACCTAACTACGAACAAAAATTAATCTCCCAAGCTTCAACTTTGAATAAACTTTCATGACACCGCAGGTTAGGATTAATGTTGTCGTAAAATTAAAGGAAACTGTGAATAAAAGATGTGAAATTACAACCTTATGGTGTGTTTAAGAAGATAAGAGATTTGTACGGTCGTTAATGTGATATGTTTTACATGCAATGTCAGCAGTATGGTCCTTTAACACCGTTCCTGCTTCCAAATTAGAGCTGTAATTTATCACAGTTTTGAAGCAGCAACACAACAGCTCAGGACCGCAGGCTGCTGAGGATGAGAAGCAACCTTGCTTCTGCCTTCCCTTCTTAGAAAACACTGAGGATGTTCTCTGACCTGCTTCATCACGCCTATTTATACTTCTCCCACTGTAGCTCTGGAAGAAGGCCAAGGACTATCAGGATCATTTAGCTCCTTTAACAAGTGCAGACTGGATTGTTGATTTATAAATGTTAAATGTAGATTCATTTAAAACGTTTAATGACTTTATCGACATGCTCAGCTTTAGAATTGATGGCTTATTAGAAAGTTAGATCCAAATGCATCCATACAAGACATTATGGTAACACCAAGGACACCGTATAGGAAAAAGACGAAAAGTTAGCTATTAGTACCACGTTATAAACCGGTAATAACCCATAGGTGGTACCATGTTCTCCCTTCTAGTTTCACTTTTTGTTTTCATCTCAAATGTATTTTAGACTTTCTGGGATAATGTAATTCTTGTCATGAAGAGGACATATTGAAATTATACTTTTTTTAAATTAAAAAATAGTCAGAAATGTCTATAACGCATGAAGAACAATTTGTTTCAAGGTATCACAATGATAAGATGTTCAACGTCATAGTCAATCAAAACAGCCAAGATGGCATTTGCCTTTTTACCCCTTACAGTCCGTGAATTAAAGAACCCCACAACAATTGCTTTCAACCCCTCGAACATTATAACGCTGATGTAAGTAAACACTGCGATAAAAAGATCGTGTCAAATAAGGGAAAGACTGTGTTTCTGTCCACTCCTCTACAAACAGGGGGGAGAGAAAACACCGTCTAAAGATAACACGCTTAAGCCAACAGCAGTAATGCCGACTGTGACAGCAGGAAACTCTCCCATCCTCCAGTCTCCCCCTTCACACACACACACACACACACACACACACACACACACACACACACACACACACACACACATCACACGGCAAATAGGAGATGAGAGGAGAATAGCAGGATGGATAAGAGAATAGAGTTGGGGAGGACAGGACAGGAATACAGGATGTGAGTCAGGGATGGCGGGAGAGATCTGCAGCATGGAAAAATATACAATGGAAGACTATAAGACAATGAAGAATGACAATATGTAACAGAAGTGAGAGGAAGTCAGAGACAATATAGGTGAAGCAACAGCAGGAAGTATCGCTTTTGTCCTGACAGTCATGGAAATTTATGTTTTGTTTTTTGAGGATTCCAGCTCTTTTGAAGATAAAAGTCCCATTCATGTTTAACAACTGATGCGTTTATCCAACTTTATCTGCAGCTCCTGGTTTCCTGATAATAGAGGGGTTTGGACTATATGGTAATTTACAGAACAGAGAGCATGACTGAGGATAAGAGAAAAGGATGGAAAAAGACAGAAAAAAGGCCGATGCATGGGATTAAAGAAAAAGAGACGTCTGACCTCTCCAGACGACTTGGGTCAGAGGGCAGAGGGTGTGTTCCTGGCTTGCTGTTGGTCAGCGCCTCCCAGATGGTCACCTAGACACAAAGAGGAGGTACAGGAAGTCAGACAGCGAACGCAGGAAGTGGGTAGTGGACAAATATAGAGATGGTGCTGCATGTAAAACAACAGCATCCTCCCTACAGGACCTTTTCCTGTTAATGTATGCTAAAGTACCTCACACACACACACACACACACACACACACACACACACACACACACACACACACACACACACACACACAGCAACAGCATGCTGGCTTTATTATGAATTATGAACTGACTGATTGTAAACTAGATCGATCCTGGCCTTGGTTCTTTTGTACACTCGCCCAATATTAATATTGATGAGCTTCTGTTAAAAACACTATACAATTAATTCACCTTATACCATTTGTTCTAATGACTTTAAGAGTTGGATGACTGGATTTTAACAGCATGGTTCCTGCATTTTTACTCAACCTTGAGGCCCTGTCTTATAACCTAGTTAAAATACCTTTAATGTTTACTTTTATTATGTAACATGTATCTGGGGCGCTCAGTTGAGGCCCCTTATATCAGCCTCGGTTCCCCCTAGCTGGTAATTCCCCCCCTGTTCCTATCCGTCTTAATTTCAGTACACTGTGAAAATCTAATTTGAGAAACTCATATGAATTTATATGATTCTTGGATTCTTTGACAAAGTTGTGTGGTTGTGCGGCGCAAGCTCTTCACAGATGAATGATCAGGCAAACATCCGTGTTGAATGTGGACAACCTCTCCGATTCTTTGTATGCTGCTTTTTTTGTCCTGCACCAAACTAGGGTTGCACATGCAAACTATCAACATTTTTCCACTGCCATACCTATGACAAAAAAAAAAAAATCTCCCTGGCTTCAACTTTGAATAAACTTCCATGACACTACAAGTTACGATTCACACTGTGGTAAATTTAAAGGAAAATGTAAATGAAGGATGGGAAGTTACAACCTAATGGTGTTTTAGAAGATGATAGGCAATTTGTACAATAGTTCATGCTTTGTATGTTTTACATGAAATGTCAGCGGCCCTTTAAAACTTGCCCTGCTTCCAAATTAGAGTTTTAATCCAAATACGGCACATTTTACAGCAGCAGCAGTACAAAAGCTCAGGACAGGAGGCTCCTGAGGATGATTGTACAAACTATGCACAAATCCTCAGCAGCAACCTTGCTTCTGTCTCCTCTCCTGTATGCAAGCTGAGAAAGCAGTGAGGATGTTCTCTGACCTGTCTCACAGAGCCTATTTATACTTCTCTCTCTGTACCGCTGGAAGAAGGCCAAGTACTATCAGGACCAGGATCTCTGGGAAACCAGCAGCTATCCTGGGGCAGTGTTGAGTATAATGGGTCTGGGCTCCACACATCACGGGCAATTTATTCTGTTTATCGATTTCGCTTCAGTATTGATTGTTTATATTTTGAAAGTGGTCGCTTTTTCCCCCCTGCTGCACTGTCTATTTGTCTGGTATTGCTCGACTTATTGGTGAATTTACTGCAGTAATTTGTACTGGATATTTCAAAGGGGGAGTATTGGGCACCTCTGTTGATATGGCAACATGGCTTTGTGAACCTTGAAAACGTTGTAAAATGTTTGCAATCTCTGCTAATTTAGTACTTCACCAGGAGGCAGAAGAGGAGTATACTTACAAGTGCAGAAGCCAAACATTTTCAACACGATAAATGGGAGATTATTGACTGTTCGATTCACTGTAAGCCCCTCCCCTTTACAGTGATGTTTGTATAAAGTGTGCATGGCCTGCAGTAAGAGAGATAGTCAGCGTTTAAAGAGTTTGGAGATCCATTTTTTGGGCTTTTAGAGAATAAGTGCAAGGAATGGATTTTTACAGTGTGTTCTAATGTAGGCTGCAAAAGTAAGCATGTCCAGCTAACTAGCTTAGCACAGTGGTAACCAAGCTATTCAAAGCCAAGGCGTTATTCATTAGCTATCTACAGCTAGCTAGTGGTTCATTAAAAAAAAAAAGAAGCTTAGCTTAATTAGTAGGCTTGCTGATTAAGCCGAACCTTCCAGCAACAGTTGTCAACTTTCTCTCACAGTCAGCTCACCTGATCATACTCGGAGCCGGCCTCCAGCAGACTCTGCTGTATGGCGAACTGCAGCAGGTCCTCCTCCTCATCCCGCATGCTGTCTCTCTGTTTGCCCCCTAGCATGGAGTATCCAGGCGGGGGCTCAAACACACATGGGGGAATCTCTCCGGCTCGACATGACACTGCAACACACAGGGGGACGGCAAAGGGCAACGTTATGTCAATAAGACCGTAGCTTCAGTTCACACATTTAACTTAAGTGTGCACTTCCCATAAACTTCATTACATCTCCTGACTCTTTTCACAACAACCCCAAATAAAAACAAAACGGTGAATGAAAGAACTTTGCCGTAAACTACTTGTATTCGGTGTACTGGCCATCAGAGGGCGACTCCTCTGACTGCAGAAAGAAGTCAGATTGTATGGAAGTCTATGAGAAAATGACTCTACTTCTCACTTGATTAGTTAAGTCAATAAACATTGTAAACAAGTATTCTTCAATACAGCATGATGTTCATTTAGTAAATCAAGGTCCCACGCATGGTATGCTTTAGGGCGTGGCTACCTTGTGATTGACAGGTCGCTACCAGAGCCGTATACAGCCTCTCTACCACAGCATCACTCCTCCGCAGTACAAATATAGTCACTTCTGTTCACTGGTTGCAAAAAAACAAGATGACGATGGCCAAGATGACAAACTCAAGGCTTCAAAAGCACAGTTCACAAAACAAATGGGTGACTTCACGTCCCCTTCTTATACACAGTTTATGGTTTAACTTTATTGTTCGCTGCACTTTACGACTTCAAAACATCTCCTGACTCTTCATAACAACCCTATTTCGTAAAAACTCTTACTGCAGCAACTACAGCCGCGACCGGTGTTGCTCATCCACAACAAGTAAGAGATGGGAAGAAGTGTTATGAGGAGTCCTTTGTGGACTGAAGTATGGCCCGGGTTCTGCAGTAAATGTTAGTGGAGATTTAATTTCTGTAATTTCATCAGCTGAAGAAGAAGATTTCCAAAAAGACGGCACTATGATACGACAGGTAGAGTGTATGGGAGTGTGTTCCTACTGGTGGAGCTGGAGCTGGAGACGCTGGAGGAGTCACTGCCTGGAGATGGGGTGTCTGTCCTCGGGGTGTCCCTCTGTCCGTCCCCCTCCACCCCCACTTCGTTGTCAGCCCGGACGCCAGTCCCTTCCTCGCAGCCGTTCAGGTTGCTGAAGGTGATCCTGGCATTTAGGATGTGGTAGAGAGGGATCTCTGCAGGGAGTGGAGAGAACATGAGCAGAAGGTGACATTTTTATTGTTATTATTAAGTTATCAGTCTCATCATCCAGTTAATCATATCCGTTTATCAATTCTTTTATTTTAAGGGAGCAATTTCTTCTGTCCTATTCTACTCACTTTATCTTTCTGTCTTCATTTCTTTCCATCCATCTTTGTACCTATTTTAATTTCCCATCGTCCCCCTTTATTTAACCAGCCATTTCAACCCCCCCCCCCCCCCCCCCCCCCCCCAACCCTTCCCATCCGTCTCACTCTCCCAGCACTCACCGATCTTGACAGGGAAGCCAGGCGGCAAACGCAGAGTGATGAAGTCTCGCAGCTTTGCGAACAGGGCGTTGGAGATCGCCATGAGATCGATGATCGGCACCACTTGTTCTGCCAGGGACAGAGGATGGGACTCGCACAACCACAACTTGGCTTTAAACCTGGAAACGAGAACACAAACACAATCTGAGGACGACGACGACGACGACGTGACCAGTAACAGAGCTTGTTGACGTAAATGACCAAATACAATTCTGGGTGCGGAAGCAATTTTTGTCGTCATTCAAGTGATGAGCTCTTTGACCAGACATACACAAAGACATTGATTACATCAGCTAACTGTCCACAAGCTGCTTGCTGAGTTGTATTGAAATTGAGGCCAATCAATGCTTATATTTGAACTTGTCCGATAATCAACACAGCATTGAGAGGCAGCCCTGAAGCCTCAAACACTTCATTCTCATTATGTCCAGTCACTTTTCATTTCGTGCCAAAGAACAATGAAACTTTCAGATGAAAAAGACAGACAGGCCGATTAGAGGAACACAGGGCAGATGATTGTACAGCAGGTTGGCAGGTGGATTAGAGAAGCAGGATATTGAAAACCAGTATCATTAGCTACATTACAAATAAATAACCTAAAATTCATACTGAGAGAAGCTGCAGGGTTCTTTGAAATATGTTTTTGTTTTGTTTCCTTTGCTTAAATAGTCAAGAAAAGATGACTTGTCATGAGCTGTTTGAATGTTTTTTTTCCCCTCAGGATCTCGGTGGGCAGCTGCCATGACCGGCTGATTTTACTCTTCCTGCATGTCTGTGTGAGCCTGTCTAATCTCTGTCCATCAGCTTGTCAGCTCTGGCACTTGGCGGTGAGTTTTTTTTTTTTTTTTTTGGGGGGGGGGGGGGGGGGGGGGGGGGGGGCTTCACTGTATGCATGCCTGTCTGTTTTCCCGTCTGTCTGTGTCACCTCTGGGTCTTGGTGGTGAGCTGGCACGGGTGGCCGATGTCCCTCTGAGTCGGTGACGAGCTGGGGTTGAAGTACTCCTCAGCTGTCAGCGCTGCGGGGTTGGTCATCGCAGGACACGTCATCTGGGTCACCAGGGCCTGCGGAAAGTAAATTAGGAATTTTTAAAACCCCTGATGTAATCACATTTTGTCTTTTTAAAGCAAAGTTTTCATCGATCCATACTGCAAATATGTCTGGCATTTCAAACTAACTTTATTTGCTTTTCTCTGTCATGGAGAAAACACTCAGCACCCACTGGGATGTCAAGGCTATCCTCTTGCCTGCTGGCATTTTTCAACAACTCGGTGAAAAAAAAAACATCGGCTCAGAAGCCAAAACTTGAGAACAAATGACGAAGCAGTTTTCTTATTCCAGTATTTTACATCGCTACAGTAAATGACGCGTCTGTTGGTTCACTGCTCTAATTAGTTGCTCACTGTAAGTAAGACCTTAGTGAACCTGTCAAAGGCAGAGCACCGGTTCTGGAGGAGGTAGAGCCTGCTAAAGACTTGAGAAACAGAAGAACTAAATTCTTTCCATGTCGTTGCATTTTTCTTTCGGTTGCAGTCAATTCTTCACAACCAATTTAGTGTTTGGCAAAATCGAAACATTACAGCTTTACAGTTGCACAAAGTATCTGCAGAGCCCCAAAAATAACCACAGAGTTTTGTGTGTCTTTGTTTATAGAGAGGAGAGAGAGGCATGAGGCTGAGAAGAGCAGAGGTGAACAACAACAACAAAAAAGACAGAGGGAGGGACATATGAGTCATAGAAGCTCTCCAGCAGAAACAAATTAAAAAACATAATCAATATTTGAGAGCAGTTTGGAGCCCCTGACTTATTGTTTCACTCTGGAGGCACGCTCTCCTGTTGACACAGAGGACCAGAAGGCATACACTATCCACATATAATGGAGATCAATGGTGATGATGCCACTATAAAAAACCCTGATTCATTCTTGACCACCAGCACCAGAACCCATTCATCACATTAATCACAATAATCACCTTAATCACATTAATCTCTTAGATCACCCGACACATCCTCGTTCCCTGCTCAACCACTGTGCGTTTTTAATTTATTAGATTGGGTTTGAATAGATTTGCCGACATTTCCTCAACAGAACAAAACAATGCAATCCTTCATTTAAACAGAACACAGGAAAATGAATAAACTGTCCACTTACGACGTTGTTCGGTCCCATGTGTTGCTCAGCAATCCCAAGGAAGTTCTGCAGCGGAGTCTTCCCACCTGCTCAGAGACAAACAGCAGTGATGAGTTAGATTAAACTCAAACTGTCCTGTCAGTCTGAGTTCAATAAACACTCACTACAGTACAGAGCAGCCAAAGCCGGCTTCAGTTGGTGCTCGTTCATCAGGAGATGATGAAGAATGGGCTCATTAATCTCCACTGTGGTGTCATTCTGCTCCACAATGTTTTGCTCAAGACAATTTATTACATTCTGTGTTGTTGTCTTGTCATTAACTACGGGCCAGTATTAAATAAATAGAGCCACTCTGGACTGAATTGAATTTAACTGAAGTAAATTATGCTTTTAAGGCGCAAGGAGTCAATCCAACATGTGTTTCTTAATAACAGTGGACCTGAAACTAGCAGCAATGTGAAGTTCATGAACAATGAAACACCTGAAAGTCCCAATTAAAGATATATACAGATATATATCAACTAAAGTCCACTTTAAAGTTGTATACGATATGCACAGCAACATGTGTAAGTTGCTGTCACCATTAGACTATAATTGCATAAAAAAAAACAGGAATCTTTTTTAAGTTTGTTAAACAATCAAACAACTTCGTGAACTCACTCTCTGGAAATTAGATCTTCACACTGCAAAAGTCAGAGAACCATTGTAGGGTCTTAAAGAGAGCTTTTTGGGGAGTGCCAAGCTGTCTTCCTCTGAATCTTAAAGACTCCCTCCAGAACATGTTTTACAGTAAGTCACGTAGAAATACTCTGCTTGGCATAATAATCGTGTGTCTGTTGAAAAAGTTACCTTGTTAAAGATTCCTAAGACTACATCTACTCTTTGCCCTCAATAAATCCCAAATCTACAAATATCCAAACGTATTACCTTTCCAAAGCTTAACTGTGGACATAAGATGTCCCACAATCCTGTTGATATGTGCAGGTATTAAACTCAGATTGATCCTCAAGGATCCAAGTGAAGTACCAATAAGAAAAAAACTAATTTTGAGTTGAGGGGAACTTTAAATTACCTGAATGAAGAAAATCAAATCTGAAGTATTTATCTACAACATTAAGAATTCATAAGTATCAAAGTTGGATAAAAACATCTTAGGTAAATATTTAATGAAGCATCTAACTCTCACAAGCTCAACTAATCTGCTTCATTAGGACTGTGTGGGTGTTGTTTGAGCAGATGTGACCACACAACTGTCATCACATTGTGATTCCTACGTCGCTTCTAACTGAGCCCTGCACACTTCAGACCAGAGAGAAAAGCACAGAGAAACACACAAATACAGAAATCTCTTGTGTGAAATGGCCATAACTGTAACTTTAGCGGAACATAACGTGCTCATGTAGGATTAGAGTGCTTTAGGAATACCAGCAGCTCAGAAATATGAGCAGCATGTTAGTGTGTGGCTTGTACTTTCAGATGGAAGCGATGCTGTGGTTGTCCTCAATAACCAGAAACTGAACGAGTGCTAAAAGCAATGCAACATCCATCAATTAGTGTTAATGACAGCGGTGTCACGGCGTGTGTTATAAGACAAGTGTCCACATTTTGACCTTCCGACCGCTGATCAGCGTACAGCAGCTGCTTGACTCAAGATACAGTATTAGGATATATATATAACACTCATAAGTTTTTTCTACCGTGTTGACAAAATGATGATAAGTAGCACAAGGGAAGAAGGGCAAATGCAGTGAGTCACCCTTTCAGGAGTCAGTGGAGCACTTCCAAGAACACTCCCCTCCTGTATATTAGCAGAGTGCAGAAGGGGATTGTGACCTGGGAGAGTGGAGCCCTCAGAGGAGCATGTGACGGCTGATCCTCGCTGACAGCGACAGACTGGGGAGAGAAGCCTGCTAATCCGGTTTGATTTACGATCTGAACCAGAAAACCAGACGGAGACACCGATCTAACGTCACAGGCTGCTACCCGCAGCCTCGGGGTGATCTCATCGAGCTCAGGTGAGAGGGATTACTCATCAGTGACTCTTTTATCGGACGCAACACTTGGGCTGAGGGTTACAACGACACGGAGGGGACGATGGAGAAATTCAGCTGCTGCAGCTGTGATGCAGCCGCGCGCAAGGAACACCTTGATGGCATAAGAGGTGACGATGTCTGAGGCACTAAAGGAAAGGGACATACCTTTTGTCTTGTTCTTGTTCTGATCTGACAGATGGTCAGTTCTGGTCCTGGTGATCAGCTCCACATTGGAGGCTGCGTACACCTGAAAGAGGAGGAGACAATTCACTTTTGTGTTCTGTTGACACCGGCCTTACTTTCTTGTTTGATAACAATAATATGAATAGTTATTTTAATAATGATCATTGCAAAATCAACCAATTTATCCCTAAAAAAAAGGATTATTTTCTTCTTCTTTTTCTTCACGTATGTTATTCTACATAGTGATGTAACTTTAATCAATTAGAGAAGTCTTGATTCACCGTTTAACCTTTGATCAACAAACTCATGAAAGAGATTAGTATGTTCAGTACGACCTCAAAAATAAACATTAGAGATAAAGATTGATGGAAGCAAATGAGAAGCAAAGCTGATTCTGAAATGAAAAAGTAAAAAAAAGGGGGAAAAATTATTCACAAGTTGGAGCAATGCTGACTCAGCCTTTGTTTTCTTCATTATTTATTCATGTCAATGTTAGAGTGCCCTCATTTTTACAACATAAATGGACAATGAGCCACTGTTTACATTTGTCAGAATAAGAGAAAACTAATTCAACTTCTGTTTTTATATCTATATCCAAAATTGACAAAACCCATCAATCCACCTTTATCCCCAGTCTGCTTCACCATACAGGCCGGGCTTCTCCAAGCTACAGTTCGTAGCAGAATACTGGAATTCCCCACCAGTGACCACAAAAAAGGAAATATTGATTAAAAATTGAGCAGGCTGCTGATTCTGAGTTCACACTGGACGACGGACAAGTGGAGGCAAGAGCTAAAATAAAACGTCCTGGAGGAGAGCAGCTCAACAGGAGTTGTCTGTTTACGTTTGTAACTCTAAATCAATGATGCAGAAAATAGAAGCTTTTCAAGCAGCAGTGTTTTACTGTAGAGCCTGTCTGAAGTGCTTTTAAACCACGAGTGACAGATGGTCCTGGGTGTCTGACTCCCATCCATCCCTCCAGGGGTTCAAGAAAACAAATGGGGTCAAGGTAATGCATGTGTCTTCGGGATGGATAGACTTGTTATTTTCAACTAAATTTAATAGGCCCTCTGGTCTTTTAAGGGCTGATGAATTTTCCTCACTTTAAGGGAAGAACATCCCGGTTTCAGAAATTCATCCGTCATTATTTGAAACTGTAGAAGGTTATGTCCTCCAAAGGTTTTAAAATAGCTTTGGGAGGGATGCTTTCTTGAAATGACAAGTGAAGTGAACTTTCAGGAAGTATAAAATTGAGCTCTGGCAGCAGTGGTTTCTCTGGTCAGAGCGAGAGATCAGTGAGCTGTGTGAACAGCCTGTGCTCTACCTTGGCTTCATATCCATTCACTGTCTCAGTCTTCTCGCTCCTCCAGCCCAGTATACCCGTCTTGTTCCTGCAACAAAGATTCAACACGTCAGTTCCCCGTGGTCTCAACTTCAAGTCAACAACACAGTTTCTGTGGATTATTCTCCTGTTCCAAGCAATCTGCAGATATGAGAGGAAATCATGAATACAGATACATTTGCCAGTCACATGTTCTGTTTTTTCTCTATAATATGCAGCCAGAAAACATTTCAGCCATCCTCCTTGTTTGTCGTCTGTGCTTCAACAGTTCAGTGTGCAATTAGGTAGTCTGCCCAGAAGTTAGTGAGGCATATCTCATCCTCATGATCTATTCACATCACTGAATTCCTTCAGGACCCCACCACAGACAGTGAGTTCTCGGGGACGATTTCCCCATATTAGCTCATATATTTGAAAGGTCATAGCGTCTTTGAAACGATATCAGGTATATTACAACAAATCTTAAATGATGTGACAATTTTGGAAGAAAGGTTGTCACACATGCTAGTGTTTACTTTGGTTTATGACCAAATACCATCCCGCCAGAGGAAACTTCTTGGACGACCATCTGGTGTCCCTGGGCAATGCAACAGGACTTTCATGTTGCCCTTGTATATCACACTTTGACAGCACCATGCGATGTTGTGTCAGCTTTGCACCTCGATGCAATGGCACGACCAAATACTTGCCAGAGTAATTGCATTCCCATCAATCTCAGCTGTAATTGTGCTTTGTGCAAATAAGTAAATAGTAGCATGCTAATACGCTAAAACTAAGATGGTAATCATGGTAAAAATGACTTGCTAAACATCTGAGTGAAGCTGACATTAGCATTTAGCTAAAAGCACCGCTGTGCCTAAGTCCAGCCTCACAGAGCCACTTGCACGGCGGTGTTCCCTCACTCTTTGTTTTCCACTTAATCCAACGTCAGACAAAGTTATGTCCCCGTCCAGATTTTGGAGTTACATCATAGCTCAATTACTGGATGCGCAGTAAACTTTGTACTCCTTAGTTCCGCCGTAAAACAGCAAAACTGCAGTGCTGTAGATTCTGTGCATGGCTGCGTGAAGACGTATTACCTCCAGAGGTGGATGTCCTGTCTGTGGTGCTTGACAAAGTTATTTGCACTAAAGCATCATAAATGGATTATTGGCATGTCGACAGGAGTGCTGACCAGGGACAATGCACAGAGGTGACACTGAGTTACAAGTCTGACAGAGAGATGATTACCACAACCCCCCCCCCCCCTCCCCCATCTCCCCCATCTCCCCCAAACACCACCTCCTCCTGCTCACTTCTCTCTGTCGCTCCCCTCTCCATCTTCTTGCTTTTTATCTGTTAACATTCGCTCCGCGTCTCTTTCCATGATTCCCCTATCTATCACTGTGTCTCCCCACAGTCCATTTTTATTCTTTCTGCCTCCAAAACCATCGACTCCCTGTTTTGTCCTCCATATTGTACTTTTGTCCCCCATAGTTTTGTGTCCCATTCATCTTTTTCTCTCCGATTCTCTCTGCATGTCTTCTCTCATTTCTCTCTGTCCCATCCCTTATTCTCGCCCTCATCCCTTGTCCTCTCCTCGTCCAATCTCTTTCTTTTATCCCTCTTTTCCTCCTTCTCTTTACTCTTATCTCTCCTCTATCCCTCAATGTCCAAAACTGTCCTTGTTCTGTCATCCCCCTCTCTTTCTCTCTGTCACATCAGTCAATCTCTCCTCTATGTCCTCCTCCTTTCTCCTCCTTCCACTGCTTTCAATATTTGCGTTGATGTACTTTATGTGAAACTGAGCCGTTAAACTGTACCGTTAGCATAATAAAAAGCTCCTAAATTGACTGCGCACAAGCTTCCTGCTCATCCAATTTTCTTTTCTACACCTCTTCTCCGTTCCTGTCCTCGTGAGCTGATGTCTTGTTTGCCTCTTCCATGGCTTTCTGTTCTGCGATCTGCCTCTCCATCTTTGTGTTCACTGGTGCAACTTAGGTGCAATACAGTGTTGAGCTTTTTTGAAGTGACCTGAGGCTGATTCACACAGCCAGAAGCTAACTTGTTTCTCACCACCTCCACATCGCACTTACTCTTGACACATTTATACATGACATTTTAGCCATATTTTTTTTATGTCTTTTCATGTCTCCACTTCCCCCTTTACTGCTGCATTTCTTTTAGTGTTTTGCTATATTTCTTAAACGCATTTTGACAGCCACCAGAGAATGTGCCTGAACTTGTTGCACTCGGCTGTGGGTTGTAGCGTAGGAGACAGCAACCGTAGAAGAGTGTCAGAAATTCAACAACAAAAGAGAGATTTTCTCCACTCAGGAAAAAAAGAAAGCCAGCGCTCAGAGCAGAAAATGTCTGATGCTGAATTACAATGTCTTGTACAGAGGCTATCATTGGTGGAGAAAATGGCTATTGTGCCTGTTCAATGGAAGATTTCTTCCAGTATGATTGTGGTTACATGGTTGTAAAATGGCGAGGCTGATGCCCTTGCTCTGAGAGGAGTTATATGAAATCCTGATTTCCTGCTGGATTTTCTGTTACAGCTGCATCGGAAACTGACACATCATATCATCTACCTTTGCGCCCCAAAATTACATAAGTGCGATTAGTTGTTAAAGCTGGAATGTCTCCTTTAAAAGGTGCATTTGGCTCACAGTCATCAACTCTTTGAACACTTTCTTATACTCATATTCCGAGTGTATCAGTGTTGCTGACCTCTCGAAGGCGATGTTGCGGGTGTCCAGCTGAGTAGTCACCACGGCGGCAGACAGCCTGGCTGCTACCTGCTCATCGCTGGGCTGCGTCGCCCCCAGACGTCCCAAACCGGCGGGGTCGCTGCTGCAGGCGCCGCTGCCCTTCCCCCCGCCAGGTGAGAGCGCTGCGAGAGACGAGACACACAAAGTCTCGCAGAACACCAGCTGCCTGTCATGGTCGACCTCCATCACCTCTGCGCTGGACTCTGAGAGGGTGACGGACAGGAAGAGCCATGTTAGTGAGCGCGAGAGACGCAGAGGTTGACAGTGGGAAAGGACTACAACACGAGCATGCCAAACGAGGCTGCAAGAACACAAACACACAAATGTACATGTAAGGAAAAGTCAAGGGAGATGATGACTGATGTCAAGAGACGGCAGATGCCGCAGCTGCACGGAGACAAGAATATCCAGGCAGGCAGGTCCAGGGAAAAGGTTAGAAGAAGAGGAATATTTCAAAGTGGTGAAAAGAAGAAAGACAGAAATAAAAGAACAACGAGGTGAAATGATGCAGAGAGGAGCCGGTACAGAGTTGAATGAGTGGAAACGACTGTCCAATGAGGCTACAAAGAAGCAGGGGGAGAGAAGGGATCATCCTGGAAGAGCAAAGCCACATCGGCACCGGTCTCTGTGAATATTTGCTGCATCTCACATTTACTTCAAATAAAGCCTGTGTGACTGAGAAATACTGGAATGTGTTTCTTTAATTTAAGCTTTGTTCCACTTGGACCAGTGAATTCACATGAGCAGCATGTAAGGCGTCGAAACAGTAATGTCTTGCTGCTTATGTTGTCCCACAAGCTCTCATGTCCCACATTATATATATATAATAAACAACTGGGATCATAATCTGCTCAATGTTTCTGCAATACCTTCATCAGACCAATGATATCACATACGTCCATTTTCAGTGCTGACAGCGGGGTTATTTCATTGGACGGAACGCAGATGTGAATGAAAAACCAGAGGACACAGGGGAGGAGGAAGGAGGATAGGGAGTAGGAAAGGAGATCAAAAGAGCCAGCGAAAGACAGAATGACAAAAACATGCTTACTTTTTATTGACAAGCCAAAGCACAGTTTGGCATCATATCTTAAAAAGCTGGAGGAGAAGATTCATACCTTCTCATGTCTGTACTTCTGTAAGCTGCTGCCAGCAGCCAGCTAGCTTGGCAGAGCACAGAGACTGGACTCAGCACACATTCACACACAGTTAATTCAAGGGTTTGCCCTCTGACCTTGTCCCCTGAAAATGAAGCTCCGGTTTCCTCTCTGCCAGGTCATCTGCTCGAAGCCCATCAGGGTGGTGTCCACGCGAAGACACTGACCACTCTTCCACACTCTGTAGGTGTCGCTGGGACAGATACGAGACACCAGGGGCACTGAGGACAACACGCGGATCGGCTTTAAATGAAACTGTGATAGTTGTATTGTTTTCATTTGATTCATGCTGACAGTCCTTGAGCTCTGATGAATCCATGTTAACAGAGAAATCTCATGAGTTGCATCTTGTAACAACAATTCATGCACAAAAACAGACAATTAGTCACAAGTCCGCCATAGAGACTAATGCTGAAATTACATCCACTTGTGGTTTTGTAAAGCACTTGAGATAAAAAGCGCAAGCTGTTTCACTCTAAAACCAAAGTCACATACATTCTGCTGTGCATTAAGTGTGTGAGCATCAGTGTGCAGCACAACAGGAAGAGGCAGGCCTCTTCAGCCCAAGAGGGAGATGATAACATGATTATTTCTGACCGGTCGGTACCAGACTGCTTTACTGGCTGGAATGAAAGACTGCACTCACCCCAGCTGGTAAACTCCCATTTCATCTCCACATAGAAGTCCTGGGCCTGGACGGAAAGATGGAGAGAGAGGAGGAAGAACAAGTAAGATAGCAACGGGCATTGATAAAGAGGAACATGTAGAGAGAGAACCGGGGAGAGAGAGAGAGTGATGAAGTTAAAGATGGATAGACAGAGAGAGCGGGCAATAGTGAAGTAGAGGAAAAGAATCGCAGTGATGCTGCTTTATTGTCTGTTCCAAAGACAGGGGGGGGGCTGACACAGAGAAGTGGTTGTGAGTGTGTATGTGTGTGTGTGTGTGTGTGTGTGTGTGTGTGTGTGTGTGTGTGTGTGTGTGTGGGTTAATAATAGAAGTGATGGATGGAGGGGTGGACGAGAATGATGTGGATGGGAGCAGCAGCAGAAGAAGAACAGTGTGCGATGTTTGCATGTGTGCTTGAGTGCGAGTACTCATTGTCAAAGTGTGAAGGGGTTGTGTCAACACTGTGAGTATGCTAGAGTGTGTGTGATTATGTGTGTGTGTGTGTGTGTGTGTGTGTGTGTGTGTGTGTGTGTGTATCGGGGAGCCAGCTGGAGCAGATACACAGGGAGACAGGCTGTGTGAAGGCAGTTCCCTGCATCTGTTCTCTGCAGCGGCTTCAACAAGATCAGCTGCACCTCCATGCTCTCACAACCGCCAACCTTCGGGCTCTCCGCTCTCAGCTTGTCCGTCGCTGCTATTGTGCCTTTAAGTGTTGCACTCCAAACCCCCTTTAGGGAGAAGCGTTGACTCAAATTACCCACAGACAGCGTGTTTTGCAACATTGAGACGTATCATTTGAGTGTATTTCCCCTTGTTGGGTAGTACACAAAGTTATTAATACCTTCAAACAAAACAAAGAATATTTTATCCTTAAACGAAGATGTTAATATTAAAAAGATTCATCTACATTTCAAAAGACTGCATCTCCCTTGATGTGCCTTCGTAGTAGTAGTAGTATGTTTGTGTTTCATGTATATCATTTCTTTGTGTCTGTGCTTCCAGGCTTGTTTGTGTCTATGCAGGTGTGATATAGTTTTTTCCCCATGTGTGCATCATTGCATATGTGTGTGTGTGTGTGTGTGTGTGTGTGTGTGTGTGTGTGTGTGTGTGTGTGTGTGTGTGTGTGTGTGTGTGAAATCCCACTTGGCGCAGTCGCTCCAGCAGGACGGGGATGCCCGCCAGTCTCTTGGCAGTCCTCTGGTAGTCACGATAACGAAGCACGAGACGCACCAACTCCGGATCTCTTGTACTCACTGCCTCCTGAAGAACTGAGAGAGAGAGAGAGAGAGAGAGAGAGAGAGAGAGAGAGAGAGGCGGAGAGTAAAACAGAGCCAATCACTCAGACCTCATCTAAAATGAATGTGCATGAGCAATTTAAGGGGAGGGGGGCAGCAAGGATTGCCGAAAACTGAAGTAGGCCAAAGGAAAAGGTACGACCAATTACTGCAGCTCGCCCATCATTCAACAGAACGCCACTTTGCTGTTAATCTCACTCGCTGTTCTACACTTCAACCATTTTATTTCTCTCACACTAACAGCAAATCTGTGAATAAAGGCGGAAACAATCTACCACCTGCTGTTTCACCTGCTGACACACGACAAAGTAATCAGATTAGAAGGGGAAATACTTAATGATACACCACAGACTCCCAGAGACATTCATGACAATAACAAAGATCTGATTTTATAGCGATTAATTCATCAACATCAAGACAAAAAAAGGCCGTGCGTTAGATGCAGTGTCGCACAGACGGGAATGACAGTAAAAACAGCTACGGATGGGGGTGGGTAGATTGGACTCACAATAAAGGGAGGTAAATCAGCCAATAGAATTTCAAGGTTAAAAAATGAATTGATTTCATGCTTCATTAGTCTCCAACTGCCAGACCTCCACATTACATTTGCACAGAGCCAGGTGATAAGAGGTGTCTGGCAGAAGCCACCGTTGTTCTACGAAAGAGGTGGGGAAGAAAAGCATCGTGAGAGGTTTGCATTTTCTAAAACAATCAAGAGGACAAAGATCTGCAAACCTCATTAGCGCCAAGGTAAAATAGAGCCAGTGGGAAATGTTCTTGCGTACCATTTGGTGTGTAATAAATTATACATTATATATTATCGTAGTCCTGTTATTGTGACCAAGGGGGCCACAACCACAACATTTGCAGACCATTTGTGATTAAGTTTGTCTCTGGACGTATTCTTTAAACAATTAAATAAATTGATTGATTGGAATTCGTCTTTGTGAAACAAAGAGACAAAAATAATAAAGCAATCTATTCACTCACAAAGCACACAATACATTCATCAAAGTATAAAACAGGTCATATCTATATTTATTTGCCGTTAGTTTGTGATTTATTGTTAGTAATGAATTATATAGAGATGAATAAATTCGTAAAATGACTCTGGGCGAAATTGTGTGAAATCTCTTTCTGTGTGAAGGATGGCAGCTATTAACTAGTGCAATTACAGCTCGCTTTCAGGTTTATTTGCAATGACAGATACTGAAATCCATAACATTCTTATCCTCTCAAGGAAGCAATTGAAAAGATAAATATGTTGTGGATTTTTCATTCCTTTCAGTTCAGTTGATTCCTTTCATGGGAAATGTGGTCATAAGTTTTAACCACCGGTGTAAAATGTAAAGCACCAACTGTCTCCACTATGATCAAATTATTTTACTAGAATTATACCGCCTTTGACAAGGATATATAACACACTCTAACCCCCGACATGCCACCCAATAATGCATTACGCTGCACATTGCACATGCTAACAGCACCATACTTCTCCACACACACTCACCGGTCCATCCATTGCGGTTCTCCTTGCTAACATCAGCTCCGTGCTGCAGCAGGACCCTGGCACAGTCCAGGTGGCCCAGCGTCACAGCCAGGTGGAGAGGAGTCCGACCGCGAGGGTCCAGAGACTCTAAATCAGTCTGGATGAAGGAGGAGGAGGAGGTGAAATAAAAGAAGAGGAAGAAAAATGAGAGAAAGAGAGAAAGGGGACAGTGGAAGGGAGCAGAGTTAGCATGAAGGTAAGAGGAGCGGACAGAGAAGGATGAAGTAGGAGGAGAGGAAATTAGGGTTAATTGTGTATCATTGTAGTTCTCTTCTATCCCAGACAGAGGGGGAGGGAGAAACAGAAATAAACACAATAGGGACACAAGTGTGAAGATGACGATAGAGAGAAGGAAAGAGACACACAGTGTCAGCTGCTAATGGATCTGTCACCACGCCAACATGACTGGGTGTTACACTCTATACTGTGCACTCAAAACACTACATGTATGCCACTTATTTTCTGGGCTGGATGGAGTGATTTTAGTATGACTAGCTGCTCAGCACCCAGAGCGGCCTTCTGTCATCCTACAAAAGGTTCAGAGAAGGTTGTCAGTTTGAATTCCTGGCAGGGAAATGTAAACAGGTGAACTAAATACGGAGCACAGTTTTCCATCTGCCATGCCTCGTTCTTTCTTCCTCTGAACACATGTAACTGTCTCACAACAACATTGATGAACAAAAAGAATAATTAATGCTTCAGGCTTCACTTTGTGCTCTCAGCTCCACTCTGTGCTTAGAACAGCATGTCAACGAGACCTCATTTGTCAGCCATATTACATTAGTGCTATTGTGTAATCTCAATCATATGCTCAGATACACTGACTTAAAATAATCATTGCTTTTAAATCCCTCTCAGGCTTGTTAAAACACATTTGACAGACACTTATTGCTGTCTCTGGTTTTGGGCGCATCGTTTGATCAAAGAAAGTAAAAAAAAAGGCCGTTATTGGTCTGTGCCAGGCTACGTTTAAAAAATAATTGTGTCTAATTTTGAGCCTTAAAAAACGCCAATTCTCTTCTCTTGTCGAGTGTTAGATGAAAAGGCTTCTGTAACTAAGAAGCTAGAGCCAGCAGACGATGAGCTTAGCTTAGCATAAAGACAGGAAGCAGAAACAGCTAGTCTGTCCAAAGTAATACAAATCCACCAGCCAGCACCTCTACAGCTAAATCAGAAATATATCGAGGTGGAAAAATGTAATGAATACTGAGCTATGGTTGGAGAGAACCTGTCTATTGCATGTCTTGGTGTGCTTCACATATATTTACAGGACTGTTAGTCCAGACATGTTGAAAGGAGGACTGGATGAGTCCCTCGTTATTGGCCCCCTCTGCCACACATTCTACAGCATCATATAGACAGGACAACATGTCATTATTGATCATGAAGACTGAGAATCCCACAAGTGTTCCCGTGTCTAACAGCGACACGGCCCACGCTAGTTACAATCTGTTCATTCCAACATGAGCCGTGCTGCTTGTACACCTGATGAGATTTCGTGTCTCTACACTCAATTGATTAAAAGGCTGTATTGTTCTGCTGGAAGTGCCCATCCCTCTCTCTCTCTCTGTCTGTCTGTCCGCCTCTATGCACCACTGTCTCTCTGCAGTGTGCTGCACTGATCTCAGGTCTGCCATCCAATTAAACAGACGCTGACAGCCACCATTATTCAGGACCTCTAGGCTGATCCACGGTCAGTTCTGTCAGTCAGTGGCAGGCTTGAATTCCAATTAAGGATTTATCTCGGAGATAAGTGACTCGGCACTCTAATAAAGACCTCAAGGAAGCATGTGGACACGTCTTTGAATAAAAACCACACTATTTGGAGAGCAATGTAAGGGTTTGAGTTGAGTATCATTTTAATATTTGAAGTATGAGAAATATGGCGGAGTAGGTGAATTCGGGGAAGAGGCCTGAGTCCTTATTGATCCACATAAATCCTTAAATCAAAGCAGTGGAGTCTGAGAAAATGTACTAAGGGGGAATTTTTAAGCAACTGAGAATAAACCAAACAACTCAATATGAGGACGCTGCCCTGACTGTTTACTGCTCTTAGTGTATAATATCCTAATAAAAATGGCAGCTACTGTCCAACACACAGGTTTAATGCTGCACTCTGAGAAACACACAGTGAAGAGCAGAGCACGAAAGACCCAGCAGTTCCATTATCACTCAGTTACTGCGGGTTTCTGTTTCTGGTATTTGCAAGGGAAATGAGGAAAACCCGAACGGGATACACACACAGACATCAAGGAGTGTATAAATTCAAATACAGACAAAAATAAAATATGTTGATACAAATGCTTGCATAAAGCAGGACACTCATAGGCTCTTAAAATGTAACATGATGTCATGGTTCAGTGTGTTAATGGGTGTGCTATCTCTGTACTTTCCATAACTACCCACTCTTTGGTTAACAGTTCTCTGCTCTCCCCGGCTCTCTCAAAAAGCAACCCCTGACGAGAAAGAGTGAGAGCGAAAGAGGCAAACAGAAATAATGTGGCTACAGAAATTTCTATTGAAAGAAACTGCCTGTCAGCAACGACTGCAACGTGCAAGACAGACGAAGGTGGAGAAAGAGAGACAAAAGGAAAAGATTGCTGTGGCAAGCAATGGCTCCGGGGAAAAAAAAGATACGGCAAGGTGTGAGGAAAGAGAACAGATGGAGAAAGAGAGTTAGGATGGAGGACGTAAGGCAGAGAGGGGAGCCGAAGGAGACAACAACACGAGGGAGTCCCTCAGGAGCCGTGGAGACTGGGGAATAGAGGGTGGAGGCGTAGCAACGCGGGGGAAGAATGAGAGCAGTCGACTTTGTTTGTGTGTGCTGGATAACGAACACGGTGTAACATGCAAATACAGCCACATTCGGTGCTGTGTGTGTGTGTGTGTGTGTGTGTGTGTGTGTGTGTGTGTGTGTAGCACAAGCAGCGTCTCAGAGGACAATGGTGCATGGGCAGCACAAATAGGAAAAACTGTCAGTGTCACAGGAAAGCGAAGTGTCCATCACTTAAACAACACAGGAGACCATACTGAATATTAATATCGAGTCTTTGAAAACATTTACCGCCCGAGTGGAAACGTTTCTTTTGGGAAGAAACCCCTCACATATGGTTGTCAGCACATGAAAGGGAGAACGGAGAGAGAAACAGAGAGACAAGAACAAAGCTGATGGTGAAAGAAATAGATGAGAGAAAAAGGAATGGAAGAAAAAAAAAAGAAAAGGAGGAACTTGGCTCTTCTTTCCTTTTTGTCTCTTTATGCCACTTGTACTGTCTCACAGCAGTCCTTTCATCCATTGCTAACCCTTTAAGTGGCCGCGTGTAATGTTGGTGATTATCAGTTTAAGCTTATTTTACCGCCGTGCTTGATTTCAATGACTCTGGGGTGCAACAGCTGGCAAGGGGGGGGGGGGGGGGGGGGTGGCTGAAATGCTGCACAGAGACACAAGAGGGAGGAGAGGAGGGAGGAGAGGAGTTAAGGAGTATAAGGGCGAGGCTAAACAGAAACATGTGGCGACAGAAAGGGAGGGGGGTGAAGTCGAGAAAGGGTTGCAGTGAGGTGATTAGAAGGGAGGATGTAGAGGGAGACAGATCGGAGGTGGGGCCCAGGATGCTGCCACAGAACTGTACAACATGGGGTGACAGGGAAACAGCAGCGTGATCCACTGAAGTGTAGCTTCTGTAGCTGCTCTCACCTCTGCTCAACTGCACCTGTCTCGGTAAAAGAATGATTGAAAAATAGGGGGCACCTGTCTACTTGGCGTCTGTGATGATTTATACTCATTGCAAGTCAAGGTTGTCAAATTAAAGCTTATAATATTGAGTACATGTCAGCTTGTTGATGTCTCACAAAAGGTCTTAGTCCTATTGTTTGGCCTTATTCAAAGTAAGAACGTCTTCATCGTAAACCTGCAGCCGCGTTCATATTTTCTACACTTTCACTGGGGGGGGGGGGGGATTAGCTGGGGTTCATTTGGTCCAATTTGCATGAAAAGTAGCAGAGAAAGATAGAAAAGTGAGAGACGGAGATCAGAGTTAACAGAGCTACTATTCACACCGTGATTTCAAAATAAAAGTTCAAGACAGAAAGCTACGACAACCTTTGTCGACAGCAACATGCTATGCATTGAGTATTGCAATGCGTTGAACAGCAACACACAAACATAAGTGACGCACACACACACACACACACACACACACACACACACACACACACACACACACACACACACACACACACACACAGGAGCACCACTTACACCACTCAGAGGTAATGTCCTCCCACCTGTAAACAATGACCTGCAGACACACTGACATAATTACTTATTCACATGTGAACAATGTTCGGCTGAAAAACAAAACACACACACATACATGCATAAACCACACACACTTGAAACTAAAGCATGATGAAGAACATCGAGTTCCCTTCCCCCATTAACAGAACAGGAGCTCTCTGGAGGAAATCGTTGTTGACTAACTAATGGCTCATGTACTCACATGTCTCTCTCTCGCACACACACACACACACACACACACACACACACACACACACACACACACACACACACACACACACACACACACACACACACTGACCTTGTTTGACTTGTGTGGTTCTGTAGTTACAGTACGGACATTATGTCATCTCATCTCTTTCTGGCAAGATGACGTTTTTTCTTTTTTTCTTTTTTTCTTTTTTTCGTTTCAATTGCCCAGTTTATGGTTTCATGAGGTAAAATGCCGTAATTGATTAATTGACTTAAGTAAGATGTAAATCATTGAAACAATCATTATTGTTATGGGCTGGGCCAAAGACTGATAACAGATAGTGAGGAAGTGTTTACTACGCACAGAGAGAGTAAATCGAGCACTTGATCACTGACATTGTAATGATGCGATGCATCTCACAGGCTCTTTCTGAAAGCAGACATTTTAACTCGCCAATAGTAGGAGAGGTGTAAACATTTAAGATGCCTCTGTTCTATTCAAGTGCCCCGATAAAAGCTACGACAGTGTGACAGTGAGCCAGCATGCACAATACCGAATCAGCGAAATGGAATTCAGCCATCAGTCATTTTGCTATCTACACCTGCGCTTTTCCGACTGTGACAAGACAAATGTCTTCAGTTAGAAAAAAAAGGCCTATTATGACAAAAATAAAAGCATTTGTTAAAAGGTGAAACAAACCCTTTTCACAATAAATGTGCTCTCATAACAAACGACCACAAGCATCTGAGATTTCTCTTCGGCAGATAAAACCACACAGTATGTCTGATCCTGGACAGTCATACTCACACAGTGTACTTTTTACGGTTTTCTAGGAATCAACTTCAAAATGCATTGTAAGATATTTGCTGTATATGAATCTACAGCCAGCAGCCCGTTAGCTTAGGTTAGCCTATAACTCCTAAAGCTTACTGATTGATATGTTGTGTCTTTTTAAATTTTTTATATCCATCGAAATGTGAAAACGTCATGTTATGATTTTACGGGTGGTTGTGTGCCGGACTACGTCTTGGCAGAACAACAGTGATTTAATGGAGTATTTGCAGAACAACTTGGGAGAAGAGGCAGCTCTGCATGTGTTGGATACAATTTTTGACTTAATGGAAGCACACTGTCGTCATGCTTTCTCTTCCATTTACCTGCTTTCCATTCTTTTTCTTTTTCTCTAAAACTTCTTTAACGCCTCCACCCCATTTGTAAAACTTTTTCTTACAGATCTGTATCTCTGTCTTTGCTCTATATAGTTTGCTTTTCAAAGTCCCCCTCACAATGCATTCCTTTGTGCCATTCCCTCTTTATTTTGTCTCTATTTTTTCAGTTCCCCTTTCTCTTTTCTCTCTCCTTAACCCACATCCACGTCTTATAATCAAACGCTTTACTAATCATCCTCTCCTTCTGCTTTCCTCTCTCAGTTTCATGCGTTCCCATCTTGCCCTCCCTCAATAGTGAGCTCAGTGGAGGTTGCATTATTGATAGGCATCTCTATCTGTGGCATCTGCTCCTTCTCTCACTTCCCCTCCCTCCTTCTTTCTCTCCCCCTCTCTCCCTCGCTCAGTGTGTGCCTGGCCTGATGCAGCTTGGCAGGTACTTAGGGCGACATCAATCTTTCATACAAACACCACACACACACACACACACAACACTGTGCATATACTGTACAGAAGCTTTCCCAAAATGTTTGTGCAGAGGGGCGATGGGAGGGAGGAGAATAAAAATAACTTTTCCTCCCTCCTGCCTCCCCTTCTTGCTCCTCTGTGATTCTACATGCAGCGGAGACTCTGACAAACACGCTACACTGCCACGAAACCCTGATCCATTTTCTTTGTGGCACTGCTTGAGATACAAAAAGGAAA
The DNA here is from genome assembly GCF_023349555.1 of Cebidichthys violaceus. NCBI lineage: Eukaryota > Metazoa > Chordata > Actinopteri > Perciformes > Stichaeidae > Cebidichthys > Cebidichthys violaceus. The sequence continues at coordinate 4,377,642 of NW_027176262.1, read as the reverse complement.
AGACAAAACCCGCGTCACAGATACCGAAGCAGAACAAATGGTGATGATGAGCCCACAGAAGAGCAACAGAACCTCTCGCCAAGTCTCACGCTCATCTTAACACAGCCATCATTTCCACTTGTGCAGATGCATCAAAGCGCTGTGAAATCAAGCGGTAGAAATAAGACAAAATGTATCAAATCATTAATGAAAACGCCAGAATGGCCTACAATCCAGCATATGTACTTTCTCTGTTTCACTGCACTTAATTTGGTTTACCGTCATCCCCAATCTTGACAGACAGATAAGCGGACGGACAGAAAGACGCAAGGACCGAGACAGAGAAAGTACAAGTGTGGGGGTGGGGGTTGCTGTTGAACCTGTCAGAATGACAACAGAAGAAAAAGAGAGTTTCTCTGACGTTTACCTAAAAAACGGTGACACCTGTTTGTTGCGGTGAGCTGACAGACCTCACCAAAGCGCGAGGAAAGACGTGTATGGCGACACAACGAGAGAGAGAGAGAGAGAGAGAGAGAGAGAGAGAGAGAGAGAGAGAGAGAGAGAGAGAGAGAGAGAGAGAGAGCAAATCTTCTTGCTTGAGGCAGACAGCGCATACGCTATAAAAGAGCATAATCACGTAATGTAGCGGCTGTAGCCTATTGGAGTGAAACACCGCAGCTGTCACTTTCTTTTCTGTGTTTGTGTGTGTGTGTGTGTGTGTGTGTGTGTGTGTGTGTGTGTGTGTGTGTGTGTATGGGAGCATGTGAATTATTTGGTAAATTTCAGGTAAACCCAGTGGTTTGGCAAGAGTTGCACTTAGCCTGGGCTGGTAATGAAATCAGAGGGTCATTTGCTATCGGACATTTCACATTTAACTGTGCTGGACAAAGTAAAGTCGAATTGTATTAGTTTACATGTATTCATTTATTGGTACTTGGTACGTGTAACAACATAGCATTTCTCCCTGAAAACAAAAAGAAAAGTCAGCGTATTGATTCAGTGTGTTCCACTACCAGAGATTGTTCAAATCTGTCAGTAAAAAAAAAATAATTATCACAAGCCTCACGTTGAGGTTTCACTACCGCTTTACTACCATTATCCCAAATGGCATCAATATTACTCCAGCTGATGCAACTAGCTGCTTTTGCGAGATACTTGAACTTTTCCACATGGGACATCAGGGAGAATACAGTAATGTCTGCAACCAGACACTTGTGGGCTGCCTTTCTTATCCATCTTTGAATCATGAACAGCAGATTGGACAAATCCCATACCATGCCTTGAATGGGTTTTATGAATGATTGGACTTTTTGACAATCTACGAGGAGGTTAAAGGTGATCTATTCTTCCAGGTCTAAAAAGCTGCATTGTACCATGGCACCATAGGCCTGCAAACCCTCCAGTGTCATCATCAGAGTCCTGCATAGACTTTTAACAGGGTGGCTTAGCAGTATGATTTCCTGGTAATTAAATCTGCGTCACCAAGTGTTTTTTTTTTTATTTAAATTTGGACAACCAGCCCCATCAGACAATGATCTCAAAGTCCATACAATATTGCAATGGCACATCAACCACACAACAGTCACTGAATATCTTAGAACATGCTTGGTGCCGTGCCATCACAGAACTATCGCGCTTGACTGGAAATTCACCTTTGCATTAACATCTATCCAAATAATGGGGTCTGACCCTCCAGACTGCGTGGATGACATGACCACACAGCTCAGGAGCTGCGCAACGTTTTTTGAAAATTGCTCCCTGTTGATGTCAGGATAGTGGAGCCCATGCAGAGCATGGGTGATGATGACCTCTTACGAGATGCTGGCCGGCCAACAAAACCGCATGAAAGATTAATACAGGGCAGAAGACCTACAGTCAAACATGGTGGTTGAAGTATTCAGATGTGGGGATGTTATGCCTAATACAAAGGATCGGTAACACGGAGATGGAGAGCAATGGCCGTGTCGAGGTGGGAACCCTGGATTGGCTGCCTGACCACGACCATTCCAATGCCTTACCTCAACCTCAAGCAAATTGTGGCGGAAAGGACTCAATGACCCTTGAAATGATGTCTGATCCTTCTTTGGACTTTGAGCTAGGAATACTTGACGTCCAGGACTTGAATCTCTATCGTCAGCATTGTTTGTGTCACGTGTGACATCCTGTCTGTTGCCCGGGTCTTCAATCTCCTCCGATTTCTTATGTAGGCCTATTTGTATCCAATCTTCACCCCCTTCATTTCTTACAACCCCATCTTTCCTTTCTTCAAACACCAATCCTCCTTTCCTTTTACCTATAACTGCCGATCTCTCTCTCTCTCTCTCTCTCTCTGTCTCTCTCTCTCTCTGTCTCTCTCTCTCTCTCTCTCTCTCTCTCTCTGTTAAAAGCTTTCGGCAGCTTAACTAAATCTGACCCCAAACCCAGCCCTCATGGCCTCTCTTTGTGGCTTTGCTGCGCTGCAGTTAGAACTTGGATTTCATTACACTGATGAAAGTAAGACGGGTGAAGCAGGGGTTGATAGCTGGATGGTTAAAGGTAAAAAGAGGGAGGGAGCGAGGGCACCGGGGCATGGATGTGATTAGAGGAAACAGGGAGACGCAGGCTGAGAAGAGAAGACAAGGAGCTCGGAGGGGATAGGTGAAAGTAGATAGCAGATGGTTGGCATAAAGATTCGGGCCGAGGGTGAACACAATGAACCCGTGAGGCTTAATTTATGGCTCCGTTCCCTCGCGTCAGCAACCCAGCATACGATTTTATAATGCTGATTTAACATTAGCACCTTGCTGAGGGGCACGGTGATCAAACCAGGCACTGTGAAGCAGAGAGCAGGGGTCAGACACAAAGTCACAAAGAGGACAAGAAACAGCAATGAGCAGGTCTCTTTGTTATTTCCTGCCTTCGTCTTGAGATAGACCATCCCCGTCTGTGTGGCTCTGTTCTTTTTCAATCTCTCTGGGGTTTTACGTCTGTTGCAACCCAGATGGACTCTGTTCATGGTCAAACGTCTGTCATTATTTCCCTCCCCGCCTCCTCCCTTCTTCCTTACTCTCTTACTCTCACTCCCTTCTTCACCTTGTTTTGCGCCTCCACTCCTTGGTTCAGTCAGTCAATGTTACCTCCTTGCTTTTCTTTACTTTGTTTTATGATTCTGGTGAACACAGCTAAAAATGTATCTCTCATCACTTCCTTTACCCCCCCCCACTGCTTGTTATTCTCTCTATTTTACTACTCCTCATCTCTGTCTTTCCCTTTGAACGTCTCTCTGTGGTCAGCTGTGTGTCCTTGGCATTTACTCAACCACTCCTCCTGTTACTATGGTCAGTTTCCTCTCTGGCTTTGCGTCGAAACGTCGATATCCGATGTGCCAATTATTCCACTGTAGCCTGCTGTGGCAGCATTTCGCTCCCCTCACTCACAATCTGTTACATGCTGCTCAAAGAAGATTGGGCAAGCGTAGAAGTCTCTGCATATATAGTAGTCCAGTCTCGTACTGCGAGTATTGGGGGAAAAGACATTTTTTTTAAACTTCGTCAAGCAGCCATTCATTGCATTATTGTGCTGGAAGGAAATAAGAGTGTGATCCGAAACAGTGCCGGAAATTTGATGGAAAAAATGAAATGACTCTCATCATTTCACCAAAGGTTGGGCAGGCTTTAAAAAAAGCTGATGTGGAGCCGGCTGTAGATTACCTTTATTTTACTGTGGCATAAAGCAGAGGTCAGAAACATTACACAGTTCTTCTACAGCTGAGTGGGTACTGAATTCATCAGAGACCAGCAATATCTGCATGGCCATTATGTGATATCATAGGATCTATCACGATGCACTGCATTGTCAATACACGACGCGCATATTACGCATATGTATTTCTAATATTCTTCTTTGTCTGTTTGCTCCCCCAGTCTTTTTCTGTCATGGCTGATGCTCACAATAGAAATCTCTCTCTACAAGTGGATCATGAAGTCAGTTCAGTATGCCAGGTGTATATGTGTATGCATGGGACACAATGTCATAGTTATGCATAGGGTCTGCCTGTGTGTGTGTGTGTGTGTGTGTGTGTGTGTGTGTGTGTGTGTGTGTGCCGCCCTAGTTTAAGCTGCACCATGCATATAGATGAGGGGCTCAGGTTACCATATGAAGTTAATTTGACATCCGCTTTATGACATAAAGTGGATGTCAAATGAGTTTCGGGATGTGATGTTGACATTAGACTAAATTAATTGAGGGTGTAAAAATGTTTGACTATGCAAACAAAGCACCGCGTTGTACGACACATGCAAAACCATGATGCATACTTACATGTGCATGAACCCACACACAAATACATAGAGACAAACACTCGCAATAGCAGGAGAGCAAGAGCTAGAGAGGTCGTTTTTGAATACTTACAGTTTTGGACTGAGCAGAAATTCATTAACAAGGAGAGGGGAACAGGGGAAATAACAAGGGAAGCTCTCTTTTTTCAGTTGTGTACTATATCTGCCTCCTCACAACTTGCTCTGATCTACCTCCAAACACAGATAGCTGATAACTGAGGTTTAGGGTCTTGGAGAGTGCCTCTGGAGCTGGCATGAAAAGAGCAAAGAATAATGGTTGTTGTGAAGAATGGAAAAGAAAAAGTCCTATTCACTGCCTTTCTCCCTCTTTTCTATTTCGTTTGTCATTCTTTTGAAAGCATTGAAAAGCTTTAAAGCTATAAAAACCATAGATCCTATGAAATCCAATATAGTCAAGAAGCCATTGAAACATATGGTGTGTGTGTGTGTGTGTGTAGGTATATAGCTTTAGATTTTGCATAGATTTAAGGTATTACAGTTACATTAAGTTTCTACTGTGGTAAACAACATTACATAATATATAATTTGTTTGCCATGATAGATGGATCTACATGGATGATTACAATAACCATGAGTCGTTATCCTAAACAAGCACGAAGAGGAGGGTGACTAATCGAGCTTCACGAAGGATTAACATCAAAGCTTATTTGATTCTGAACACTTTGGTATGTGAGATGTTCAACGTACTTGTGTTGGTTCTCACACAAGAATTATAACTACAAGGCTGAGATCAAATATGAGGTCCTGGGTTCAAATGCACAGCAGAGGAGCAATAACATTTGCATCATATAATATTTATAGATACAAGAGTTCCTGAAAAATGAATGACAATGGGGTTGCGAGGACTCATTTATTGAGTCTCTGTGTAAACCAAACACATCAGCATAAATCTCAGCCGAGACCTGTTCCGGTCACCAGTTTTAGAGTCATCCTGCATCAGTGTTGGACCTCTTTTGGATTTTGACCAGTTAGTGGTTGTAGATGAAAAGTCAGGGGATTAATTGTATTCAAATTTCCTGGCAATCCAGCCAATAATTTTGACTCGTCGAGACATTTTAAACGCTGCACTGACCGACCGACTGACCTGACGTGATCATCGATCGAGTCGCTAGCGTAGCTACTGGCTAAATATAGCTCCTTGTGCATTTAACCTATACATCTAATAAGGATTTTTAAACCAAAGCACCAATGAAGACTCATCTGTTCATTCCAATACAGTGTTGAGCCAGCAGGGGATGAAATGTGCATTCAACAACTGCAAAGCTACATAAGTTTGAAAGGGTTTTGGTTCATTTCCAGCTCCCCTTTTAAGGAAATACGCGCAGGTGTAACCTCAGACATCGACTTGAATAATAGAGGTCTTAGTCCTTTATTAGAGCCTCTTCACTGTGAGGTGTATTCAGTTTGGCCATTTATCTCCCAGTAGCTATAATTATGGTCAAGGATTAAATGGTAATAGCCACTTGCATGCTCCCTTACTGTGAATGTAGGGATTGTGGTAAACCAATTGATAGCTGCCTTTGGGGCACTAGCTGACCATTTTGGTGTAAAGGAAAAGCTTACAGGGTTATGATTTTGTAACCACGAAAAGGTAAGAGTGTGCATGACGAGGGAAGTGTGTGTGTGTGTGTGTGTGTGTGTGTGTGTGTGTGTGTGTGCATGTGTGACGTCTCGATGCATGATGCATGCACTCAGACTTCTGTTTGGTTGCTAACCTGCAGAGCATCTCTTATATAATGGCAAAGCGCTTCAGTGCATTTACAAAAAGAATAACTGAATTTGTATGCATGCTCCTGCACAGTCACTCTCTCTCTCTCTCACATACAAACACACACACACACACACACACACACACACACACACACACACACACACTCAATAATGTGATTCTTATAATTTTATAGAGTCCCTTACCCTAAACTGAAGTACTCTAATTTTACCAGTGGGTGAAAATAATTTGCGATGCTTTTGATTACGACAAACATCTTCTGTGGAAACCTTACCCAACACCTTGATGATTCTATTATTGTTGGTACTGTGGTGGTGGCTGGAAACTGTTCGCCCACATGCTCAGTATCTGCATTGTCTTACCCACTCAAAAATGGTTTAGGAGCGGGGGGGGGGGAGCCTACAATTGTGAGTAGATCACGAAATATTGCTGCTTATACACAGGCATAAAGCCCCTCTTCACTCCGACAAAACACACACACACACACACACACACACACACACACACACACACACACACACACACACACACACACACACACACTGCAACACCATCAGGGTCAGCAATTACAGACATTTGCAGTTGGATTTTTTTTTCTAGGAATAAACTCCAGTTACAACTTCCCATGCATATTAATAAAATGACTGGGATGGTGAATATTTGAAGCCCCGCTGCAGTAAATAACACAGATCCTTGACAAATAAAGTCACTCTGTGAGTTCAATATGAATGACTAAAAGAAATAATATGTGTGAATGGGGATATCTACACGTGTCCCCGCCTCCACCCCACAGATAACAATTTACTGCGCTATTCCCAGACCAGGTTCTTGAATGAGGTGGATGGCACATCTACCACCTAATTACGGGAGATCTGTGGACCCACACGCCCATACGAACGCTTATAATGAAGACACAGGCCCCTGTGTCTGGAAGGAAAGAGGCGTTTGATCGCTCATCACCGCGTCTCACCTGCTCGTTCGCTGCCAGCTCCTTCTCCAGCTGTCGGTGTTTGTTGTGCCACACCAAATAGTGGACAGGATAACGACTCTTCTCCGGAGTTTTCTTAGAAGAAATCATCCTCGGATCATAGTTTGCCTCCTCCTCTTTCTTCACTGTGGGTCGGAAGGAGACTTTTGTTATCAATTCACGCTAGATAATCAAACGGATCATCCTTTTATCGGCGGTGATGCCCAACGGCGTACAAGGGCAGCCTTACGCGTCAGAAACAGTGGATGACTCCCTGCATGCTCTGCTTAGAATAACCTGCACAGCCCTGTGAGAAGCATTTGGAGATGTAAACCCCTCGTTTGACTGCCTCCGTGTCGGCTACACCTTTATTTCTTAACTACCCGTTCCTCCACCTCTTACCTCTCTCTCTCTCTCTCTCTCTCTCTCTCTCTCTCTCTCTCTCTCTCTCTCTCTCCTCTAACGCATCTATCCTCCTCCTCTCCTCCCATCCGGTGGTGACTGAGGAAGATGCAATGACAGGCTGCAATGAAATGTGAGCACACTCAGCCAATCCGCTGTCAAGAATGTTGTGATTAAAACGTATGCCTCCTGGAAAAACAGAACTGCTGAAATTGTACACAAATGTTTAAAAGGAAACTATATAGCATAACCCCCCTACAGGAATATTGAAGTACTGTAGGGGGGAAAGCAAAGCATACACGTTGACTGCAAGATACCAAGTAAACCGATTCAGAATTAAAATGCATTCTTTTGAAGTCTAAATCAAGTCTAAGCATCTACTTCTTTAGTGTTTTTGTTGTGTCATCCTTCAGTTGTATGCATAACACCTTGCTTTGTTACATGCAAGTTAGTTTAATTTAAATCAAATCTATATTTTGTCTCTATTTGTGTGTTGTTAACTGTATGACAGAATGGAATAAAAAAATGATTATCAAAAGGATTGCTACCAAATCCATGAATGAGCCTAAAGCTTTTTTTTTTTTAATAAAAACAAAATAAAAACAAAAGTTTTGTCAAAGGTGTGCCTCTTATTTTGCCAATAATGACAAGTTAAAAATAAACATCTGCAGTAAATAGGCTACTAATGAACCACTCCTCATATTGATGTTTTAAGGAGATAAAGAAAGTCTAGGTCAATACCTTACATTTAAATTGTGTTCGTAAATATCCAGCAACATGTAAACTAAATATGTTGATGAATGGACTTTGCAATGTTTTAGTCGAGTTTGGTCTGTCTATGAAACCCACCTCACCTAAATAATGACAGCATGATTGTTGCCCTCTCACCCCTCCCTGCCCCTCCGTAGGTAGGATGCAGGGATGTTGGGTGTGTGTGTGTGTGTGTGTGTGTGTGTGTGTGTGTGTGTGTGTGTATGGAAACTGACAGGTAGAGAGCTGCCGTCTCCCGGTGAGTTGCAGGCAATGCAGCGAACAGATTTAGTAAATATTCCGTTATGAGGTTCATACAAACAGCCAGATTAACCATGTTCGCGTAGCCTGGCTCCAGGCTTGACTTCGACAGTGGACGTGGGCGAAGAGACCGCAGGAACAAACGGGAAATCCAACTGTCAGCTGGCCCCGGGAAAACCGATCACACCACCCGGCTTCCGGGGATTCAAGGGCCGCATCGGGAGACAGCAGACGTCGGTCGGTAGCTCCGGGGGAGTAAGGGCGAAACACCACATCATCGCCGCCATCCACCGACTTTCGAGATGTCAAGAAAGCTACAAAGGACAGAGGTCTGCGCCGACTGCAGTGCGCCAGGTAGGGAGGAGGAAAAATAAATCCTAAATAGACCACTTTACTTGGAACAATACGTCGGGAGGGCGATACGGTGGGACAATAAGGGCCGAAGCTGCTGTCACTGTCAGCGGGTTCGCAGAGCAGGAAAACGGCCAGGGCTCCCAAGCGTCGCTTAGGCCCAAAATAAACAGTGAAAAATAGGCGTGTTATCACAACGGGAAAAATCTGTGGCTAATAGCTGCTCAACGTTAATTAAGCGGCTTGATGTGCACATTCATTTGACCATATGCGAGGACAGCCACGTAATATTCTGCATTGTGGATCTGAGCGTCAGATTTATGTCGCCTTCCTTCTTGAAGAGACGTTTGTTTTGATTTTTCGTAACCGGGACAGACTTCTCATCGCGTTAGCTTAGCCTCGCTAACGAGCAGGCGATTGTGACTCACTGCGTTGCTAGCTATTGTTAAACATTGAGCTTACGCACACACAGTATACTAGCATCATACTTATATTTCTCATATGCTGTGTCAATGTAGGCTCTTTCCAGCGGCGTTTTGAGACTGTGTACCTGGCTAGCTTAGCTTCAATGTTAGCTACTCCAGCTAACTTTTGCTAAACAGCAAGTTATTGCTACAGCTAACGCGCCGTCAGTTAGTCCTTTTAAAGGAATCTGACATTAGTTATTGGTAGGTTCCGTAGGTTGTTGGAAAACCACGAAAGAGCTTACCTTATTGAGTTACGGTTTCTATAAAATACTCATTTATTTCACTGTATTTTTAGTCTTCTCCGTAGTTTAGAAATTTCATTTTAGGGAATTCATATGAAAGCCACCTTAAAGTGGAACATTTAACCTGATTCACAATGAAGTCGAAACGAATAAATATGTTCTGACCACCAGAGAAAAGCAACATGTTTCCCATATTGTTGTGTATGAATTAGGTATGACCACCACAATGAGTAGCCTATCGTGTTTGTAGATTTGTTAACCTCGTTCTTCTGTGTTTGTGTTTCTGTGTTTGTCAGAAAGTGAGGTAGTGTTAAATCAACCTTGGTATCCCTTCTCATGCCTCTACCTTGTAGCCTCACATGCCCTCATGTCTAGTTTGAAGCACTTGTTCATTGGTGTGTGTGTGTGTGTGTGTGTGTGTGTGTGTGTGTGTGTTGCTTACATTCATTGGTCTGTACATGCATTTCTACAGCTGCCCTCTCCACAGCTGCTCCCCCTGATGGCAGTGTCTCTCTGTGTGTGCAAAACTGTCATAAAGCTCTACTGCTCCGTGTTCAAACGCATGCTGGCTGCACCTTACTTCTGCTCTCTGACCTGAACCTCTTCCCTGCTTCTATTATATTTACTTACGCTCCTGCTGTCTGTCCTCCTGCATAAACTGACCAGCACTAACCCTAACCCTTGAACGCCATAGCAGATTAATACACAGTTTTTCATAATGGTGGTGGGCTTCTTTGCATTGGTGTACCTGTTACGAGCTCTATATTTCTTCTACGACCATCCGCTCCTTTCATGTATCCCCTCCTTACGACGCCACGCACATACACACACACACACACACACACACACACACACACACACACACACACACACACACACACACACACACACACACACACACACACACGCAGTGCGCTCTGCAAAGTGCTGACCTAGCCACTGGTGACAAGCCACCTCCCTACTACCCCAGCTTTGTGTCGTGGGGACAACTCGATGGCATGGCTACAAAGGACCACTGATACTCCCAGTCCAAGCCAAGCCTCAGGAGGCTTTAATGTCATGCCGTGGCAATCTGCACAGTTTACAGCAACAGTGAGTCACATTGTCGCGATGGTAAACTCTTTATTGAGCACAGATGCCATTGTAAAAGAAGCTCTCATTGCCAGCGTTTAGAGCAGTTTGACAGTGGCGTCTAATTCCTTAATCGTGCCGCGTTGTCAAATGATTCTGTTGACGCTGTGACCGCTGTTTGGTCGGGTTTAAAAAGCAAAACTGAGAGAAGATGAAGCAAGCGGACCTACGTGTTGCTCCTGGATATTGAGTTAAAGCTAAGCTTTAGTGTAGAAGCAAATGATGTAATTATGTGCAAGCAAAAGTTACAGTGTTTATTTCAGCATCGTTCATCATTAATACTCATTGTAATACATAGTTTTTATGCAGGCTTAAAAATAAATGTCAATGTTTTATTAATGAATTAGGCCAACTTTCGGTTAAATTATGTCACGCTGCAGATTTGGCCAATAGTTTCAGGTCTAATAGCTTAATGGTGTATCCTCGTATTGATCCAGCGAGCCAAGCAGATAGTGTAGCCTGTGGGAGTTTTTTTTTTTATATATATTTATTACGAAGATTAAGGAATTAAATTGCTGCAGTCCAGCCTTCAAAGCCCACGGGCCACTGTTCTAAACTAGGCAGTAGCTCTTATCAAAGCCATTTTGCATCGCCGCTACTTTTTCTGCGGGGCGAAAACACTTGCAGCGTGTCAGTTCATCTGATGATGGACTATTTTAGATCCCATTAATACCCTAAGCCCAGACAGTTTTATCCCTGCCTGAGAGTGACTAATACAGATAGAGAGTGTGTGTGTGTGTGTGTGTGTGTGTGTGTGTGTGTGTGTGTGTGTGTGTGTGTGTGTGTGTGTGTGTGTGTGTGTGTGTGTGTGTGTGTGCGCGTGTTTGAATGCATCATGTGCGTCTAAGTCTGCATATAATTGTTTTGATATTGCAGACCATATGAGTTGTGAGCTTTTCATCACATCAGGCTCCTGGGGGGCATGAATGGGACCCAGACTCTATGACTGGACTGTTAGTGTCAGTAGACGGGCATTGGCCCGTTCTGAGCTCATTCACACTCATGTATTCCATAGAAACATGCACATTTTAGTGATTATTGCCTTCAACATTTCCCCTTTTCACATACGTATTGCAGTAATTAGTACAACCAGTAATATATAATATGGTAAACGTCTTCTGGGCCTGTGTCACCTGGACTCTGACTGAACTTTATGTACTGCTGCACATTGTTGTCTGCACTTTTGTACAACACCGAGGAGACTTTAAATAATTCTAGGTTCAGTTGGTGAGCACTGCTGTCAGAGCAGGGCTCTGTGCATGCCTTGGTTCATTAGCGAGTAACTATTCAGAGTATACTGCGCTATGGGGAGCGACGGTACAACCCAGCATATGGAATATTCAGTGTGTGTGATCTGTTTTTAATCGAGGTATTTAATACTTCCACACGGCATCTTCTAGCTGTAGCAACTCACACGACACCCTGTCTGATAATTCACTGTTATTATGTATATGTTCTTCATATAGTCATATTGAGATATTACTGTTGTTGAGTTTCATGTCTTAATTCTGTAATGATTATAAGTAAAATTTTACTATTGTTGTGGCATAATTCAGTATGTTCTTATTGACTATTCCTTGCAGCGAGGAATATTTTGTTTTCCGGAAATCCTCTTAATCACAACACAATTTTGTTAACCCAGCTGTTTGATTAATTACAACGATGGATCTCTTCTTAAGTGCTTGCTTTGCTATTAATGTGCGTCGTACAATACTGTAATATATATATAATTACACATTCATTTGTAATTTGGTGACACAGGATCACCGTAAGTGTTGTGCTGTTGCTCATTACAATGCTGCAAAGTGTCACCGTCTCACCCGGCGTTGTTTCACACGGCTTGTAACGGCATTCGTCTCTTTCTGTTTCCCTGTCAGACCCGGGCTGGACCAGCATCAACCGCGGGGTCCTGATCTGCGACGAATGCTGTTCAGTCCACCGCAGCTTGGGCCGCCATATCTCCATAGTCAAGCACCTGAGGCACAGCGGATGGCCTCCCGCACTGCTGCAGGTAAGGCTGAGGAGTGAGGAGTGGAGGGAAGAGGTACGTTAAGCTGAAGCAAATGCAGAGCCGGAGGTCCAGAAGGTGACGACTAGTACAGAAATCTGACTCAGCACTGGGGAAGCAAATCCATTCCCACAGGTTTTCCATCTATTTTTTGTTGTTGTTGTATTTTCTCCATTTATGTTCAAATATATGCATATTCATCTGTTTGTACATCTTTCTTTTTTTTTTTAGCTTTTTGGTCATGAAAGCAAACATACAATATAGCATTTGGGCTTTGAGGTGACACCAGGTTATTCTTATGATGTCTTGCATTGCGGTGCACCGTCACTGAGTCCCTGCTGCATGTGGGTTTCAGATGGTCCAGACCTTGGCCAGTAACGGGGCCAACTCCATATGGGAACACAGTCTCCTGGACCCTGCTCAGGTACAGAGCGGTCGCAGGAAACCCAACCCCCAGGACAAAGTCCAGTAAGTATCCTCCCCACAGGCTCAAAATACACAGAACAAAACCATCACACTTTTTGCTTTGTGGGAAATGATCGCCCCTGCTGCACAGGGATGTTATATAACCTTTAACTGCTGTTTGCAGTGGTGAAGAGCCTTAATGCCCTCTAAACAGTCGTCTCGTAGTCATGTATCGCCGTCCTAATGAATATTGTTCTGTTCTCAGGGTTTTTGTGTATCTAAAAACAGGATAGGGTTTGTGGTCGTAGGTTTGTCGAGCTTCATTTGGGTTGAAATGTGGCTGTATTAGTGTCATGAGGTCAGGAGTTGGACCTGCACCACATCTTCTGTTCTTCTCACTTAATGCGTGGAAGCCCATTCTGCCTAATCTCCTAACATTTACAGTAATGTATATTGCGTAACTGTCTTTGTAAAACAAGCAGAAACCAGTAGTAACCCATCAGTTGTGGCTCATTCAGTAAGATGTGAAGGAACTCGGGCCTTGCTGAGAAACCGCAGTCTTGTTTAAACATGTAGCCTAGTTCTTAAGTTTTATATTTGATTCATGGGTGGGATTTTTTTTATCTTAAGAGAACGAATCAAAGGAGAAAGAGATGAAGGGAACTCAAAGCTCGAACTGCTGTTTGTGGCATTCGGTAAAAACTTGATACTTCAACAGATTAATGCTCCCTTCCTGAGGTTTGAATTCCGTGGGGCGGCAGTAGTTAGTAGTGACCGGTTCAAGTTTAGAGCGGTAGCTGGAGAGGTGCCAGTTCCCCTCCTGGGTACTGCTGAGGTGCCCTTGAGCAACCCCTAACTGCTCAGAGCGCCTGACTCTCTACAACAAATGATGCCTCTCTATACATCCTGTGTACGGAGTGGGAAAATGAAACTTCCCCAAAGAGGGATTCATGAAGTATTTCTTCCTCTTCTTTTCCTTGTTAACCATCTTATCTTCTACTCTGGTCCAGTCCCACTAAGTCCGAGTTCATCAGAGCCAAATACCAGATGCTGGCCTTTGTGCACAAGCTGCCCTGCCGTGATGATGACGGCGTCACTACCAAGGACCTCAGTAAGGTGAGGGCTCAGTACTTCACAGCAGGATTTCGGCATAATTAGCCCGTTCAGATGGTGCCATATTGCTGAATTGCATGTGTAAGCGCAAATTATGTTATATTTAAAGATATCAGTGGGAGACCTCACTTATAAAAAAATGTACATGTGCATCTCTACACACACACACACACACACACTCATGCACAGTAACTGCCTGACAGGAAGTGGTCTGAATGACACAGCAGGATGTAATGATGATCTCTAATGCTGTGGAGCTCCATAGGGCTAATAAGGGGATTCTGCCTGTTTGTTTAATATTTCCTCTCTCTCCTCTCCTCTCCGCTTTCTTAATTAGCAACTACACTCGAGTGTGCGGACGGGGAGTTTGGAGACGTGTCTTCGGCTGCTGTCCCTCGGCGCTCAGGCCAACTTCTTCCACCCGGTCAGGACAAAATCTACTCGCTGACTCACTTCGTCTAGAACTCAGCCCTGCTGTTCAGTTGCTCTCTTTCTGCCAGCTCTCTTCTCCTGACTCTGTGTGTGTGTGTGTGTGTGTGTGTGTCTCCAACTCCAGGAGAAAGGCACTACCCCGCTGCATGTGGCAGCCAAGGCAGGGCAGATCCTGCAGGCCGAGCTGCTCGTGGTGTACGGTGCTGACCCCGGAGCACCGGACATCAACGGACGCACGCCTATGGACTACGCGAGGTACAAAACGGTGGAATTTAAATCAAATCTCAAATTGAATCTGCCGTTGGAGAATGGTGAGAGGAAAAGCAAAAAAAAACCAACAACACAACAATAAGGTGGAATTGTTTGCGTCTGTGTTCCAGGCAGGCGGGTCATATAGAGCTCGCAGAGCGGCTGGTAGAGTGTCAGTACGAGCTGACGGACAGACTAGCTTTCTACCTTTGTGGACGGCGTCCAGGTAACCCACTGCACCAGTTTGTGTGCGCCTCACATGCCCTTATATGTTGCAGTTAACCTCAGTGATGTATGCGGTAGCTGTCATCCACTTGTTCAGTCTCCTCTCCTCTTTCCTCTCCACCTCTCCCTCTCCTCAGATCACAAGAATGGCCATTATATCATTCCTCAAATGGCAGACAGGTATGCACCATGACGCTGTTGTTTTAGTAGTAAAGTGGTGACGCGTTCCTTGCGTTTGCATGCGTGGTTTGATTGCATGAAGTGTCTTTGTTAGTATACCTGACTATACTTCCATTACTCTTTTCACTGCGTCTCCCTGGTGTGGGTAAATTGATACTGGTGCAGTTTAGTGTTGTGACCAGAGGGTGGCACCACAGTATATGTAACCCCCACCACCCCACCACCCCCCCAAAAAATGGAGGTAATTAAAGGAGGTCTCTATGAAAGGCGGCTGTTTATCGTAAATGCCGATCGAAGCTATTACAGGTACCCGCAGTGATTTAGATACTTGAGGTGTGCTTGGTTTATTAATCCTAAACTGCAGGTTTTGATTTGGGAGGTGTAGAAGTGCACAGTCAGGTTATGATAAATCAACTTCAGTGACTACTTGGCACAGCTTCTTTCAAAATGTTTGATGGGTGCTGGGGTTTTCTCCGCTGAGTCAGAGAAGTAGCTTAAAAATACACTCTCGTATGTGAGTAAGTATTTATTACTTCTGAGCTGCCGTCTAACTCCACCTGCATCTGTTCTGTTCTGGTAAATGGTTCCTCTTGATAACAATTGAAGCGTTTTTGATGTGGCCTCTCTGCCCCTCTTTCTGTCTCTTTCTTCCTTTTTTTTCTCACTCGTCTTCTGTTCTCTCCATTTCGCTGCGCTTGGTGGAGCCAGAGCTCGTCCTAAGTGCCCGACACAGAGGTATCTTTACTTTCCTTGTTTCCCCCCCCCCCCCCCCCCCCCCCCCAGAATCTCTTCCTTCATTTCAGTCCCTTCTGTCTGCTACCCCATCTTTTATAGATTTTGCTTTTATAACCACAATCTGTTCTTCATCGGCTTCACAGTGGGGAGGTTGTTAGGCCTTAATCTGTTATCACTAGAAAATAGGCCTCCTACAGTAAGTAAGGTGTTGCTGTGCTCAGGAGAATCAACACCAGTCATATCCATATAGTCACAATGCACACTAGCATGTGTCCTTAGTGGCCACATAAACAATAGTTTGTCCAGAAATAAGATTAAAGATGATGCAGGAAACTGCTTGATTTCTAGCTCTTATATCTGTGAACTAAAACTTCATTACAGTCTAACGCATTTGAGTCTAGCGCTCTAGCGCTGTCGCTTGCAAGATCACAGATGCACTTTGTCCCTGTGTCTGTACAGAGAGTTGCTGTCAGGTTTAGAACGCGCTAAATGTCAGTCACCATTACATCCAGTCCTTTTCAGTCTGACACCCAAGGCATCCCACCCTAAATGTATCCTCCCTGTTCCCTTCTTCCAACCAAACTCCCTTCCCGTCCCCTCACCTCTTGCTCCTCTCTCCATATCCATGTCTTCCTCCCGAACCTCTCCCTCCGTCTCTTTGTTCCGCTGCATCTTTGTGGCGACTGTCTGACTGTTGTTCTCTGTGTTTTTTTTTTTTTTTTTAGTCTGGACCTCTCAGAATTGGCCAAGGCTGCCAAGAAGAAGCTCCAAGCGGTGAGTTGGATTGAATTGTGAGATTTAAATGTCTTGTTGTTACAGAAAATGGTCCGAATTGTCAAGTTAGTTTTTAGTCAATAAATTGAGCAAGTTTTCTTGTGTCCTTGAAATTAATGTAAACGGAGAGTAATTAAAAATGAGTGGTTCAAAAAGTTGGTTGATGTAGCAGCCAGATTTTCTGTTCCTTTCCAAAGTCATGTTCGTCTGTTCCAGGGCCATCTGTTCAGCTCCACATATCGGTAATCCAAGAAAACTGAGAGCTGATGGTCGGTTATCAACACTTAAAGTACTTAAAGTACTCACAAATCATGACGCAGACGTTTTAGCATAAAAAAGATAGAACTTTATTCACCCTGAAGGAAATTGTTGAGCCAGAGTTTGATCAAAGATTATGACAGAAAACAATAGAATAGAAGTGCAAACATGTACGAACAATAGAATGACAATTATTAAGTGTAAAAGAAGTGATACTGACACCAGTGCAAAATAGAATATAACAGCAATAAGAGTAAGGTAAATAAATACAGTAAAAATTTGACTAAAATAGAAAAAGTAGAAGTTTCTCACTGGCGTCTGCAGCACTGAAGTGTAGTCATGTACGAATACACCTGTTAGAATATATCTGGGCTCAATTTGCGTGTGTGTGTGTGTGTGTGTGTGTGTGTGTGTGTGTGTGTGTGTGTGTGTGACACAGCTCAACAACCGGCTGTTCGAGGAGCTGGCGATGGACGTCTATGACGAGGTCGATCGCAGAGAAAACGATGCAGGTGGGCCTATTCTCCTCCCTCGTCACATCCTTCTATGAAGCGGATGTATCTGTCTGGTGTTCTGACTCTTTCCTTATATGGAAAGTAGATGTTTAACGTCATAGAAAACACCCCCAACATGACAGCATTGATGTGAAGTTTAAGAAGGAAAGAGGAAGAGAAAATAGATGTTGGGAGAACAGAGAGTGAATTCCAAAGGACAGAGTGAGGAGAAAAAGGAAAGTGACTGTTGAAGGAGAGTGAGGGAGGAGGAGCGAGGAAGGGCCTCCGAAATTCTTCAGTCTCTCTCCTCCTCCTTGGCTCTTTCTCGCTCGGTCTCCTTCTCTTTTTTTTTTTTTTTTGCATTTCTTCTCTCTCTTTTCCTTCAGTAGCAGTAGCAGTCAAATTGTGCTTTCTGACAGAAGCACAGCAGGTAAGTGGCAAGGATACAAAGACACACACACACACACACACACACACACACACACACACACACACACACACACACACACGGGGAGGGCTCATAGCACAACGGTGGATTATAGGGGCCGGAATTCAGTTTTGGGATCTGCTGTATGTTTTTTTTGGTTTGTGTGCTTGTGTGGGTGGATGGACTGGGTGTTCCTTGTTAAACACACACAGACTTACTTTTTCGCTTCATATTTGTGTCTCCAGTGTGGCTTACGACCCAGAACCACAGCACTCTGGTAACAGAGCGCAGCGCGGTGCCCTTCCTACCAGTCAATCCTGAATACTCTGCCACGCGCAACCAGGTAAACACACACACACACACACACACACACACACACACACACACACACACACACACACACACACACACACACACACACTCATTCATACACGCACAAGCCTATAGTGCAGACAATCACAGGTGGCATGCATGCACTCGTCTACGGTGGTGATGTAGATGTTTCTTACCCGTGCACAATCATGAAAAAGAAGAAACTACGGCGAAAGAACTTGCGAGCAAAAAAAAGAGCATAGGGATAGTTGGCCCGCGTATGTGTTTTTGGGGGGAGGCCGAGAATGAGTGTGAAATTGACGAGGGATGTTCTTCGCCTGTGAAAGAGGAGGAAAAGATGTAATCCATCTGTGTTTCTCCCCCACACCCCCCCCCCCCCCCCCCCCCTCTTTCCCTCACTCTGTGAGTGAGTGAGTGAGTGTGTGTGTGAGAGAGAGAGAGAGAGAGAGAGAGAGAGAGAAATCCCATATGTCCTCTCACATAGTTTCTCCTCGTCTGTGTGGCTCATTAGTGTAAACATTGACTTCTAACACACTCAGTAAAAAAACACACACCTGCGTCGCTCACGTTTGCTCTTGCCCCGGTTGGGCACTTCACTGTGGTCAGTAAGTTGCCGTCTATTTATGGAGGGAAACCGAAGAAAAACACACTCGCACGCATTTAGAGTTGAACTTTTTACCTGCTTTTGTCTTCCAAAGAAATATGTTATGAATACCACATCGCTTTGTGCAGTATTTCCAGATTAGCACTTCCTTGAAAGGGACTTTTTATTCTCTTATGTGGATGCCAGCATGCTCGCGTAATTGCACGGTTTCTTTACTCGTGTTTGTGTGTGTGTGAGCACACTTCTGATGGTGTGTGTGTGTGTGTGTGTGTGTGTGTGTGTGTGTGTGTGTGTGTGTGTGTGTGTGTGTGTGTGTGTGTGTGTGTGTGTGTGTGATGAGTGTTAAAGTATGACTGTATTTTTCCACAGCACATGGTCATTGACCACAGCAGTCCCACAGGCAGCGAACCACTGACTGTGGGCTGGATCGTATCTGTGTTCCACACAACTTGATGAGACAACGTTTTGGTGCCAGTAATCCCAAGTTCTAACTCCTGACTCGTTCTGCTCTCAGGGCCGTCAGAAGCTGGCTCGCTTCAACGCTCGGGAGTTCGCCACGCTCATCATCGACATCCTGAGTGACGCCAAAAGGAGACAGCAGGGGAAAGGACTCAGCAGCCCTACTGGTGAGACTCTGGGAGGAAGGGACAGACAAATTAGGACGCAGGGATGAAGGCAATTATTAAGCTTTTTAAAGAATAGCAAAAAAAAAAACAAGGGCATTTATCTTAACCTAGTTACAAATATAGATGGATACATCACCGCTCTGTACAACAATGTGGAGCTTTGACGCCTCAAACATTTTTGAAGCAAACGTGATGATTGTTTTAAGCAGCAACATGTTGAACGGGCTCCAGTCCAGCAACTTAGTGACGAAGGGAAGAAGGGTGATTTCTTTGGGATTCGTTGTTGAAGAGTTACATTTACATGTTTATCTTTATCTGAATAG
The DNA here is from genome assembly GCF_023349555.1 of Cebidichthys violaceus. NCBI lineage: Eukaryota > Metazoa > Chordata > Actinopteri > Perciformes > Stichaeidae > Cebidichthys > Cebidichthys violaceus. Next base: position 4,357,840 of record NW_027176262.1, on the reverse strand, counting down.
AACTCTTAACAACTGGTTCTTATGTGAAACCAACATGGAAACCCCCGTTGACATAAGTTTCAGCTGAGCAGTCCTTAAGGCACAGATGAAAAGAAAGAGGAGGGCTGCTACACGTTGTATTGAGTAGTGTGATAGATGTACATTTTTGCTTTGTCAGACCCATTAGATCTGGGCATTGATGATGACCAGCATGACTACGACAGCGTAGCGTCGGATGAAGACACAGACAGCGAGCTGACCACCCAGAACAACAACAACACGCAACGCAGCAACCGTGCAAAGGTATAGTACTAAAACACGCACACACACACACACACACACACACACACACACACACAGTTTAGTTTTGATAAAACACAACTCTGCACAGGCCGACGCACGAGGAGTTTGTAAAAGTTACCCAACAATTCAGTCACGTTCCTCTCAAATAGGATATTGGAAAAGCAGTCGCGTTAGCTAGCAAAGATACTCCATGCTTTCCTCTTCATGACTGCTTGTCCCAGCATGCTTTGCGGGGAGTGGCCACAGTCAGGGCTGCCACATAGCTCCTGAGTGACATCATCAGCTATTCTGAGTGCTTGTCAGAGAGGCATTGTTTCATACACACAGAGAGAGAGTGTGTGTGCTGAGAGGGAAGAGAAGAAGAGGGGTGAAATGGTGCAGAGTGGGAGTGGTAGAAATGACAACAGCTAAACCAGTAACTATCTCCTTTTTCCTGTGGACTTGTTTAGCTCATTGGGCAGAACTCTGACGGACCGCAAGTGTGAGGTTCCACTCCCATCTGCACTCTAAAAATACGTGCATTATTTTGTTGCGCTCGTATCAAATGTCAGTGTATTCGGTTATGCATTGTGTTGTCTGTAGTGCTAAGTGGAGGCATCGGAGTAACATAGAAATGGATTGGGTAGGAGGTGGATGAGTTGTAAACAAAGAGCTCTTAAGAATAGTCAATGAAAGATGTTTTATGCGGCCTTTTAGGGAGTGGTAAAGACATGTGTTTGAGCATGCTCCAGGGTCACAGGAAGTAAGGCCAGATGGTGCCTTGGGAACAAGAACTGAGGCACCACTGTCTATGTGTGTGTGTGTGTGTGTGTGTGTGTGATCAGCTGTAGAGCTGACCCTCCAGGCTGCATGCCAGTCCACTTCCTCTCACACTCACACAGTTGTAAGCTGTGTTGTATCCAGTTTAAAAGGCACTAATTCATGCTTCCTAACCCCAAATCCTTCCTCATATTACCTCTGCAGAAAGACTGCATACATGACATACTGTATATAAGATAGAATGGTGAGTTAACGGCAGATACGTAAAGAAATTAGGTGTTCCACATTGTGTTTGTACCCCTGGAATAGCCTCCAAAGTCTCCCAATGTCAGTTTTCTCACTTTGTCTGTGCCTGTCTGTCCACCCGTCTGTGTTTCTGTCTTTCTTTCTGTTCTATCTGTCTGCCTGCCTGTATGTCCCATCAATCCAGAGCATGGACTCATCAGACCTGTCAGACGGCCCCATCACCCTGCAGGAGTACCTGGAGGTGAAGAAGGCTCTGGCCTCCTCAGAAGCCAAAGTGCAGCAGCTGATGAAGGTCAACAACAACCTGAGCGAGGAGCTCCGGCGGCTCCAGAAGGAGGTAGGGAGTAGGGAGGGGGCGAGGGCGGAGGAAAGGACAGGCAGAGACACGAGGTGAGAGGGTCAGCTTATGAAGAACCTTAACCACAGCAGAGTGTTGAGTACAGAGCAAAGCAGAAAGTGGGAGTTTAGCTCAATTCTTACGTTATTTGATAAGAGTAGAGAACAAACGGGGGCAGGAAAGAGAGATGGGATGAAGCAAGGAAAGGTCAGCATCAATTGTTTCTTAAAAAGGTCGACATAAAGCCCTGAAATATAGAAGTTCCATATTATTGAATCAGATAGAGGATGAAGCCTAGACGAAGAGGGGGGGGTATTGAAGGGAAAAGGCAAAATGAGAAGGAACAATTGATTCAGACAGAAGGAGGGCAGGATGATGGAGAGACAAGTGAATATTTTAATGTCTCTGCAAGCTGATGTATTATTTCTGACAGTCTTGTCATTTTCCTACAATGTTGTCCCTGGAAGATGCATGTGGCTACAGCTGTTCAGTGTGATTCAGTAACTAAAGCCGACGTCACTCTAATGCGGAGCGAGGGCTGCTGCAGATCCTCATTATAGTTGTCATTTTCAGCTCAGACAGCTTTCGCTTAATGGCGTTCCTTCGCGGCCGCTTCATTTGGTTTTCATGCGAGTCGTCGTCATTAGTTCCTCGTTTTCATTAGTGGCTGCTAGTGTCGGCTTATGTGACTCATGATTCATTCGTGTGTATATTTTCGTAATGCGACTTGAGGATTTAGTGACGCGTTGAACTTGTAAGCACTCACTTATGTGCACAAACACCGCAGATAACAAATACTGTGGTTAAAGCACAATATACACACACACACACACACACACACACACACACACACACACACACACACACACACACACACGTATGTATGTTTTTCTTCCATCCCATTCCCAAAAACTAATCCCTACTTCGACATGTAACCTATTTAAGTGTCTTTACTACATTTTCCCTCCCTCCCCAGTACTGATGTGAGTTAACATGTATGAGCTTGTGTGAGCCTTTTACTGTACCTGTGATTTTTGGATGCTTGTCTTTGACCATTCAGTTGACGCCCCCCCTCCCTTCCCTTCAACCTCCCCATGTCCCTCCCTCCATCCCTCCCTCCATCCTCTCATTCCCTCCTTGCTCCCTTCCTCCTCTCCTGTAGATCACGCGGATGCAGACAGAGAACAGTGCGCTGCGGGGGGGCCAGCAGGCTGGGGGGGCAGCTGGCCATGGGGTAGGGGGACCTGGCGGAGGAGGGGGGGGCGGAGGAGGCCACTGGCATGGGGGCGGGATGAGAGGAGGAGTAGGCGGAGGGGGCCTGGGTGGGTTCGGGACAGGAGGGGACCCCCCGGGGCTGTCGGTGCCCTCCTCGGTCGCCCCCAACTCCCATCACCACCGAAGGGACCGCCAGGCCTTCTCCATGTACGAGCCGGGGGCGGCCCCCGGCCCCACGGCCCATGGTCCCCCAGTCCTGGACTCCCTGGCAGCCCGCCTGCAGCCCCTCAACACACCCAGCGTAAGTTAGAACTCCCCCGGCCCACCTTCTACTTCCCACCTTCCTTTCGGTGGCCATGATTGGCTCTCTCCGGCCTGATTGATGGGTGACAGTCCAATCCTGATCTCTCTATTTCCCTTCGACTTTACCCCTCCCTGCATCTCAGTTCCCGATCCTTCTCTTTAAAAGGCCCAGTTGTGCTCGAACCCCATTTAAATGTGAAGTTTATCTAAGAACAATAAGACCTCGACTCGTGATTTTTAGCTGCCATGAAGGGTGAAGTGCATAACTGTGGCGTAAAGGAGAAAGATGTGAAATAGAGATAATGCTCTCTGATTGGTTGCCTGGGGACGCCTCTGATTCCTCCGCTCTCCGGCCTGCTCTGATCTTCACCTTCTCAACCCTTTTTTAACTCCTGCTTCTGGACAGCTGCTTCATTTATTTAGGCGTTGCTAATGTTCACACACATGTGAGTGCACACAAAGGGAAGGACATTTGACCAGTTATTGCACTCGGCAGCATTTAACTGAACGGAAAGCTACAGTATGCAGACACACAACCACAGCTGTCAACCATTCTAGGGAGACCTCCACGGAGTGGTGTCCGAGTCACCGTCTCCGTACACCGAGATTTACCTGTTTGTCTGTTTCCTCTCTGTCTGTCTGTCTCTTCACCTGTCTGTCCCTTGCTCACTGCAGTGCAGCCGTGCATCCTCTGGATGTAAGCATTCTATCTGTCATTGCATTGTTTGCCATTTCATCGACTAGTATAATAGGATTCTCTCACATGCAAGTGTGCCCCACTGCTGCTCATTGTGCATTATCATAATGGAGATCAACGTTAGTGTGTGTGTGTGTGTGTGTAGTCCATTTTAGATGTGACATGTGCAGTCCTTCATCACCAGCTAGTCTAGTTGACAGTGTTCTTTGCATTTCAGTGGTAGATAAGTATAGAGGCATGCGGTCTTGAGGGGATGATGGGTGAGCTGCCGAGTTGATCTGCCGCTGCTCTCACTGGCTCATTCATCTTGTTTTTTCCTGCTGTTTATAAAAGCATCTCTTCTCTCTGTCCCCTCACTCTTTTTTTTTTTTTGGTTTTTCCTCCCCCGTTTCTTCATCCATCTCTGTCTGCTGATCTTCCGTTCCCTTTCTCCGTCTCTTTGTCCACACATCTCTCTTTCTCCTCTTATCTTTCTCCCTCCTCCTCTCTCTTCCTCTCTCCCCGTCCGTGTTGTTCCCCTCCTTTTCACAGTCACGGAAGGGTGGCACAGCGCCGTATGGAGGCCATCATCTGTCTGGATCTACAGAGATGGGCCGATACATGGTGAGTTCTACCGGCTTGGTTCTTCTGACCTCCGTGATCCGGCACGCCGTTTACAGCGGGAGGTTGAGATCATTTTGTGTCAAATCCGTCTCCTACAGAGCTTGGAATATTGGAATTCATCATCCAAATTGGGCTTCAAATGGAAACATCCACAAATTATTTGCATTTTTCAGTGAAGCAAAGAAAATATTCAAACAGATAATGTGACTTAACTTTTAAAACATACACAACTTAGTGGACTTCTTGTTGAAATCATCACATTCACAGGGAACGAATCCTTGAACTTTGTGGGAGGAGTTATTTGTTAAGCTCTGCAGGAGTGACCGGCTCAGGAGGTTCGGTGAGGTGGTGATAATTGCCCTGATGGAGCGTGTTGTCGCCCCGTTTCTTTCCCCAGGTGACGAAATCAGAGAAGCACGGCAGTGGCACTGACAGCGACTACGACAACACGCAGACGTACGACCTCTCGCTAAGGTTAGACCCACTGCAAGTTTGGAAATGGTGTAATAAACTGCTAATAACAGTCAAAGTTAGCCCCTCCTCCCCCAGAGGAGCATGACCCCTGACCGCTGTTGGCAGAACACGGCTCATTGCACCAGCTGCGGCATCACATGTGACAGCGATAGTGAAAGTCAACCCCAGAAAAAGCTTTGTCCGCTTGGTGTTTTGCTATTCGTCTTTTTTTTTCAGTGCTTTCACAGCTACTCGCCCAGAAACGTCCCAAACAAAGCAAAATAAGAAAATACAGACAGAGGAGAGGTTCTCTGCAGATACAGACACTGTTCTTACATATTTGCTAACGGGATTTGCTCCATGTTTGTGTGTTCTTACTATGCAGTCCTGTAACTTCGGGCCACACACAGAGAGGGTCAATGATCTTTACTAACGGTTGTTAATGAGAAAACAACAGGCTTGTCTCTTAAGATGTTGGACAGGGTGATTAATTCATTCCAAGGTGTTGATGAAGGTGTATTTATGCGTCTCTCTCGTCAGTATGGGCCGCAGCAGTGAGGAGGAAGGTCGTGGGGATTCTGAGGAGGGGGGAGGGGAGGCCTGGGAGCCGGACCCCACCTTGCCCTGCACAGAGGACGTCATACTGAAGACTGAGCAGGTGACCAAGAACATCCAGGAGCTGCTCAGGGCTGCTCAGGAGTTCAAACACGACAGGTAGGTGCAAGACTTGGGGGGGGGGGATGTGACACTAAAAACATTTTGTCTGCGTATATGAAAATGTCTGTACTAGTTCAAAGCATCATTTAGTACCAGATAACCTTGTTGCCTCAATTATCTTATCAGCCACTAAACTAAATAATACATTTCTCTCCTCTTTAGCTTTGTTCCGTGCTCTGAGAAGATCCACTCTGCTGTCACCGAGATGGCCTCACTCTTCCCCAAAGTAAGTTCTGTTCTTCGTGTGTCTCTTCTTCTCTCGTTGTCTAGGTGTGTCTCTTCTCATCTGTCTTTCTGTTTACACTACGCGAGTTGAGTTTTGATTCCCTTCATTCCTCCGTAGCGCCCGGCGTTGGATGCAGTGCACTGCTCCCTCCGCTTGTTGGCGTCCAGTGCCTCGCGGTTGCAGGTGGAGTGCCGCAAGGCGGCGCCCTCGGAGCCCGGGGGCCCAGCGGTGGACTACCAACTCCTCACTCAGCAGGTCATCCAGTGCGCCTACGACATCGCCAAGGCGGCCAAGCAACTGGTCACCATCACCACCCGAGAGAAGAAACAGTGACCCAACAAATGCATGGATGGATGGAGAGGGGAGAGGGAACGGATTAATGCATGGTTGGGCCAAGAGGGATGGGAGGGGCTTCTGCAGCAGGAAGAGGGGAGACGGAGGGAAAACCTGATCACACTATAGATGTTGGAAAGAGGGAGGGGGAACGATGGGGCGCAATGAGGAAAGAAGAAGTTTGTAATATGCATGGAAAAGGAATCGGATGAAAGCAAAGAGAATTGATTGTTTAGTAGAAACACTACAGAGACGTGTGGAAGAGAAAGTAGGGAAGGACAAGTAGAAGGGTCCCACATGGGAACCACAGCCAGGTGGAATCAGATGTGTATAATTAACCGCTAAAAACTGTGACAAGCATACGTGAAAAACAACGACGACGGCGATGTACAGTGAACTGGATTCCGGAGATGTTACCGCTTTATTTATTCTTACCAGTCGCTCGTCGTCCCTCTCCACCTCCCCCCCCCCCGTTTACCTGAGCTAGAGAGTGAGGGAGAGTGAGGGAGAGTATGCTGCGAGAGAGGGAAGTAGGTATCGACCTGCCATGAGCTACGCCACATCATCTCCATCCCTCCGTCCGGTGGAGTCGGGACATTCTCTCCTTCACACTCTCCTTCCTTCTCTCTCTCTCTCTCTCTCTCTCTCTCTTTCTCTTTCTTTCTTTCTTTCTTTCTTTCTTTCTTTCTTTCTTTCTCTAACCCGACACGAGGCTCCTCCGTCTCCTATCCCGTCCCAGAGAGGATGCGCTTGCGGTGCAGAGAAAAGACCCCTGGGACTCCTCCGGCTCCACCTACTCATCACCCCACCCAGGCTCTCAAGATGCTTCCTCCTGGGTTAGCTTTTTGCTGGCGGCAGGGGGGGGGGCGCCGCCCCCTACTGTCGGTGGTACACAGCATGATCTGGCATGTTTTAATTTCTTTCCTCTCTTCTTCTTTTTTTTTTTTTTCTTTGATGTTTTTTAATACGCAGATTGGTTTGGTCTGCACCTCTGAGGACAAAGATTACTGACACAAACAAAACACTTACACTGGAATAATTTTGAGTTATTGTTGTTTATCATGCCTATTTGTTTTAATTTTTTTTGTATTGATATTTTTACTGTCATCCTGATTTAACTGTGTATGTATGTTTATTTTATTGTTTCAAATATGATTCTCATTTAGTGGTGGGAGTATGTGCTCAACTGGGATTCAAGAAAACGCATACACACACACACACACACACACACACACACACACACACATGAAATAACCTGTGAATTTCTGTCAGACTGAAACCCCCTTGGTGCGTTATGACAGGACCCGGATCAAAATGCTCTCCTCATGGATCCTCAGCTGACGTATCGTATAATTTGCCTCATTTAACAAGAGCCAGTGGAATCATCTCAGAATCAATCCCATATTCATGTTCGCTGTGCCAAGCAGGATGATATCTAGTCCCCCCCCCCCCCACCTCCAGACTTACATTAAAGCAGTATGCTATGTACCTGGTGGGTGTGCACCTGGGTGCGTATATTACACAGCAGCCCTAATTTGCACGGTAACAAAAGGTTCAGTCCCATTAAGTAGACACACATCCCGGTGTGTTTAAGTAGTCCTGTGGAAAGCACCAGATCCAGCACCGTTTCACCTGAAGAAAATCCGCTCTTTTGAAATGCATTCAACCGCCTCTTGATGTAGTTTGCCGTGTATTGCGTTCAGTTCTCGGAGCACAATCACGGCGCTCTGTCTTCGGATTGGTTCCCCGTCGCTGCCTGCTGATCTGGGCCACAGAAGTCGTCACTTCTAGCTCACCGTCTCTGAACTCTGCCAATGGGGGACGGCATTGGGAACAAAGATGTTTTTAAAGTTCTTTTTTTTTGTTTGCGTATGTTTTCTGAAAGAGAGCGCACTTCGCTTGTTGTACTTTTGCCGAACAAATAAGGTCACGTCTGTAACAAAGTACGCAGACGGGATCTAACTGGCAGTTTAGAGTCACCACTGACTGTTTCTCAAAGTGTCTGTGGCTTTAATAGTTGGTTGTTCTCGCGTTGGTGTATTCTATAATCCGGCTTGGTGCTCAGAAGGCCTCAGCACATAACATTGACCTCATCCTCCACACAGCTGTTGCATCTCAGTCTTTTTTCCCCCCTCGTACTGCTGCCTTTCAGCAAGAAGCAATTAGACCTTAATTAGCCCCGAACACTTTGAGAGACGGATGCTAGACCACCGTCGGCACTTCCCTGTCCGCTCTATTCGCATCTAGTTTCACCCCCCCCCCCCTTCTTCTCATCATCACTCGGGGTCTCTGAGTGTCCGTGTTTGTCAGCCTCTCGCACAGTCGCACGCGTCTCCGTAGGGAAGGGTGGATTGTTTTTCTTCTGTACCCTGTCGAAACAAATCATGTCCAGAAGACTCGTGAAATGTATCATCGTTTGATATTGGAAGCCTTTCGGACGTCATCATCATCATCAGCTCCTGTTTGACTGGCTGAGTTACAGCGATGCTGTACTGACTGCTGAGACAACAGAAATACTTCCACACACACACACACACACACACACACACACACACACACACACACACACAAATGCACACAAAGGGGGGCCAGCAGAAGAGCTCTTCCCTTCAATGATGATTGCCCAAGTTTTAGACTAGAGCCATATATATGAACATATATTTTCATGCTATATTTTATATTAAGCTATATGTTAGGTATGTCTGCGAGATATTTATGTCTATTTGTTGGCCCGAGCGGGCTTCAGGCTACGGGAGCTGTCCAAATCCTTCCCTCAGCGCTTCAGTCTTGACACCAATGTACTTGTCGGTATTTTGAGTCTGGTGAATGTGGTCATGCTGTGGTGTTAGCCCCTCGTGTAGTTCTAGTGTACATAGTAGCGATCCTACCGAAGAGCGAGAACAAGAAGTAGGATCTACATTATGTACCGCACCCCCCCCCCCACACACACACAAAGGTCTTCGTTCAAGTACATTGGGTGCAGGACGCGGGGTGTGATTCGGGATGGGGCAATAGGAAAGGTCTGAAGCGCACTTGGGCTTAGCACTATACGGTCATCTCAAAAAGGTCGGGAGGAGGGTCAAAAATGCACATGGCCCGGTCCTTTCCCCGAGTTAGCAGACACCACGTCGGGTGCCTCTAGTATGAATGTCTAACGCCTCCGCCAGTTCATGTCCAACACGCGTTCTACACCGTCATCACGTCCAGGACTCAGCACATACTCTCCAACGTCACAAACACACTCTCAACTTATCAGTTGGACCAAGCCTTCTACAAAGTACAAACATTAAGTCTGCAGCCAGTGAATTTTACACGCACACACACACACACACACACACACACACACACACACACACACACACACACACACACACACACACACACACACACACACACACTTGAGATACACAGCCATTGGCACAGTGGCCTGTACTGCTGCTGTCTCTGTGTTTCTTCACAGCGCTACACTTTGGGAGATGGGCGACGGGAGAGTTATCTTTTAACAGAAGACGTTAAAAACTGTATAAAGTAGATGAAACAATGACTTAAAGAGGTCAAACGTAATGGAAACTCATAAGCTGTACATTTGTAATAAAATAGTAAAACAAGTCGATTGTCCTGGTTCTGTTTACACGTTTTCTTCTCACTGTATGGACGCTCAGTCTCAAGTCTAGTGTGTATTTACGTCTCTGTAATGTCCAAACTGGACAATCTTCTTTATTCCATGCCATTAACCTACATTGTTTTTACATACAGTTTGAAGATTTTTCTTCACACTGTATGACATTAAGCCACATTTGTATTATTTATTACTTTTTATTCATTTAGTCAAATTTAATTTGCAGAGGCCCCTGGATTATTTTTCACATTTCTACCATTTAAAGGTAATTTATTCTTTTATTTTGTTGAGCTGGTTCCTCGCTGAGCTCTCAGCTTCCCAATGAAGACAATCCAGCCACTGTTGGTTCCACAGCTTTTATTTCCATTAACGAGCTCCAGAGAAAGCAGCTGGAAACCTCTCAGGAAAAAGTGTGTAGTTACAATATGACCACGACAACCCACCACAGCATTCAGAATCCGTATTACATTTGGTGTAAAATGATGTTCTTGTATATGCGGTCCTGATCAGTGCATATCTTCGCCACGACTCCTTAAAATTACATTTAAGATCAACACAAAACGCATCCTGATGTAAACACAGCTGTTTCAAACAGACACTTTGACAATCCCTCTCTTCAAAACACAGCTGTTCATATGTTTGTACCATTTAACGACAACGTTGCTTACAACAGCAACTTGCATATATTCACATCATAAACCTTCACAGGTAAAAGCAACATTTTATCATTTAACTATGAATAAAAAACAAAATGCTGGCAAAATGTAGCACAATAAAAATGATCCTCTGATAGAAACAACTGTCAACACCAGAGCTGGAGACTAAATATTGTTGTAGTACACGGAGTGAGCAAAATAAGGAGTATGTGATGTGGTGAGACGTTGTACAAATACATACACATTTGAAATCACTTAATAAAATGAAAAGGCTTCTTTGTGGACTCTTTGCTGTAATGATTGTAGTCCTGAGGGGTCAAAGGACTGATCCACAACACATGACTGATGAGGGTTGTGTAAGCTTACATCAATACACGTTCTCTCTCCTTCAGATCCCTCTATACCATTCAGTTCAGGGTCTAAGTGACCCTTGAGCAGCTATGTGGAAGTTCTGCTTCAGCTTCCAGGTTATCCTGCAGCGTGTTGGATAGAGGTGCTTCATCCAGCTGTCAGATAAACAGCATAGGTACTCATCCAGCACATTGCATGTAAGGAGGTCCTCAACCTTGTCTAACTCCAGGCCCACTTCTGATTGTTAAAGAAGTTCCTAAGACCACCTCCCCAAAGAAAAAAGAGACGGAAAAAACAAACGGGGCTCTAAATATGTGTTATACCAAAATAAATGATATTCTGCTATCCCTCACCCATCACTGCCAGCCATTATGAATCCAGACTTAACGTGGTCAGGTATTCAGTCAGTTTTCTAGTTTCAAAAACGGATTCATTGTGTGTCACTGCATCCGAGGGAAAGTTAGCGAGGCAGCAGTGGAAAACACGTCTGATGATGTGCAAATAACTGAAGCTATGCTTTGTTTGAATTACTGTTGATTTTTTCAGCACATTTAGATTTATAAATTACCATTTTTTCCAATGTTTTCTAACCATTGTTAGAGTACCTTCACAGAGTACCTTCACAGCCCACTAGATGGCGCTCTGAGGCCCACCAGTGGTTAGCTATTGTCCTCTCGTCCTCTCCTCTTCATGCAATGATCCTTCATATTTTTCTATGGATGTTCATCTGAGCTGGAGGAGCTGGGCAGAAGAACACACTCCCGTCTTCTGCTCCTTTTGTGCCTCTTGTTTGCAATCCGTAGCCTCCTTCGGATCACATCTAGGACACACACACACACACACACACACACACACACACACACACACACACACACACACACACACACACACACACACACACACATACATACACACACACACACACACACACACACACACACACACACAGAGAGAACACAAACACATCATTAATAACTGATTGGGTAACCTAACATGATCACACTGGAATGCGTCAGAGGATTGAAACAGCTCTCTGGTTGTTGGTCCAGCTACCTGCCACGCTGTCGTAGTCCCGCTGTGGGTCCCGCCAGTACAGACTGGGCGTGGTCCTCCAGTGGCGGTACAGGCGTGTGTGGAGCACCGACAGCGTCAGGAGGATCAGCAGGAAGCCCAGCGCTGCTGCGGCCCACACCGCCTCGTCGGTCCTCTGGGTCCTCAGCAGCCCGTTATCTGCGGCGTCCGAGTCCTCGTTGCATTCGCAGCGCTCGCCCGCTTTGCAGCCGGCACAGTCGTGGCTGTTGGGCGGGTGACCGGTCGGCTGCGGGTTCTGCGGCTGAGGCTCCGATTGAGGTTTGGAAACGGGATCAAAGCCCGTTTTTTCACTTTTGTGCTGAGAGTGTGTGTCACTGTGTTTTTGCTTACGTTCCAACTCTCTCTCTTTCACGTCGACTACTTCATTACCCTTCCCGGTGCCGCCTGCCGTGTTGTGTTTATCGTGGATGTTCGCTTTAGAGACATTACCTTTCAGGCTGTGTTTACCAAAGTCTTTGCTTCCCTGTTTGACTGAGTCTGTACCTTCATCTTTGGAACTGAGGGCCAGGGCTTCAGGCCTGGCCGTCTGGTTTTGTTCCCTGTTCACAGCACCTGCGAGAGGGTTTCTGAGGTCAGCGTGTTTCGGCTGCTGTGCTGCTGTTTGTAGTGACTCCAAAGGAGTTGTGGGCCTGGGTGGAAGGCCCTGATTTGTGTTTTGGATCTTAGACTGAGAGGGAGCTTCGCTGGAACCTGGAGGGTCTGGGAGAGTCCTGCTCCCTGGAGGGTCTGGGAGAGTCCTGCTCCCTGGAGGGTCTGGGAGAATCCTGCTCGCTGGAGGAGAATCTGTAGATGACTCAACCGTGAAGTTGTTCTGCATGGCCTCTGTCCTGCTGATGGTGGTTCTGTTGCTCTGGTGTGTTCTTATGTCTTCTCTCTCCTTCTTACCATTCTCCCATATTTCTTTAATGGCGGCTCTTAACCGCCTGCGTTTGCCGTCCTCTTTAACTAGTTTCCAGCTTCCACTCTTTATGTTGGACTGCAGCACCGTCTCCATCGCTCCATTCAGCTGAGAGGAGACGGCCCGCTCAAAGCAGCGCCTCAACGACTCCTGGAGATTTACAACAACAGCTACTTACAGACATCTATACGACTACTGTTATTGGAGCTTACATTATGATTATGATGGTATAAACAAACACGCAGAGTCTGCAAACCTGTTCCTCTGGATTTGCATGTTGCCGTCGGCGCTGCTCGCCTGACCGGGTTAGCAGCAGGTTGTACTTCCTGCTCTGGTTCACACCAACGAACTTCTTTCTCGTGGATGCTGTGGTCTCCAGCCAATCGTAGACGTCTGAAGACCACGCGGTGGACAGCTCCAAGGTGTGACCCCACGACACGAGGGCTATGGGCTGAACAACAGAGCAAACAGTGAGGATCCACAATGTCCTGACAAATGTTAACGGGGACGGAAAAGTCGCCTCTGTTGCTGCTGCTCCTCAATCACGTCACAACCTACATGACGGTCGATAAACCGGTATTGAGCTATATCTTCTCACCATGTGTTCTTTGAGACGTGGATGAGCGCTAACGATGTAGTCCGGCAGACAGGAGCGGGCCAGGACAGACAGAAGCAGCCGCTCGTGGAGAGGAACACAGGGATGGTAGAGCAGCACAGTCGCTCCATGCTGGTGAACACACACACACACACACACACACACACGTGTGACGGTCTTTGTCGCCAGCCTTCGTCATCACCGCGGCGTTTCCCCCCCCCGATCACAATTACGACACAGTAACTTGTGCTCACAATAATGTCAATATTGCATTCCCTCCTTGTCTGTTAATTATTATTTTCAGCTGACAAATATGCACGAGGGTGAAACGTCTGTGTTAAATGTGTTCAACCTGCCGTCATCGTCAGTACGCTCTGGCATTATGGTCTAGAGGGGCTCATTAATAACAATCCCCGGCATGCCATTACTGTGTGTTAAATCCCTGATATTCAAAACAAGCTACTTTCCTGCCACCGAGGGTCTAAACAGGTAGAATGTGAGTGTTGGCAGACGTTCCCGTATTACTGTTAATTGAATTTGCAAGGAAACAATACATCGATTGTGTGTTGATGCATTTCTGGCTAAAACTGATTTCTAGATTGGGAAATAAAACAGAAGGGACTGTGGGGAAATTGGAGTTAGTACTTAAACGGTCTCTTCGGCGTCGCGCCAAACCCCAAACCCTAATTAATTTGCCGTGCTAAGCAGACAAAGTGACTCAGCTATTGAGAGAGAGGAGACAGAACAACCAAGACGTGTTCGATGTTGAGACTTACGTGCAAGTTATTGAGCCACCGCTGAGGAGGACAGTACAAGTATTCTCCACTCTCTGCCCTCACTGGTCTGTACGCTCCACTAAAACACACACACACACACACACACACACACACACACACACACACACACACACACACACACACACACACACACACACACACACACAGCGTCCTCAATAGCCCTCAGAGTCACGACAACAACAACAACTTTATTTTAGCAATACAAAGCACAGCAACCAAGAGTAGGAAAGGACATTCAAAACACTGTCATGAGTTTTTTTGTGAATAAAGGTGTGTCCATTTTAATATGTGTGTGTGTGTGTGTGTGTGTGTGTGTGTGTGTGTGTGTGTGTGTGTGTGTGTGTGTGTGTCAGTGTCTCTTAACTTGCATCATGTGTCTGTCCAAACAGCCTTACCTGCTGGGAATGCTTTGGTTGTAGGAAATAGGTTCATCCATGCAGAGCTGCCTGGCTGGCTGCAGTGAAAAGAAGATTAGTCAAATTAGATTGTATTGTTTGTTTTTGACAACAATAACAAGTTTAAGTTATCTCAATGAACACATTTCAATACATCACTTTTAAAAACAGCTTTTGATTCGTGAACTTTGAATTCTGGATGTTATCACAACATTTTTTTTTTTTTAGGAAATGTTACGTAGTGTTTGAAGGCCAAGGGTGAAACAAAGTGCTCGGTCAAGTGTTTACTCACCACAGGATCATTCACTGTGTCAATACTGGGACGTCTCTGTAGAGAAGAGAAGACACGGGTTAAACCACTGATGGAGCAAACATGAACAACCAGGTTTACAGTACCGACTGAGTGCCAGAGTACAGGATCTACCACAGCAACTACTTGTGATTGTTAAAACTTCCTGGCACCCAATATATGGAGGCACACCCCCACACCCATGTGAGACAGTGATCCTTTGGGAGATAATGCTACCAGCACAGGTGATGATGATGATGATGATGATGATGATGATGATGATGGGGGGAGAAGGAAGAGGCGGTCGGTGGTATCCATAATTACCTGAATGGACTCTGGCCATATAGTCCCTGGACAGTCCCAATAAAGAGCATCTGGAGGCATGTCCCTATCCAAAGACAGCTATCACGCACACACACACACACACACACACACACACACACACACACACACACACACACACACAATTGATTACATGTTTAATAACGCCTACAATGACTGGAAATATAACTGATATTTTCAAACCAGTGGGTGACCATGGCTCAAACACAAAGAATAAACTCAATAGGTATTAAATTGTAAGTTACCTTTCCATTGTCGCACCCGGGTCCCGGAGACCCGGAGGAGACACCGCACCGAACCAAAATGACCCACAACGCGGCCAGCACCGTCACCGTCGACATGGTTCATTCAGGTGTGATCACCAGACGTATGTTTAGCCGTCACAGCTCTCCTCTTTGGTCGGCTAGCAGCAGAGTGGCTGACAAGGAACTGACCGTTCATATTTCCATAACAAATTTTCTTTAGGCAAAGTCCCCTAATAAAGGAGCCTAATAAAGGAGCCAAATGTCGGTTAAAAAGGTCCCGCAGCGCCGTGTGTCCGTTGTCTTCTTTAAGTCAAGCTAAGGTTAGCTCGTTGTGCTACGTTGCATTACAAAGTTAAAACAATAAGATACAGCTCGGTTAGTTAACGCGAAAAGGGTAATAAAAAGTGCTGTGTACTCCCATAACTAGTTCGCTCACTCACCAGCCGTATGATACACAGATGCCAAGTTGTTCACATCGTTCAACGATAGCATTTCCTTATACGTTTCAAAATATAACGCTAATTGCTGTGTCTCCTTGTATCGACTTCATTAGCCCATGTTTGTTTTCTATATTCATCTGATTCTACATGTAATGAGTAAGTGTGTCACATGATTTATAATAGCCACGTGTGAGCCAGTGTTTGTTCTTCAATATTTTTTAATTGAATTGTAATATCCTTACTTTTATTTTGAAAACAAAATCCCATTTCCGGAATTGCGCTGACTCTATCGTTTCTGGATAACTTCACTCAATTGTTATACTACGGAAGCTTAAAAGAAATGGAAAATCGAAGTGGTATTTACCCTTCTCTTACACATGTTTATGATAGTACCCTGCGGTTTAAACTCTGATTATCCTCTGAGGGGCGAACGTTCTCTATATAACTGTCACATCCCGTGGGGGCCACACAACACTACCATAAGATTTAAATTAAATCAGTGTTCACTCTAACTCTTGTAGGTACATGGTCACTACCAACCTGTAGTTGCCACTTAAAACAATAGCTGACTGGGGCCCAAAGGCTCCAGGCTTACCTGGTTGTGATCATTCAATTCATTGCAAGTTTGTTAATACTCTCTGCAGTAATAAAGCATGAAGGCAACACTTGTTATTAGAGACCCCATCTTGCTGAGGGGCCAGTTAGAACGTTCAACATGGAAGACAATGTAATATTGCAAGTATAAAGACCTGTACAAATTAAAAATGTACAGTTTATAAACTCAACAGACATTTTGAAGTCATCTGTCTTTTCAAGAGGCCTCCAGCTCCGTTTTTCCACTAGTCACTGGTGGGTTAATCCAGCCCTGATTTTGTCAAAACCCCTCACAGCCACGGTAGACCCATGCAAACGCGGTAGCCCCTCCCACTCCCTTATCATCAATTTATTGGTTACAATATCAAAGAGCAATACGAACACACGTTGCGATGCACCGAATGAGGGTCACAGACAACAGTGGCGCGAGCGGCCGTTGAGGGTTTAGTGTGAGCAGGCTCTCACGTGCACTTCACTCTGTCCCAATTTTCTTTTATAATTTTACACTTTCTTTTTTCAGTTCTGTGTGTGTGTGTGTGTGTGTGTGTGTGTGTGTGTGTGTGTGTGTGTGTGTGTGTGTGTGTGTGCAAGGCACGTGCACGGTGAGTAATCCCTCTATCACCAGCTTTATTTTTTTACTTCCATTGTACCATTAAAACACTATTTTATGAGCTGATACATGTAAACTATTTAATAGATTAGTAATTGTCTAGTTGAAATGGTGTGCTTGTTTTTACTTGTATTTTTATTTTTTTTTGTAAATCTTGCACTCTTGGGAAATACTTCTCTCTCCTTCTGACTTCCAATCGTAGAATTTTTATTTTTTATTTATAGTATTTTTATTGTTTTATTTTATTTTTTTCCTTTTTGGCTTAAACTAAACTGCGATGTGCACATCTGCAGGATGTTGAAGAGGACTTTAGTTCCTCCCTGCTAAGCTAGAGTGCTGCATAGACTTGTACTCACTCTCTTTGTCACATCATGACCGGTGAACTTCAGGAATTGAGCGACTTGGTCCGGCAACTCCGGGCTGATGAGGATCAACCCAATTCAGCCAGCAGCCAACTGGCATCCAGATCCTGGTAACCCGATTGGTTCTCCACACACTGTTCTCAAA
This sequence comes from Cebidichthys violaceus, assembly GCF_023349555.1. Taxonomy (NCBI): domain Eukaryota; kingdom Metazoa; phylum Chordata; class Actinopteri; order Perciformes; family Stichaeidae; genus Cebidichthys; species Cebidichthys violaceus. The sequence goes on along the minus strand of NW_027176262.1, from coordinate 4,340,239 downwards.
GGAACCTGGCCCTTCCGTACTTTGTAATTGAAAGATATTCTCCAAGATCGGTACGGTTGTTCAAAATGTTGTGCGTCTTTGCAAAAAAAGTTTATTTTCTAGAAAACAACAGATGTCACTGTAAGAGCTTTCACATTGGAGGTGCCTCAACATTTCTTAGGGATCAGCTCGTTGTACGTGTGCTTCACCTAAATCTTTGCAGGGAGTTGGTGACTTATAGTGAGACAGCAACCCGACTACTCTCTCACTGATGCACGAGCTGAGGCCACACAATGGAAGAGGGCCGGATGACGCGATGAGCCGAGAGGTAGGAGTTACTCAGCGTCCTCCCTGAGTGCTGTGTCATGTTCTCGGGGGACGGCAGCAGAGCTTTCCCCCTGGCTGTCGCGTCAGTTGGACATTTGCTAGCGTAATGAGATTTTGGCTTTAGTCCGCTAGAGATTGTACTGAAAAAAGTCTGATTCTGTTCTAAGTGTACCCAGGTAACAACACCACTACACCACTGTGCATCAAATCACAGGTCAGTCCCCCTTCTTTCTAGATCTTCTTCCAAGATGCTTGAGCCCCCCTGAACCAGGAGATGCTATGACGTAACCGGTTCCCCTCATCTGTGCCAAATTCACTTGCAACGGGTGTCCAGCCCCCTGTCCTGATGAGGTAGCGTTTACCTGTGGAGGTACTGTGAGTGTTGATATCAGTGTTGTTTAGATCATGCTGTGGTCACGATGTTCGCTTGTGAGGTGCAGTCTGAAATGTAATGACGGTTGTGACACCGATACTCGTCCTGTGATCCGTATTAGAATATAAGAGTGTATTAATGGCAAATACTTTTTACATTAACCCCATGTGAAGTAAATAAGACAGTTAACAATATCACCATCACAGCCACCCCAATATAACTACATCAACACACGTGACATACCGCCATTCAATTAATAGAACAAATAACTGTTAAACATAATAAATGATAGTCAATCTCAACTCATTTGCACATCAATATTTAGAATTTTTATTTATTTATATACTACACAGATTCTTACTATTCCATTAAAGGAACAGTGTGTAACATTTAGGGGGATTAATTGGCTGAGATTGAATATGATATTCATAACCATGTTTTTATTCTTGTATAATGACCTGAAACTAAGAATCGTTTTTGTAAGCTTAGAGAAAGCCGTTTATTCAAGGATCATTAATTGTCATTATGCAATTAACACAGGGATGCACAACGAAATTCTGTTGTAACCCATTTATAACACAACAAACACATGACAAACAAAACATAAACAGCAGCACATTGATGCAGCGCATTTTCTGAATTTGCTCTCTCTACACACACACAAATACAAACACACGGAACTAAGCCAGCATACAGAGCAGAGAGGCTGCAGTGGAGACAGTGAAGTGAAGAATATTCAAGTTGATGACAACTCGTTACTGTACATCCGCAAGTAAAAAAGAAAAAGAACCGGCGCATTGATGAGAGTAGCTCCTAGCTGTAATAACATCCTGAAGATCCCTGTCCTACCAGAGGGCCACCCTAGTTCTCCGACACGCATGGAAAGGGAGGGCTGAGTGGAGGCTCGTGTTGTGGCTTGCAGTCTGCATCCTCACCACTAACACAAAATCTTACACACTGATCCTGTTAAACATGGGAACTTTAGCCTGAAATATGTCAGCAAGACAGGTAACTCTAGATGCTACACTTACTATTCCGCAAATTTGAGCAAATTTAACTTTTACATATGTTGTTGCTCTATATGAATATTGTAAATCAGTTCATTTATTGACTCCTAATTAGCAAAAATCGCAGTTCTGTCTCTCTGTACTGATTTCTATCAATATCTATGTAGTCAAATTGTACGCCATGTACTTCCTGGAACTATCTGAAGTCTTCGTGAATCAAGCATTTTGAACGTGACGTTGACGCGACTCTCTTTATACAGCTCTAGGTAAACCAACCACAGGGCCAACAAGTCAGAGAGAGTACTTGTGGTCTAATGGTGACCTGACAGCAGTGACTGAGGAGCCCTCTGATAAATCACTCAGTGCCTTAGTACGCTGACAGGCCTAGCCCATTGGAGTGCAACTACAGCGGTAGTACCTGCCAGAAGTGTAAGAGCAAAGAAGGACATTTAGAACACCTGGGTGTAAAACGTTGTTGCTTTCAAAATAAAACTAGCTGCATAAAAATAGCCTATAAAAATAAAAGCGCCCAATACGTCAGCTGTTTTGTCTCAGAGAACATTTGAGTTGGCACATTCAATACAGCCTATAAGGGGTACATATTTGGTAATGGTAAACATTTTATTTCAATGTGGGTTTTATTTTGAAACTTCTGAGGGGAAGTCTCTTTGACTTTGGACGTCTTGACACTTTGCTCGTGTCCCCACCCATAAAACTCTCAAGCGTCATGTACACACTTGCCATAAAGGTGCACAGGTGGGTCCGACAGACGAGACGCGGATCCCTTGACAGAGGAGAGGTCTGGACCTAAATGGAGTCCACCCTGCTCAAAGGTGTGCTGTCTTTTTTAATATTAGCTTTTTCTTAGCAATCTACTTAGTTTGCAAAGTGTGTATTTAATTTGATTGTGGCTATAATTTCTTTATTTAATCATCAGATGACAATCATTTCAGCAAGAAAGCTAATGAAGCATTTGCTGCTTTTTTATGATAAAGGTGTTTCTATGACACATATAGTCTATTTACACAAAACAAAGAACATGTCGTCTTTCCTTTTACTGTTAGGGTGTGGCGCTTTATGGATTGTGGTAATAGTTAGGCAATTGGCTTTATGGAAAAGGGAACTACAAAGTTAACGATCTACAAGCGCTATTTCTTTAATTCATCACCTTTATGATTCCTTTTTATTATCTGACTGTCCGTTTAAGGAAGTTGGACAATAAGGAAGTGCCGGTTGCTACAACAGCTGTTCCTCCATAATGACACTGGTGGCTCATCAGCTGAGCTTTCAGGATTCTGAATGTCGAAACATGTCACCCTGTACTGTGTAGCTCCAGTTGGAGCAGGCGCTGCATGCGTGCAGCAGCCGGCGGAGGCCCCTCCTGGTGGTTTGCAGCCCCTTGCTGAGGTAGTGGAGCCTGAAGACCCGGGCAAGGTGGAGAAAAACAAGAGCCAACCCAGACAGCCTGCTGGAGACAAAGATGGAAAGGTGAGCAGGAGCGGCATTTTAAAAGCACAGAACAATCATTTGAATACAAGCTGCATGGACCGATGTCACTTTTTCCACCAGATATTTAAACATAGTAAATCTGCTTTTTCCTTTTGTCTGTCACCAGGGTCTGTACTCATGTGACAGCTCTCTGTCCTCCTCGGACAGCGAGGATGAGGGCATCGGCAAGAAAGACGAGAAGAAGAAGAAGCTGAAGAAGAAGAAGCTGAAGAAGAAGACGAAGAAGAAGAAGAAAGTATGTGTCTCAAAACAGCTTGTCTTGACCGCCAGTATTTTCTGGAAAACTCTCCCGTCATGTTCCGCCAATGAAAGTTAAACGGACTGTGTTGTTGGGACGCTGCTGCCCACCAACCAACAGTCTCCTCATATCTAATACGATTAAATCATGTCGATCCTGCGGCTTCCTGAGGGTGTTGCCTTGATTGCGGGGCCACACATGGGAGGCAGAAATCATGACTTCTGACTGACGAGGGAAGCACAATGTGATCTGCACCTAGCACCAGCCGGTCAAACAGGAGAGAACTAGGAAAGGAATTAATGAGTTTATAACGCAGATCAACTGTCACTTTTGCTTTGATTGGCTCGTGGCCCTGCTGGAATGGGTGTGTGTGTGTGTGTGTGTGTGTGTGTGTGTGTGCTCTTGTGTGTCTGTGTGATAAAATGGTTGCTTGTGCAGTTTTCTAAGTGCATGAGGAGCCCCTCCCTACGTCAAAGCCTCGCCGCGGTGTGTTTGTAGTGACTCATTGGCTTAGTTTCTCATTTATCACTTTCGCCCACAAAGGAACGTATAAATGAACCCGTTCAATTGGGTTGATCAACAACTTCCCTGCTTCTTTCTTAACAGGATTCCAGCTCTTCATCTTCCTCCTCCTCCTCTTCCTCCTCCAGTAGCTCTTCAGAGAGTGACAGCGAGGTGAGTTGTGGTTGTGGCACAGGTGCTGCTCAAGGATCACGTGGGTATATAGGGTGATATTGCTTCCATGCAACTCCCGTCTTGCTCCAACATGTCACGCACACGTTGCCGTCATAACATGCATTTCAAAATGACAGAGCCCGGCCTGAGACTCAGGAAAATGTTTTGTTTTGCAAAGTGTGTGATGCTTGATGCACAGCTCCCAGTATTCTCTCAGTTCAAACCGACATGTTTCCTTTCCAAACGAGCTCAAGAGACTGTCGAAGTGACGTTTTTTTACGATGCAGTTTTGTTTATGTAAATCCTTCTCAAATCTTTCCTTCCATTGCTAAATTAAGTCCTTGGCCACAAGCGCAAACAATTTCCCATCAGCTCACAGGGGATTGGTAGTCCCTTCTAACTATGTCACCGCCTCAGGTGAGGATAGCGTCAAAGCTAACAATAGAGTCTGTTCTGAGAATATTTAGGCGGGAATTGCTTTCGAATTGACCGTATTTAGGAATCTAAAAAAGGATCTTTTATTACGTCTTTTGGCAAGTTAGGGGATTAGCAAATCAACCTTCCCCAGGCGTGATTTGTCAACAGTTTCAGCTTTTGAATTAGCTCTAATCCAAAACTTATCCACTTCAGTTTTCCCCTCTTTTGTCTAGCTTAGCAGCGTTGAGCTTCGAGTGACCGCAGTCACACGATGATGTCTTGCTGGTTCTCTAAAGGGCGTGGGTGGAAAATCAGGTGATTCAGGAAAAACCTGCGACGAGCTTTTAACACAAGAGACGGAAAGTTTGCATTCCACATATGGGCCACCGCCCATTTGTGTAGCTCTGATCAGACTTACCGCTTCGCAATAAAGCGCTGAGACGGAAAAATAAATCACAAGAGTAGAAATTGGGCAAAGTAGGTGTGCATAACATTGGAATGCATTTCACTGTGGGCTGTGGGCGGAGGCTCCAGGATCTGATAGCAGGTAATAACTGACAGGAGAGGAACACACCCATTGACAATGTGTTAAACAACTTCTATATCTACCGCAGCATGTCACATCATGTCACACCATTGCAATTGCATATACTGTATGCTTATGCATCCAGTATGTGTGTAGTGATAGCCACTTGTACAATCTCTGCATATCAACCCTCATGTATTGGTTTTTGCTGCATTTCCGAAGGTGTGAATGTTTGTTATCCACCTGTAGTGAGGGCAGAGAATTCTTAATGTGTAACTAGTAGGTGACACCCAATCCTGATTCTGATATATATTTGCAAGTGCGACACTCACTTTGCAAACAAGCTTCATACGCGAGCAGACGTACAGTAGACGTTTTATAATATCCAAGCGTACTGTTGTGAAAGAATCAACATGTCCTCGCAGGATGACAACAAGAAGAAAAAGAAGATGAAGAAGAACGTTGAAGGAGACAACATCTGGTACGACACCGTCATCATACCTAGTAAGTGCAACACAGCGTTTCTCATTTATATTGTGAAACTGGTTTCTTATGCTCTCAAGAGGATAATGTCTTTGCTGGTTCTGTGCATTCTCCTTTATAAATACAAACACTGCTTATCATATTTCCCACCCCAATGTATGCCTGTATTCCAAAATCTTGAAAAAAGCATTTCTCAGGTTCTTTGCCAGAAGTTGATTTCAGTTCGTCTCTCGGTATATTACTTGGAGTATTGTAGCATAGAGGTCAGCCTCTCGGTCTTGTCTTGTAGGTGGAGTCTTGCTTGTCTTATAAGTGAGTTTAAACGTCCAGCTTGTTCAGAGCCTCCAGCCATAACAAGCCGCCCTGACAGCCACATTCACTCATTATTTGGTCATAATGGTCTGGACTGACAGTTTAAGTGACACACAAAAGAGACTAAGCCACCTGTCAGTCAAGCTCTGACATGCACAGTCTGAGGCCATATGGTCCTTTTTCTACAGTAGTAAAACAGATGTCTACAAAGCTCTGTGTTTACACATTTGAATTTATTTCATTAAGATGTCTGTAATTACATTAAACAATATTCACAATTGTGTTGATTGTCTATAAATATCCTTTTTTATTCTGCCGCAGTGACCATTTGATTGAAAGAAATGTCTCTCAGCTGACAGAGCATGGAACTGTCATTTTAATTCATGGAACAAATGCTTTACATTTGAACGTATTTGAATGTTCTCAGGTCCTGGTGGCCAAATGGAACAGCAGTGTGCAGACGGTGTGAAGATAACCAAGGTGAGAGGGATTCATTAAACCGCCTTCTGTTTTACAACATGCTGCTAAAGTTGTCATCATGGAATGTTTGTCCTTGTCTTGCTTCAGGTTTTCAACTCGACAGACGACGAGGATGACAAGAAGAAAGAGAAGAAGAAGAAGAAGAAGAAGAAGAAGGACAAGAAGACGAAGAAGAAGAAAAAGAAGAAGGTATGTACACATTTTCAATAATACATCAGATTATACAACAATAACAGTTTATTTCTTAAACTTAGTTTGTATTGTTTTCATGGCAATGAGAAGACTATACAGAACAAGCCCCTCCCCCTTCCACTATCTTGACAGCAATGACACACAAAAACACTACGGAGAAAATACTCACACCTCAGGCAAAACTAAGCACACACACACAAACACACAGTAAAGAAAGAAAGACATATTTAAAAAGTGAAAATGGTTCTGGTATGAGGTTGGTTTAGTTTAATGGAGATGATTGACAGCGGGTCAAACTTGAAGAGTTAGTAGAGGAGTGAGTTTGCAGGCGCTGAGAGAGGAGAAGAGCAAAATTGAATTTCCCTGACTTGCTATACAGTGTCTACCGAATATTCTCAAGATGCAAGAACTCGTTCAATTTCTCATTCAATTTATATGAGAAGGGGGTTGAGTTTGGAGAAGACCTTGGAACTGTCTGGGGGTTAGAGAGGGGAATGTGTTTGGGTGAGAGGCCAAGAAGAGCAGTGAATGGGGAGGAAATAGAGTAAACAATGGACTTAGAAGGTAAATAATGTGGGACAAAGTCAAGACATAGCTGGAACCGGGATGCATTTATTGCATAAAGGGTCGATGTCAGGAATCCTGACCTTGGTTCAGAATATGAGCTTTAGTTGGATAATGACGTGACGGGCGTAGTCCCACTCATCGTCCTGGAACTCATAATCTAAATCAATCTCCCGCTGCTGCTTTACCGATAGAACTTGAGATGGTCTATCATAGTTTTAGGCGGAAGTGGCTGAACATTTTTTGAAGTTTTTCCTCGGATCTGAAAATATCTGAAAAAGGGAGTTTAGGGGAGTTTGAATCTCAAGGGCTGACGTTTTTTTCTATATTTTTTTAAAATGCTGTAATTCCTCTCTTATGACACATCCTGCAGACATCCAGAGACGGAGGGAAAACTGGGTTGTTGCAAGGAGGAAGTATTTGAATTGCTTGAATAGACAGCAATTAATAATAGATTAGACCGGCGCAGGCCAGCACCGTACCGCTGGTCCTCCATCTGCACCCAGGTAGTGTCCCAGTCATTCATAACAGGATGCTGGGTAAATGTGCTGCCCAGTAATGTACTCGTAAATTTGGAAGGGCAAAAGTAACTGTTTTATTAGACAAGAACATGTCATAAAATAATACATGTAATGAAAACAATGAAATATTAATACTTGATTTACATTTATTATGTTATTGAATATCTACTGTACTTCCTCTGTCCCAGGATTCTTCCTCATCTGACAGTTCATCCTCCGACAGTGAGGATGAAAAGAAGAAGAAGAAAAAGAAGAAGAAGAAGACGAAAAAGAAGAAGGTATGATCTGTTTGACTCTATGCAGTTGCAATATTGTTGGGTTTCAACTGTCCGTTCTACGTGTGTGAATACAAATGATCAAAACGGACTCTTTAATTGTTTTGTTCTTCTTTCGAAGGACTCCAGCTCCTCTTCCTCAGATAGCTCTTCGTCATCCTCTTCTGACAGCGAGGATGACAAGAAGAAAAAGAAGAAAAAGGACAAGAAGAAGAAGAAGAAGAAAGACAAGAAGAAGGTAATGCAAACGAGCCTCTTGCTTCTAAATATATAGTGCTGCTGTTACTTACTGTCTCAATAAAGATTGGAAGGATTGTGCAGAAAGTATACAGCAGATATACAATTATGATCACTGATTCTTTATCTCTAACAGTTGTTTTTTTTCCTTGACACAGGATTCCAGCTCCTCATCATCTTCATCCTCATCTTCTTCTTCTGACAGTGACAAAGATGAGAAGAAGAAGAAGAAGAAGGACAAGAAAAAGAAGAAGAAGAAGGACAAGAAAAAGGTGAACAGCCCTTATTGTATTCTTTTTTTTTAAAAGCTTCTAAATGATTCCGTATGTTGTCAGGTCAGAGGTGAGGCTTATTGTAGGAATGCTGAGTCAGGATACATCTTTCTTTTTTTGTTGTTTTCTGCACACATGAGGCTTAGTTTTCATTATGTTAAGTATGAATGCACATCTGTAAAGCAGCGTGTGTTCACTTTGTAATAAACAACGGTGCACACGCCCTTTGAAACACCGTTTAGAGGAAACACAGGGCGCAGTTTAAGCAGTAAACCTGAGCCTGATTGTGATTGTGATTTTCCACAGGATGACGAGCAGAATGAGCTCTGCAGCATTACTGCTCTTTCAGCTGCCGGTGAGTGTTTCACTTTTAAGTGACTGAAAAAACAAAAAGACAGAACGATCAGAGCAACAAACAGACAACACGATCACTGTGTGCGTGAGGTTGACGCAGTATTGCTGGACCTTTCTGCAGATGGTGAGACTGCAGGACCATGTGCTGATGGCGAGAAGAAGAAAGATGAATGTGCTGACAAGGTGAAACGCTCACACATGTGGCACATGTGAGTGCCGAACATGTACGCGCAGATGCACTAGAAGTCATTGCTTTCTTTTGTCATGACAGGCCAAGAAAGAGCTTAAAGCCACAGAAGAAGGCAAACTGTCCTCTGCAAAGGCTGGTATGTGTGCTACTTAGGCTCTTAAACACACCACGCATAGGTTGGAGGCTTGGTTAAAGGGTTGTTGGTTTGGTGGTAATGGTGCTTCCTGTCCAGCAGGGGGAGCAAAGGCATTCCCCGATGGTATTGAGGAAGGCAACCTGAGCGATGACGAGGGCGAAGGAGGGGAGGACAAGGATAAGAAGAAGAAGCTGAAGAAGAAGAAGAAGGAAAAGGTGATTATACAATGCACATGCTGCACCTTTCAAACAAAATGAGGCATTGCAGCCGTTATAGTACATTATCACCACTGTGTACTGATGCAAAAATATAGTTATAGTTATGATAAAGGATCATCAAGAACACCCAAAAATACATTTTCTGTGTTTTGTTACAGGGTTCCGGCTCATCCTCAGACAGTGATGATGACAAAAAAGACAAGAAGAAGAAGAAGAAGAAGAAGAAGAAGAAGAAGAAGAAGGAAAAGGTATGCAGAGCCATGATGATGTTTACATTACATTGCACAAATAGATAGGGATGTGTATTGTATGTAGCCTTTTTGTATCGTGGCACACAGTAAATTTAGTTTATTTGTATAAAACGGATCCATGTGTAAGTCTTTCTGTGTGCAGGCTGGGTGAATTAAAAAAAGTTAAATTGTCTGCTCGTGGAAATCAATGTGAATATTTGTATTTGATCTGATCCATAGGACTCCTCCAGCTCCTCCTCTTCTTCATCTGATAGCTCCTCCTCAGATAGCGAAGATGACAAGAAGAAAAAGAAGAAGAAGAAGAAGGATAAGGTTTGTATAATATACACTTCTGTATATTACATTTATGTACGTGTTTTGTTTAATGCTATTGTATCATCCTTGGCTCTCTCTGTCTTTACAGGATTCTGGCTCCTCCTCTTCTTCATCATCTGATAGTGATGAGGACAAGAAGAAGAAGAAAAAGAAGAAGACCAAGAAGAAGAAGGATAAGGTTTGTGTTTACAACATGTTTGTATATTACATTTTTTGTAATTGTGCTGTTATTATAGTGTTATTATATCATCCTCGGCTCTCTCTCTTAACAGGACTCCTCCTCTTCTTCATCATCTGATAGTGAAGAGGACAAGAAGAAGAAGAAGAAGAAGAAGAAGGATAAGGTTTGTGTTTACAACATGTCTGTATATTACATTTTTTGTACTTGTGCTGTTAGTATAGTGTTATTATAGTGTTATTATATCATCCTCGGCTCTGTCTCTTAACAGGACTCCTCTTCTTCATCATCTGATAGTGAAGAGGACAAGAAGAAGAAGAAGAAGAAGGATAAGGTTTGTGTTTACAACATGTCTGTATGTTACATTTTTGTACTTGTGCTGTTATTATAGTGTTATTATATCATCCTCGGCTCTGTCTCTTAACAGGACTCCTCCTCTTCTTCATCATCTGATAGTGAAGAAGACAAGAAGAAGAAGAAAAAGAAGAAGGATAAGGTTTGTGTCTACAACACTTCTCTATATTACATTTTTTATACTTGTGCTGTTATTATAGTGTTATTATACTGTTGTTATATCATCCTCGTCTCTGTCTCTTAACAGGACTCCTCTTCTTCATCATCTGATAGTGAAGAGGACAAGAAGAAGAAGAAGAAAAAGAAGAAGACAAAGAAGAAGAAGGATAAGGTTTGAATTTCTAACACTTCTGTACATTACTCTTTTTAGGTCTGTTGTTTAATGTTAATACGTCTTTGTCTGCTCTCTTTATAGGGTTCCAGCTCTTCCTCCTCTGATAGTGAAGATGACAAGAAGAAGAAGAAGAAGAAGAAAAAGAAGAAGAAGAAGAAGGTAAAAACATGAAAACTTAATGGATTAATGTCACGCTCCTGATTCTAATGAATGAGTCTTAATGAACCAGGATGCACTTCTGTGACTGAATGATATTCTTTTTTTCTAGAAGGCCAGCTCTTCTGACGATGGCTCCTCTTCTTCCTCCTCTTCCTCTGATAGTGACGATGACAAGGTAAGATGACACACACACAGATATTATGGTCCCTACTTAATTAATTATTCATATATTCATATATGTTAACAGAGATAAACGACAACACAATTCATCATTCATCGAGTACATGTCTTTTTTTTTACATTAGAAGAAGAAAAAGAAAGATAAGAAGAAGAAGAAGGATAAGAAGAAGAAGGTGAGAACATCTCATCCTTTGTTTTTGGTTGATTATATGAGTTTCAACATTTGTATATTGACAACATGTTATATGTGACATTTCCGGCAAAAAGTACTATTGATGATCTTTGGTCAGTGACGTGAAGCAGCTGAGCATGTGAGCGTGCATGAGGTGGTGTAATGACTAAACCAACACGTCTTTGCTTGTTCCAACTCACAACAGAAGGATACATCACCGCTGTTTAATGAATACGGTGTGAATGAAATGTGTACCATCACCATTTCTCTGTCTGTCCAGGATTCTTCTTCTGAATCGTCCAGCGATTCTTCTAGTGATGACGATAAGAAGAAAAAGAAGAAGAAGAAGGATAAGAAGAAGAAGAAAAAGAAAGACAAGAAGAAGGTAAAACAATGTGAATGTGTTGTATGTTGTATGTATATCAAGATGGGATGGCTTTAATAATACAGTAACACAATTACCATATTCGCATCCATCAAGGACTCAGATTCTTCTAGCAGTGATGATGACAAGAAGAAGAAAGACAAGAAGAAGAAAAAGAAGGACAAAAAGAAGGTAAACTATTGTATAGTAAGGAGAAACACATGTATGCTCATTTTTTTGTTTCACAAAACATAGTTGATGGAGTGTTCTGTGCTTTATATTTGAGCAGGACTCAAGCTCCAGTTCCTCGGGTTCATCTGATGGTTGCAGTGGCAGTGACAAGGAGAATAAAAAGGACAAGAAGGACAAGAAGAAGAAGAAGGTGAAATACTTGTGACATGGGATGATCATCAGATGATGTCTGTCTACAGGAAGTTAAAATGACTTCATTTTTTCCTGTTTGGCCTTCAGAGTTCTGGCTCATCAGGAAGTGAAACTGACAAGAAGAAAAAGAGTGTAAGTTTCCTCATAATATAAATGAAGTGATCTTCCCCTCCGTGTCTTATTCACCTTCCGTAACTCGGTTTTCCGTTGACACTATCCTTCATGTGGTGGTTATTGATTTCATTGCAGGCAAGCCCTGATGGCGAGCAAAGCGGCGAGCCAAAAACAGAAGTTTCAGGCTCAGGTGGCGGCGGACTTTCAGCTCCCAGTGGCAGCTGCTCTAAGCCTGGCGCTGCTCCTGTCGTCTCCTACGTGTCACTCCCCTCCAAACCTGTTGTGAAGCTGGATCCTCTGAGTTCTTCAGCTTTCTCCAAGCCCTCTGTCCCTGACTCCTCGGTCCCTGGTTCCTCTTTCACTAGTTCCTCTGTCTCCAAGCCCTCTGTCCCTGACTCCTCTGTTCCTGGTTCCTCGTTCACTGGTTCCTCTGTCTCCAAGCCCTCTGTCCCTGGTTCCTCTTTCACTAGTTCTTCTGTCTCCAAGCCCTCTGTCCCTGGTTCCTCTTTCACTAGTTCTTCTGTCTCCAAGCCCTCTGTCCCTGGCTCCTCTGTCTCTGGTTCCTATGTCCCTGGCTCCTCTGTCTCTGGTTCCTATGTCCCTGGCTCCTCTGTCTCTGGTTCCTATGTCCCTGGTTCCTCTGTCTCCAAACCCTCTGTCCATGGCTCCTCTGTCTCTGGTTCCTATGTCCCTGGCTCCTCTGTCCATGGCTCCTCTGTCTCTGGTTCCTATGTCCCTGGCTCCTCTGTCCATGGCTCCTCTGTCTCTGGTTCCTATGTCCCTGGCTCCTCTGTCTCTGGTTCCTATGTTCCTGGCTCCTCTATCCATGGCTCCTCTGTCCCTGGCTCCTTTGTCCCTGGCTCCACAATGAGTATTGGAGATAGGGCCCCTAATCGCAGACCTCCCAGCCCCATGGAATCACTGATGGGGAGGTACGGAGACAGAGGGACCCGTTCCAGCTCCCATCTCACCTCTAGTGACCTATTGAAAGGGCCCAAGCCTTACCAATGATGAGATGTCATAGATCAAAATACACGTTACAGATATTTTTTAAAAGCACAGCTTATATGACACTGGAGGATGTTGAATGTTATGTGGAGATAAGCTAATGATGCCCTGATTTCATGCAAGAAACGCATTGTGACATGATGAAAATGTTCAAGTTGAGGAATATAATTATACCATAAAATGAATTATGATTGTAATTTTTATTAATAAAAAGCACATTTCTGTAAATTTGTTCACAATCACATGAAATAATACAATGAAAAATCCTCACTGCAGAATAAAACAATATGATTCTATTTATTTTGTTTGTACATGCCCATGAAACACCAACTGAAAACACTGTACATCCGGTGTGAACGAGGGTTGCTTTATTTTATTGCCTGCACATTGTAATCGGGCTAATTTCTCCCATATTTGCATTTCTTTGTCTTAGTGTTGGTGTACTATCACTTTGAAATAACATCAGCTGGGAATCATATGTGCTACATGTTAGAGGGATCCTACATCGCACCCTTTAATCCACAGCAATAATAATAGATAATATATATTGATTAAAAGGTGTACTGTTTAAAAAGTGTAATATCATTTGTAAGGACATCTTTTTGGAAAAAAAGTAAACAATACGACAACTAGTGGTGAACAGTATGAATGTATTTACTGATGTACTGCACTCGAGTGAGTGCAATGTTGAGGTACTTGGAGTGTTTTCAGGAAATAATAAGGGTCTGCTGCAAGTTTTTGTTAATCTTGTTTTCTGCTTTTATTTTACTGAGGCTAGTGGGTCTTTTATTTGCTTCATTGTTAGCTTTGTTTTGTTGGAGTTAAATCAAGATCCATTTCGTCTCAAACTGTAAATAAACCCAACCGTCACTGTATTGGCTGCTGGGGATTGGAGCTCTCTCCAGGTGTGTCTCTGCCCCCCCCCCCCCTACACAGACTTACAATTATTCACATTTCGCAATGATAATGTTCTCTTGTGCATACAATGCATACCTCTGTATTCTCAGCCCGCATTGTAAAACGTCTCCGGTGAATGTGAAGGCCCTGTGACATGCAGGTGAACGTTGAACCCAGCGGGAGCGGTGATTGGGGGGGCGTGTTTTGGGTCACGTGTTTCAGGTGCGGTCAATCCCAGGTTTCCTGTGTTGTGAGAGTGAGTCTCATTTGTTTGGTGAAGCACGCAGCACGATAAGGAGTCACGATGTCTTTCAATCTGAGTGACGGTAGGCTCAACTTCATGTTGACTGTTTTAAGAGGAAGACTTTGAATGTTAGTGTAATGTTATTCTCGGTTCACCTCGTTTTTTCAAATGCTAAGCTAACTGAAGAGCAAACAGTTATTTTAGCTCAGGTGTCCTACGTGGCAGGTACATTATCCGATGTGTGCGTTAGAAACCAAACAAAAAGAGTGAAATCAAAGACTATTAGCTGTACTGCTGTTGTGATAAGAGTTTCTTTTGTCACTGGGATTGTGTTTACTAACTGTCTCTTTTGCTCCTGAGCAGCCTGTGGGGAAGGAGAGGTGAAGAAGGGAGAAGCTCAGAAGGATGAGCTTTCTTGGCCCTGGAACAAGAACAAGGATAAGGTATGTGGTTTTGTATGTGACAATACTAACAAAGATGCGTATGCAGGCGTAAGAGCTGGTACTGAGGAGTAATACTTTGCAACTACTTGTGATTCTGTGCTTCTGTTAAATCTGCGTCATGTCCCTTCAACCCTTAATTAAGACTAAACCAACGCAATCAATGATTTATTCAAAGTCAGCTTTTGTCATTTTTAGGGCAAGTGTGACAAAGGCGACAAGTCCGACAAAAAGCACAAGGACGGAGAACACAAGAAGCACAAGGACGGAGGACACAAGAAGCACAAGGACGGAGAACACAAGAAGCACAAGGACGGAGAACACAAGAAGCACAAGAAGCACAAGGACGGAGAACACGAGAAGAGAGGGGAACATTGTGAAGGAAAGAAATCAGGCTCCTCATCCTCCTCTTCCTCCTCTTCCTCATCCTCCAGCAGTGATGAGGTAGGCCAAACTCTGCACTTTCTTGCTAATTCAATTTTGAATACAGACTTAAATCACCTCCCAGTGTTCAGTTTGTATACGTGTTCAAACGATACACTTCCGTAGTTTGTTGACCTCAAGACGGTTCGATCGCTCAAAAGCAATAAAATGCAGCTCAACAGGTAACGTAGCCGTCACGCCTCGCGTCAAAGGTCGCCGTGCGTACAACAAGGTCTAGGACAAAGACTGGTGGAACAGGTCTCACCCTCAGTACCAGTTTTAATCAGATGTGACGTACCTCACCCTCCGGTTTGTGTGTGCTGTGTCATTTATAGCTCATGCTGATTGTCTAGTGAAAACATTCCAGATTCATTTTTTAGCTTTTTAAGCTGCAGCCAAACTCCTGTCTTTGCTGCAGCATTATTCAGAGGAAACAGAACAGCATGTCGGGTCGTATTTGTATGAATAATAGGTTTACCACGCAAATGACAGGAGCTAAAGAGTGAAGAACCGAGCCTCAGGGTGGAGTAAAAGGGTCAGATAGTGGAGTCATAAAAGAGCTGTTGTTGACTCATCGCCTCCATGACAGTGAACTGATGTTATGTTCATTATCCACATTCTGCTGCCACGACGATTCCTACATTAAAGGCACAGAAGGTGCTGTGGCATTTAAGATGCTTTTTTAATAAATCCTGTATCCTTTCTGCAGCATCACTTTAGAATACAGCTTACAGTGTGAGTATTTGGAGTACCAGTACACCGGCACAGTACATAATGATAGCTGGGCTGCGATGTGAAGGGAGGAACCGATCTGTGAATTTAAAAATGATTTATGCTGTTGCTACAACAGTAACTACAATCCTAAAAGGTGTTTAACTTGGCACAGAGAGAGGTCGAATTGAAAAAGTATTGTCAGGAACATATGGGCCGTTTAACCTACATGTCACTATAGGTTGTAAAGTAGGCCTTCTCTCAGTATTGGGATCAACTCTGCACTTACAGGGGACGTCAGGTGGTACCATGTAACAGCCACGGCAGGTGTAGATGATTTTTCTGTTCTGTTGTGTCACAGCGTAACTGTCATGAACAGTATAGGATACAATGCTACAGTGTAAAAAGCACACCTTATGCCAAAACCACATGCAATATGCAAATCATTTCCAACAACAACAACAACAACAACAACAACAGCAGCAGCAGCAGCAGCTGTTGATGGTGGACCTTTGTGACCTGGACCTCTCAAGGATGATCATGCCGGCCGTGATTTTAGAATAAGTACCTGGTGCCTAAATGTATACTTTAGAAATACCTTACAGTATACATTTTTATTCAGTTCCCCCATTGTCACGCCCTCATTACCTGCCTTCACAAGTTGTTCCCTCGTACCTACATGCAGGCCTATGTTTCAGTACTGTGCTGGTACACCTGGTTCAGAGAGTTGCACTGTAAATAGAGTTTAGCTGGACGTTTCCGGCCGTAATCTAAAGCGTTGGCCCTTTCTGCTGTAACATCTTTCTCCTTTTTTTTTTTGTCATTTCAGGAGTGATGCATCCTGGGAGAGTGGACTGCTCTGTTAGTCCCTTATCATCTTGTATATTCAACAAAATGACTGAGCAGTCGTACCAACTTCCCCTTCCTGTCCTTGCATTGATGTGTAAACGAATCTGCCGATTCACAAAAATAAATGTTTGAACGCTTCTTTTTCCATCAAGTTCTTTTGACAAGTGTGTTTATTTCACCATAACATAAGAGTGCAGATGTACAAAACACAATGTTGTTGTTTGTTGTTATAAGTGACTGTAATACATTTTGTTGAGGTAACAAAATAGAAATTGTTTCTCTTTAGAAAAATGAACATATATATTAATTATGGGTTTTAAATAAGTCACTTTGTCGGATAAATGTAGCGGAGTGAAAAATACAATGTTTCCCTCTGACCTGCGATTTGGAGATGTCGCTTTTTGATCTCGGAAATTGTGATTGTTTCTAATAAATAACTAAAAATAGTTTAAATTATAATAAAATGAATAAAAACGGAACCTTGTAAGTGAAACACAAAGTCAATCATTGGTGATGTACAATGTCAGAATAATGTGGAACCAAAAATGTAAAACAAAGGCCAAGAAAGTGAGCGTGCATCAGTACATTTCTCCGACCAGCAGCTTCATAGCTTGATGAGTCACTGCGTCGGTCGATCAGTGGATCCACAGAAGTGTCCCCAAATACCTGTTCATTCACTGCAATACACTGCTGTAAGAAATACGGCCAAATTCTAACAATGTCTTCTAAAATACAGTAAATTATTGTAGATTTAAACAAACAGTATGCTACCTTATGACTTGATGGCATTATGCAGTATTTTCATTCCATCAAAGGTAATACAAAATACAATCATATTTCAAAAGTTGGTAAGCCAATTGGTGACTACGGTTATATTTGTTTAGTGTGTTTTGTTGCAGTAGTGGAGATTTTAAAGGTTGGGAAATTAAAGCCAACCTGTGCCGTTGTATTTTATTTACGCCTTGCATGTGAGAAAGGACTCCTTTCAGTCGGTGAATCTTGCTCAAAGGTAAAGCTTTTTGGTTTTAGTCTTAAGTTTTAGTATCTAATACTGTTTTTGATTTAGTGAATTCTCTTGTAAATGCACTCCCCGCTTCTTAGAGAGCTCCTTCAGTTCTACTGTAACATCAAACACCGGTAATTATATGACATGACATACAAGCTGTTCTACATTCTCTAACACACACTGTACACACTGTTCCCCAATTACTCAATCAAACCATAATTATAGATATATGTTCAGTCACAGCCTTCTCTCCAGGCGTAGCCCTTTACTCCCAGCAACAACAATAACACCATATTATTCATAATAAAAGTACTACTTATTTGGAACTGTTAACATCGTAACTTCCCAAATAATATAATATATATTATTTGGGAAGTGTTTCAGAATATTTGAAATTAAATCAGCTCAATCAGCTTACATACAAATGCTTTTCCCATCTTATGCCCGGAGGTGAATATATATTTCTGTCATAAAACTCTCAAAAATGGCCATTCTTAAAAATGACTACTTGTCACTTTGGATACTTTAATTATATTTTGCATATATCGCAGCATCAACCATTACATCTTTACCTTGACTTGTTCACATCACATGATAATTTGTCCTGCACACACTGTGCAGGTTGACTAATGGTGGTGGTTTGGGGGCGTGGTTAGGTTCAAATCGCGTGGTTTAGGTGCGGTAATCCAGGTACTTAAGTTTGAGTCTCTGTGGTCACTGCGGTTTGTGAAAGTGCACGAGCAGAAAACACAATGCTTTACGGAGGTAAGCTCAAATTTATGTTGACTTTATTTAGGAGGAACACCTTGAATTTATTCATTATCTAATAAGCTTTAGAAGAAAATAAAATGTGTAAGCAAAGTCTAAGCAAGTTGTGTTTTATTTGTAGCCGTTCTCATGATGTGTAAAGAGTTTTCTTTTGTCACAGGATAATTCTGATTTTTCATCACTTTTATTTTAACCTGATACACTTTTTCATTCTTACCCGAACAGATCCAAAGAAGGATGAGGTGAGAGCTTTGCATGTGTAGATCATAAGTGTGGTATGAATCTAGTGATTCTGTGATGTTATCAGAAAAACTCCAATAAAAAAGTTCTTTCTCCATTAAGTCTTTTTAATCTGCTTAATTATGATTCCTGGACTCAAACAATTCCTAAGAATAAACCAACACAATCAATGATTTATTCAACTGTCAACTTTATGCCATTTTTAGGGAGCATGCAAGGGGAAGCATGGAGAAAAGGAGGGCAAAAAGCACAAAGGGGGCAAAGGACATAAGGACAAGAAGGACAAGAAGAAGAAGGACAAGTGTGAGGGGAAAGGCTCAGGCTCAGGCTCAGGCTCAGACTCAGACTCATCTTCAAGCTCCAGCGATGATGAGGTAGGAACAATGTTACAGCTCATTTTTAGAGATCTCTTGCCATTTACATTTTTGATAGAAAATAGCTTTACTCTAGGCCTTGCTGGGTTTGCTTTTTTTGGTCAAAGTCTTCCCAAGTTACTGTAAAGTATTCGCAAAATGCAGCTGAGCAGGTACGATGCCTGTCAGACCTAATTTCAAAGGATGGGGCCGGGTAAACATGAGGTGTGACCCACAGTGCCAGGTTTAGCTACGGGTGTGACACGCCACGCCCTCCTGTGTGCGCTGTTTGTTACGGCTCACGCTGCTGCCACGACGATGCCTACCCTAAAGATACGGAAGGAACTGTGGCATTTAAGATGTTATTAATAATTCATGTCTCCTCTCTGAGTAACAGCGCTGTCCTTTTTGTCATTTCAGTAATAAAGTTGAGACCGGACTGCTGTCAGTCTCTTCTGACCCTGCCCTACTTTGTTAATACAAAGTAACTTTCCTTCCTGTCCTTTCATTGATGTCAAAGAAACATGCTGGTCTTGGGTAAACAAGCCGGCTGATTCCTAGAAGTAAATGTTCTGTCAACAAAATGCAAACGTTCCTCTGTCAAAATAAAGTGCATTTTCTTTCCACAAGATGGCAGTGTTCTTTTTTTTAAAGATCAATCAAGGTTAAAAGTACTTTAAGTAGAGTTTTATTTTCCAGATGTATATTTTAGGAGTAAGAGTGTCGTTTGTCACCGTAATAGATTTTAATCAATTTTGTTGAAAAGAAAAAACAGAAATTAAGACAAAGTATAAATAAATGTATCATATTTAATGTAGTCGTTTCTCATTGATAAGTGTGAAATTGTTAAATAGTTGTTTTGGATTGAAACCATGAAAATTGAAAACCTCAGTGAATGTGTAATGGCTGACACTGTCATCGGACCAGAGGTGGAAGCATTTAGATCCTTTAAACCTTTACTCACAGCAACTTTAAGTGGAAGTTAAAAGTAATAAAAAGGGAGAAATGAATATGTCGCAGCATCAACCATCACACACTGTGCAGGTTTGTAACGTGCACATAATTACTCTGATGTCTCCGCCTGCACTTTAAAGCAGCTCCTGAAGTAAACGCAAACGTTTAACCCAGAGGGAGAAGTGTGTGTGTGTGTGTGTGTGTGTGTGTGTGTGGTGTGTGGGGGGGCGTGGCTATGTCACATGGTTACGGTACGGTTGATCCAGGTTACCTGTGAGTGTCACACTGAGGTTACTTGTTTGGAAAAGCGCAGCACAGGAGTCACTATGTCTTTCTTTTCAGGTAGGCTCAAACCTACGTCGACTGTATTTAGGGGGAATATCTTGAATGTGAATGCTTGTCTCTGTTGGGGGTTTTGCGCCTGACAACTTCAATAATTGTCCAATATGCTTTTGAAACTAAATTGAAATGTGTAAACAACGACGGTCTGTAGGTTGGATGGAGGAGGATGTGAAGAAGGAGGAAGCTCATGAAGATAAGTTTCACTGGTTCAGGAGCAGGAGCAAGGATAAGGATGACGATAAGGATAAAGTAAGAGTGTTCAATGTTTACATTCTGTCGAAAAATCTCATATAGTTTATACGTTTGATATGAATCAACATGTGATTTTGACAGTTTTTTGACAGCAAAGCCGAAACGTTGCTCTACATTGATTAGTTACGATTACTGGACTCAAACACAATCAATCATTTATTCAGCTTTTACCATTTTCAGAAAAGCGACAAAGGCAAGTCCTGCAAAGACGGCAAGTCTGACAAAAAGTCGGATGCAGACCAAAAGAAAAAGCACAAGAAAAAGGGAAATAAAGAGGGAGGAAAATCTGGCAACTCCTCTTCATCCTCATCCTCATCCTCGTCCTCGTCCTCATCTTCATCCTCCAGCAGTGATGAGGTAGGCCCAATGCTGCAGTTTATTTCTTTTTTATCTTATCTTTTATCTTGCTCATTGCTCAATGTTTGATATGAAATAACTCTACTTGTTGAAGTAGGCCTCAGCGCTCAGTCTGTGAAAGTGTTCCCATGTTACACTTATTTATAGTTCTGAGGTACTTTTAATAGCAGCATGTGCTAAAATGCAGCTCAACAGGTAACATTCTTGTCATGCCTCATTTCAAAGCTTGGCAACATCCACAACATGTCTTACTGGCAGTGCCAGTTCTAATCCGACGTCACACACCACACCCTCCTGTGTGTGTGTGTGTGTGTGTGTGTGTGGGTGTGTGTGTGTGTTTATGTTGTTGTCAAGGGGACATCTTCCAGATCTGCATTTTTAGCATGTTATCCTGCTGCCAAGCTTCTACTATCTCATCACCTTTAAGCTTCCTTCCCCTCACTTTGTTGCAGCTTTATTCAGAGGAAACAGAACAACATGTTTGTCTCAACTGTCTGAATAGTAGGTTTACGACGCACCCGACTGAAGCAAAAGAGTAAAGAGCCGAGTCCAGGGTGGAGGGTAGAGAAGGGAAACGGGTCAGATAGTGGAGTCATAAAAGAGCTGCTGTTGACTCATCGCCTCAATGGAAGTGAACTGTTCAAGCTGTCGTGGGCTGACTGGACATTCCTGCTCCAAAATGGAAAGTATTGTTGGTGTTATGGCTCATGCTGGTGCCACTACAGTGTAAGATACAGAAGGAGCTGCAGTACTTAAAGATGTGATTTAATACATGGTGCAGTAACAGCATTGTCCCTTTTGTCGTTTCAGAACTGATGCTTCCTGGGAGAACAGACTGCTCCGTTCGTCTCTTATGAGGAGGAGTGTGGATTAGTGCCGCCTTTTCTTTTTGTCTTTTTATTGGTGTGACAGAAACATAAATGTTCTTACAACAAAATGCTTTTCTTTTACAAGTTCTTCTGTCGGGTAAAGTGTGTTTTCTTTGCCACAAGATGGCAGTGTTATCTCTCGTTTTGCAGGTTAATAACAGTTTTGAAGTCCCAGTCGAAGATTAAAGCAGTTTTATTTTGAAGATTTATATTTACAGAACACACAAAAAAATATGTAGGCAAAGTTGTTTTGTTATTGTAATTGATTTTAATAGATATTGAACAGAAATACATTTTCTTCATAAAAAGAATAAATAAATGAATAGCACATGACATTTAAAGAAGCAACACCACATCATGACAATGTTCTTCTTATATATAAAAGATAAACATTTTAATTTTTGCTCAATTAAAAACACTGAAGTATCAAGTACAAGTAGGCTACTGTTCTGAAGAATGTCCCTTTGCAGTGTAAATATACTTTATTTCTATTACTGATTTTAAGGTTGTAGGAGTTGATGCAATTTTAGTCTATAAAAAGGACAATTGTAATATTTCCCTCTGATGTGCAATAGGAAAAGAAGTATAAAGCAGTGTAAAATGGAAGTAAAAAACAAGTACTTCAAAATTGTACTGAAGTACAGTGCTTGAGTAAAAGTTGTATTCCATCAGTGCAGTGGACGCACTGTAGAGTAAGTGAAGCCTGTCAACAATGGCTGATACCACTCCTAAAACACACCATGCAGCCCCAAACAAAACACACCATGCAGCCCCAAACAACCCGTCATACCTGACAGCAGTATTCAAGCTGTCATGAACTCCGGCCAGGAGTGTCAGGAGAAGAGAACTACAACATTTAGCTCACAGGATCTCCTTCTGGTCTTTTGAATCTTTTCCGGCGGTGAAGAACAAAGAAAAATGAAGCAGTTTGAAAAAGGAATCAATAATAAATCAAGCGTGCATCTTTCTGGGGCTGCTGAGGAAACCCAATTCATCCATCATGTTTAAACCGTTATTTCATTTTAGGGAGACATCAGTATGTATGAGGTTTTCAGAAGGGCATGTTTTTCACCCTTCTTACATATTGCCTTACTGTTGCCCGGCTGAAGTCTGCAATGGAGACAGGCATCAGCGTACCGGCCCACGTGTTCCCGTCAGTAGCCCTCTCCAGCTCTCCGGACCCTGATGAGTGATTGATTGAAATCAGCTGCATACAATCAGTCACTGGAGCAGCGAGTCCGGGGAGGGAGACAACACAAGACACGACACCGCGGCACATAACACCACAGAGTTTTGGCACAAACGGAACTAGAGCTGACATGATTAGCTGATTGACTGATAAGTAATCTTAACTGTTTTGATATTTGATTCATCATTTTAGTGTTTTTTTTCTACATCCTGGTTCCTTCCAGCTTATCAAGCGTCATTTGCATCTTTTCTTTGCCTTAGCCCTTTGTGATATGAAGTGATTATTTCGGGGTTTTGGACTATTGGTCAAAGATAACATGGAAAATAAAGACGTAACTTTTGGTGTTTAAATGTTTTTTTGACATTTGATAAACAAAATAACTAATCAGGACACTAATCAATAGCTAAAAAGCAGCATAAACGATGATGAAAACATTTGTTATTACAGCCCTAAATAGACTAAGTAAAAGTCTAAATCAGAGAAAGTCAATATATTGTGTCACCAAAAATGAAAAACAATGACAACATATGCTATAAAATCCAAGAGAAGTGGATGCATCAGTGCATTTTTGGCTCAAACAAAACCTCATGTGTGTGTCCCAGAAATCAAGATGTCAATTATGTTTCCTTAAAGAAAGTGTCTTTGACTCAGAAATGACTACAGATTTAAATGTTGTGCTGCCTGCAGCCAATCTTTTTTTCAAAAGCGTTATCAGGACTATTGTAGCACCAAACTCTGAATGCTGCTTGAATCATTTAAGATCTGACCCGATGCATTGGACGTTGTTTTCCTTCAACTTGCTTGGATGCAATATCGCCGAAGCTGTATGACCTTTTCTCAGAGGGAGCTGAGGGTGAATGTGAGAAAAGTAAAAATCTCGGGCACAAAAATAAAGTGAGTGAAAGATGAAGACCGTGGGGATGTGAAGGCCCCGGGGCATCCTCAAGATCATCTAACGTTTACCTTAATTGTCTACGACGACAGCTAAACGTTTGTGAGTTTCTGCGCACAGCTTCAGGGCAGAAGAAAGAATGGAGGGATTGATGTAGGGCACTGCCCCCATCATGTCTTTGCCTTTCATCGTCCCTTTCCAAAAGCCTAAAAAAGTAATTGGAGAAGAAAAAGAAAAAACCCATTTTGATCTAGTTAATAACCTGTGCAGCAACCAGACATAGTCCAGTCACAGCTTTGCTACAAAATCACATGCAATGATTTGATTCATTAAGACCACAACACACACATTCACACACAAAGAGATGCCTCTTCCTATGCAGTTCGTCTTGTGTTTCTCTTGTTGCCTCTGATGTGTGACATACTTGGATTGAGTGAAGCACTCACCAGTGTTGCAGTGACACTGCACTGATATTTATATTACAGATTCTGAAAATGACTCAGAATGTAGGGCCTAATATAGCAACGATCATCAAAGAGGCTGATTATTCCAGTATCGTTATGGCAGAAAATAGTATTTTTTTTTTAGAACTATATGCAGTCGTGTGTGTAATTATATTCTATTATTGATTCTCTATTGTAGCCTACTTATTATTTACTGTAGTACTGGAGTCACTATATAAAGAATTATATTCCATTGTTCGTCCTGGAATCGCAGGAGGGCACGAACGTCTCCCCCCTATCTCTCTCTCTCTCTCTCTCTCTCTCTCTCTCTCTCTCTCTCTCTCTCTCTCTCTCTCTCTCTCTCTCTCTCTCTCTCTCTCTCTCTCTCTCTCTCTCTCTCTCGCACGTCTGGCGTCAGCGGTCTCCCAGCAACAGTCGGGCTCGAGCTCGTCTTAATCATCCGCTGGTGAGCGCAGTCACGCCGCACAGACACACCGCCTAAAACAGGAACCCAGGTAGAGTTTAACTACAAAATAAAAGCACACTTAGTTCAGGTGTGTTTTTCACAGTCATTTACTGTAGCCCTATTTGCTTAGACGAATCCTGGCTGACTATAATGGATCCCTCCGGTCTTCAGTGGAGACATTTTGCTGAGTTGTTGGTTCAGAGAGTGTTTTGTGTACAACTTGTTCTGACTTCACAAAATAATTTAACAACATTTTGTTTTTCTTTTTGAAAGTGTGGGGAGCACGCAGGTAGAGGAGCGAAGTGGTTCAACCCTGACTGACGGTCTGCGCTCGACGCTGGGTTCAGCGCACGGCGCAGGCGCACTGTGCCCGACACTTGGCTCGGGCGCAGTAAAAAGCCGTCGTGGCGGCGCGCAAGGTTTCAGAGCGCAGTAACGCCGTTACTGTCCCCCTTCCTTTATCCACCTCACGACAAAACCGCCTCGGGTGTTTTATTTTGAAATAAAAATCAACAGGAAGTTGCATAGTTTCTAATGCCGTTTAATTTGCTCCCAGGTCTGCTCAGCCGCAGCACAACAGACGAGAAACCATGGAGCGCAACAAGACGCGTTGGAGAGACTCGCCTAGCGGACGGGATGAGCGCCAGTTTCTGATCTGTTTGTAAGTCACTTTCAGGGACTGTCGGCGTATTGTTGTTCACCAGCAGGTGGACGTTGCGTTTCCCCCAAGCGTGCGCAAATTGACTGGAGAGGTCTGTGAAAGAAAATAGTCTTGGAGTGACCAGCAGCGACCAAAGAACGGGAGGAAAGGAGGAGTGAAAAGCGCCCGAAGGAGCGACGAGTGCCCGCTGGATAGAAATGCTCTCTGCGTTATTTGTACCACTCATTCTGAACATTTCACGTTGTTTTCGGGGAATGTTGCTGGTGTGCGCTGCGTAAAAAACCCCAACCCGGACCGCTTTCATGTCTCACGCCGTCAGGAGGAACAGTTACTTATCTTCAAGGAAACTCTGAGCGGAGCTGAGATTTGACCAAGACGGAGGCGCTGGGTTCAAACTGAGAAGCAGTCGCTGAACAGTTACGAGCCATGGTGAAGTTTCATAACTCGGACCTATGGATAGCCTGGATGGTCATTTTCTGCATGGAGGGTAAGTTTTGTGACACTTGGAAACTTGTGTAGCTATATCCTCAACTGCGAGCACGATGCGCCCCGTACACAGGGCGTTCATACACATAATAGT
Source organism: Cebidichthys violaceus (assembly GCF_023349555.1). NCBI lineage: Eukaryota > Metazoa > Chordata > Actinopteri > Perciformes > Stichaeidae > Cebidichthys > Cebidichthys violaceus. The sequence continues at coordinate 4,314,205 of NW_027176262.1, read as the reverse complement.
TATGATAATAGAAATATAGATTATCACAAAAACAATAACACGTTATAGGGACAATATTCCAAAGGACTTGCATATTTTCTGTCTACAATGCATCTGCATCAGTACTGCAAAAACAGATGTATTTGGAATTAAATTGTGCCATGAGCTCAACCTCTCCATTCCGAGAGCGCGTGCCACGTCCTTTTGATCCCCCCCTGCTCCTTAATACTGTATGTTTGGATCAGGCAGACAAATCCCCGGCATTTCCACAAAAACTAAAGCACCGATTTAGGATGACTTTTGCCCGGTAAGTCGTATCATCTCTCCCAAAAGCACTTTTGATTGTGCACGTCTTATCCGTAATGCGCCATGCCGTGCCTGATATCGCTTTGCGCGTCTTACACGACATAAGGAGTAAAAGTACTGCTTTTAAAATAGATGAATGAAAAAAAGAAACATGAAAACAGTGGCACAGTGAGAGACGGTGGAGGGTATCAGAGAAGTATGGAGACCAGGCAGCGCAGGAGGGGAAAACCCCAAAGGAAAAGCACAATATCCCCCTATCCTGTGGGGAATTGTGTGTGTGTGTGTGTGTGTGTGTGTGTGTGTGTGTGTGTGTGTGTGTCACTTTATAATTTGTTGACACTATCTTCCTTCTTAGTCTAGTTGTGTTGTTTGTAATCCAACAACACAGGTATTGGAGTTTTCCACACGTTTGTGTCTCTTTGTTGTAAGACACTGAAGTCTTGTCGATGACATTTGTTAAATAAGTTCTTTATGAATGCTGTAAGAGATCTCCTGTAGTTCAGGGAAATACAATAAAAAATGTACAAGAAAATAATTACCATGAAAGAAAAGGTCAATGGCACAATACATTAGCATCATTTTAAAAATGTATTCAGGTAAATAGGCTGATGAGTAAAGATGTTCACATTGTGTACACTTCTTTATTATTTTGAGAAATGGCAAAGCACAGCAGAAAAAATGCTAGACAATGCCAACCAAGTCCCCTTAGACCCCCATGTCAGGACACACAAAGCATTCCCACTGAGCCACGCATGCACACACACACAAACACACGCATACACACACACACACACACACACACACACACACACACACACACACACACACACACACACACACACACACACACACGCGCGTCAGCCTGACATGTCAATTTGGACAGAACAACTGTGTGAGATTGAATTCAGTCCTGATTGCCCAGGTGTTTCACTCCGCTGCTCACTTGTTTAGCTGTATACCTCTGGAGTGAGTGGTTTTATGGTGTCTTGTCAGCTTCACTCAGGGTTACACCCACGCACACACACACACACACACACACACACACACACACACACACACACACACACACACGCACACAAGCTTATTTGATTCGACCATGTCTTACTCTTTGTCTGGAAAAAAAACGGTTTGAAATAAACAATTGCCACTTTTTATTTTCCTCCCCAAGTCGTTCACATGTCCATCCAATTCCCAAAACTCCTCAGCCTTTGTACTGAGCGAAGGTTCGAGTATATACTGTATGACCTCATATATAGAAAGAACATTCTGCTCAGCATGTCGGCGCTCTCTAGCAGCTCTATTAACAAGCCTGCTTGTTCTGCATCCGCTGGGCAGTTTTCCTCCTGTACCTCTACGTCTTGGTGGACGGCTGCCAGTGTTTCTATAAATACATTCTGATGCAGCAAAGTCAGTATTGATCGTGGGCGCTTGTTTTGGCTGTGTGTACTGACCTCCACTTTTTGCATGTCAGACATTGTCACTAGATTGATCTGATCTGTTCAATGTGTTAGCGGACACCGGATTGTTTTGGTGATTGCACAGTGAGACCGGAAAAGTTTCATTTTTAACAAAATCTCTATCTGTTTGACAAAAAAAAGTGTTGTTTTTTTTTGCTTTAATGCAGACAGTACTTCAACTTAGTTACATACACAACACTTTACCTCCGCATCCTAAGTATTTTAGGAGCAGAGGGCTTCTGCTCCTGGGGAGCTCGCTGGGCTTCTGTGTCTTGCTCAAGGACACTTTGACATGCGGACGGTAGAAGCTGGAGATCGAACCACGTCTCCGTGTCTTTAAAAGTACGACCCGCTCTACCCACTGAGCCACAGCCCTGTGCGTTTGTAGCTGACGTGCACTCAACAGTTAAAAGGAGGTGAAAAGAGGAAAGTTTTGAAAAGTAGAAAACCGTGAGCAACGATGACAGGAGGAAGTCAGAGAAATAAATGACTCGGACGTGCGTCAACCACGGCCAAGCTTGTACGCGTACTCTCACCATCAGTTGGAGGACAGGCCATGACATTCTCCTGCCATCAACCCTCCCCAGTCACACATGAATATTGTATCGTTTAGAAATGTTACGGCTACGCAGTGAAGGAATCGTGGGCCGTTCAGATGTGCAGTGCTGAAAACACTTTGGAGGAAGTTGGTAGAAGTTGAAAGAGTAAACAGTGGAGGCTCTATGCTAATAAACTGATTGGTTCAGCTGTTGTCACAACGAACCCCCATGGCGATACCAACACAGAGCGGCTCTGTCCACGATGCCCCGATTTAACGATTCACAGAACAACCCTCAAGGGTGTTGCAAGGACTGATCCGGAGGTTCAATCAATTTTAGTAAATTAAATTCAAGCAGAGGTGGTGGCTCTGAACGCTTCAACAACGACTGTTTGTTTTGCTTGTCTGCATACTATATATATATATATATATATATATATATATATATATATATATATATATATATATATATATATATATATATATATATGTGTATATAGAACATTTCAGATTTGCATACAGTGAAATGTTTGGATTAGCCTCCAGACTTCAATCCCACTCTTCTGTATGTTTGAAATGAAGAGTCCGGGGAGGACGAGGAGCACTCAAGCATAAATAAAAAAGACAACATGGAATGTTTTTTTCTTTCCAGCTCATTGACATTCAGGGCATTCATGTCTGCATCAAAGCTGAACTTAGACCAGCTCCCTTCTCCACTTTCTGTGTGAGCTTCTTAACCTTTGTGGATCGGCTAAAAGTCCCGGTATGAAATGATATAGCATGCCAGGTCTGATTGTTGTTTTACATGGTCTCCTTTGCTCAGTTTGCTGATTACATCTCAATCAATGTGTTCACAGTATCAGTGAGGATGGCAGTTGAGGTAAAAGCTGTGCAAAATTTTTGGAAATTTGAAAAAAGTTCTTTCGAAACCTACATTCAATAACTATATCCAACAATGTAAAGCCGGTCAAATAATAAATCTGCAAATCACCAAAATGATGTTTACTGTGTTTCTATTTTTCTTTTAAACAATTGCCAAATGACAGATGAGAGAAACAGACGAGAGCTTTGAAAAGATAAGAAGAAGTGTTAAGGAGGTGGAGATGAGCTACACAGCTCAGCTCGTAACCCCCGGCGATCTTGCAGTTTTTTGTTGTTGTTGTTGTTGTTGTTGTTGTTGTTGTTTTGATGTGATGCACCTAGCATCCAACTTAGAGCATGCCTCACAGTCTAAAAATCCTGCTAATGCAGAATGCATGTGATGGAAAATCCCGTCTGTGTCAGTTTTATCTGATAAGTAGCGTTTTATTTTTTTCCCCCTCCTCTTTCCGCCTGCTGCTAAAAAGGAGCAGCTGGAACAAGAGTGTTGGACAGATGGAACTTTCCACCTCGATTATTTCTCTCTCTAAAAATAGCTCCTCAAAAAAAAATTAAAAGACCCCTGGGACCGCTTGCAAAGTGCATGTGCGTGTGTATGTTTGAGCGACAGACGACTTCAGACGACGGGCTCCTCAGATGATGGCGGCAGCGGCCATCCTGGGAGTGTGAATGAATAAATGATGGGCAGATATTTGGAGGAGGAGAGCGCAGCGTTCGCCCGGTCCCACGGTCTCTTAAGCACACATTAAACTAGGCCCCAAAGAGTCCACAGGCTGCTGCACGGCAGTTGGCCAAGCATCTGAAGCAAACATCTGATGTGGTCAGTTCACAGAGGTTTGGGGCTTTGAGGTTTTGGGGTTGGTTGTACCTTTTTAATCAAGAGTTGCAAACGAGGGAAGCATGAGTGGATCACGAGTGTGTGGGGAGCAGGGCGATGCTTGTTGGAGCTGAAATGTTATCAGCTATGTTTTTAACTGCATTTGGGTTAAATGATTTAAAAAAAAAGGAAGCAGAGGGCTGCTTATCAAAACAGCAGCAGATCCATGGACAGGTAGTATGCGTGTCAAACCTGTTTCAGATCCAGGTTAGTCATCTGTAACACTTAAAGTGGCAAACACTTTGCTTTTTAGTGAAAATTCATTCATTTTAGATGAACAAAGTGTCACTGCTGCAGCACTCTGTGCAGAGGTTTCAACTTTTATTTTACATTTTCAGCAGCGAATCAAAAACAGTTACAGTAAAGATGTGTGCTGCAGTACTGCAATACGCAGATTTATCTCAGTATGTTGGAGCCACAAAGAGATAATTGCCCTGAGCGGTAAGTTAAGTTCTCTATGGAGGAAGTGTGATAATAGCGCTATTATGAAACCTGATGTTAGTTCAGAACCTGGAAAAGGCAACACCAACACTTTATAACTCAAGCATGCAAAATGAATCACTGCAGTCCCCCAACAATGCTTTGTATGTGTGGTGCAGGAGGGAAGTCCATTGCAAGACGATAGACTGTATAAAAGAAGTGAAAGCTGAAGTGCTTACAACTTGCATTTCTTCTAATGGCCATCAGGGGGCGACTCCTCTGGTTGCAAAAAATAAATTCTGTCTGTAGAGAAGCCTTTTAGTACATTATCGTCCCTTTAGAGTGAAACAGACCTTAAAGCAGGTTATGCTATGACGTCTCCTCCAAATATGCTCACCTCTGGCTCCAAAACAACAAGATGCGACGGGCAAAATGCCAAACTTGAGGCTTCATAAAACGGTAGTCCACAAACCAACGGGCGATGTCACGGTGGCTTCGTCCATTTCTTTTATACAGTCTGTTGACAAGACCACCGAGCATAACTTAATCTACATGCTTAATGCATATAAAACAGTATTTTGGTCCATTACAGACTGTGACAGATTGCACCATTCGGTTGAAACCATCTTTAAATTGATTTACCTTTCGAGTGAGTGTGTGAGTGTGTGTGTGTGTGTGTGACAAGAGCCCTGGGCTTATACATATTTAAAGCGGATGTCTTCCTCCTGTCGTGGCACCCTGAAGATACTCTCCTTGAAATGAGCAGTTTTGCTTCGCTGGCTCTTGAGGTTTGACAGGACCTTTGCTGACAGGACTCCTCCATTACATCAGGAGCTCAGCAGTCATTTGGTACGTGCAGATGTAACATTAAGATAATAGAGTATAATAGAGTTTTGTAAAAAAAAAGCTGTTACAGATGTTCAAACTCTCTAACTATCAATGAGTTTTAGTTTTCTGCTTGCGTGCATAACAAATTCATGTATAACAGTTACTTACTGTTAAGGGTTGTCCCAAAGGCTCAGAATGAACAAAGGGAGTGAAAAGAAAGTCTCTTTCATCCCGAGAATCCGAGCAAAGTCATGAGTGTGAGTCAGACCTCCTGAGGGGACATTGGCACCCAAGACAAATTTTGGACATTAAAGTTTACTCTATCTATCTATCGCACCATAAATTACAGTCACACGTTGGGGTTTTCCACAGACTACATTCTAACAGAATAATTATTGTTTCGACGCACAAGATCCTTCGCAATATTACATCCATATCAGAAAACGTTAACAATTTAAACCTGTTTCCAACATTAATAACATTCAACCCAAAATATGTATGTGCCAGCATCTGACTAAAGCTCCTATTCATACTTTGATCCTCAATGCTGCTGGCACCTGCTCACTCTCACGTCGGTAACAATGAAAGGGTTACGTTCACTGACTTGTGTTTGACAAAATAAAACCATTAAGTTCATAGTGTGCCAGAGGGTCGGTAAGTTGATCTCTAGTGTTAATAAGAATAGTTGCTGTGTTTATCATTGTAGGCCATTATGAGCGCAGATCAATGGCGAAGGAAATGCTCCTGTGCACACATTATTCCCACAAGTGTGTGCTAACGGGCAGTGTGTGTGTGTGTGTGTGTGTGTGTGTGTGTGTGTGTGTGTGTGTGTGTGTGTGTGTGTTTGTGTGTGCGTCTGGGACCTCATATTCCCCAGACAAATAAATGACTGTGGATCCCAAAGGATCAAGGTTTCCCCCGGACTGTAATGACCTCATCAGTTTGATCACCCAATCAGGAGTCATCAGCTTCTCAGTTTGTCTTATGAGGCAGATTCACAGTCTCCAGTGAGTTTAGTGTTAGGATGAAAGGAAACGTCCTGTTCTTTTTTGTGCATATAGAGTGAATAGTATTTTGACTTGGTCAGTCAAACCTTTTGGAAATAAATTGGAAATCTTTCAAAAACTTAAAAAAATTGTTTAAAGCCAAGAGGGTATCGACTACATGTTTTTTTTTTATTAATTATTATCCCAAATTAGTAATTCATACCCTCACATTACTTAATTTGTTTCCTATAATTGCATATTTATTCCCTGAAAGTTATGAAATCATGTTCTCAGGTTACCTACGGACATTTGCTCTTACTTTCTTATTTTTATTTATTTATTTATCTAAACAATATCATGAGAAAACATGTATGTTAAAAATATCAACATTGTGTTTCCATCCCAAAATCAGAAGTATAGCAACATATAAATAAAACTGTGATAGGCTAAATAAAATCAGTTCTACAATGGATTAGGTAAATTGTCAATGGGGCAAATTAAGTAATTTGATGAATCATGTAGGGAACATCCCCGGCTCAGTGAGCTCGATAAAGAGAGAAGAAGACCACACAAGATTTAAAGAGATTTAAACAATATTTCATTTTAGACTAAGACAAAAACATGATAAAGGAACCTGTAGTCTGTAGGTCAGGTGTGCTTGTGATCCAAAAGGGTGGATCATGACGGTGAGGGAGACAAACAGAATGAGAGGAGAGTGGGAGCTGGATTTACAGCAGGCCGTGAGGAACGACGGGTGGCTTCAGTTTTCGGACACGAGCGAGTCCTGAAGCAAGGACTATATATGTGTATTTTCAACTGTACTCCCTGGAGTACTGTGGCCTCGCATCCTTAATTTGAAATTGATTGTTAATTGATCCACACAACGACTAAATGACCTTACAGCACTTGATGAACCCGGCAGCTCAACTCGCTTGTGTCAAACTGAGAGATAATGCAGATGACCTGCTTTGTCTGCATGGCGGTCCATTCAGTTGTCTTGACCGGATCATTGTGCAGGCTCTAAAAATACACTGTGGATAATTTCATACGAGGAATGTAATTTTGTAAATTGCTCAGTGTCCCACAGAATGGGTTGTTTGCGCTCTTCTGTAATGGCTACCTTTAGCTGTTAGCTGCCTGGTTGAGAGCACCTACAGCAATGACTTCTCTCCGTTGAGTTTTTAAAAGCTTCTGAGGGTCAGAGGTCACCGACGTGACGTTGTTTCAAAAAAGACGGAGAACTAGTCAGCATTTGCTTCTGTATATACATTCCTTTCTTTGTGTCAGTGTACATTTCCTGAATCACGTTTGCATCCCTCTGGCAGCAACATGTTAAGCTCGGTGTATCCATGTGATCAGGGTGAGCAGATGAGTTGAATTTGAAACCCTCTGCCTGTCGTCCTGACGCTCACGTCTGCTAATGGAGGGAAAATGCAGAATACTGAAGAGAACAGAGGGGAACAAAGTGAAAAAGGGGACAGATTCTCCTGCATTAAATATGCCCAGGGCTTTTCACAGCCATAGGTAATTCATAAACTGGCTGCTGGGGGGGGGGGGGGGGGGGGGTAAGGCAGTGCTTTTTCTCTTTTAATCTAGCTCAATGTCTCCACTCTCAAAATCTATTAACAAGAAATACAGACAGAGCTGAAGCTGATTAAGTAAGTCCTCAATGGAGCAGTTTTAGGGAAAAACAAAAGAAAACAAACTCACAGGTTTGTTGTATGGAAGACAAAAAAGGCAATGTTTTGATGAGTATATGATATTATCACCGATAGGAAGGACGGTAAGAAACTACAATGACACCCAAGTTATAACAAACTGAAAATGATCTTTCAAAGTCAAATGTCTGGACAACAAAAACACAAATTCCAACAAAGCCAACTATAGTGTGTGTGCAGCTAATCCCTCATAGCCTATTGCTCCTAATGTTGGGTCAGCACCACAGTACAGCGTTACTCTCTGGTTAGTTGGGACTCAGAAATGAGATCTCCCTGCAGGAGTGGAAGGCGAGCTCTTGGTGTGACACACTTTGGCTCTCAGTAAATGTGTGTTAACTGCCTGAGTCGCTCCCTTTAGGAAAAGGTTGTGCATCAGTTCTCAGCAGTTTCATTATAAGTCCCTCTTTGGCACAGCGCCCCACAGCCATACTCTCTCACTTGTGTCTTCTGCTCTCTCTCTCTCTCTCTCTCTCAGGTCTCAATCCTTCAGAATACAAGTCCACCTTCCTCCCTTTCTCTCTTGAATCCTTCTACATTTCCCTCCAACCTCACTCATCCCTATATTTGTGTTTTGCTTCCCTTTACGTCACTCGGTTTTCCAATTCCACTCTTTCGCTGTGTCTCTTTTTCACCCTCTGTGCCTCGCTCTCTCTCACACTCTCTCTCTCTCTCTCTCTCTCTCTCTCTCTCTCTGACTCTTTTTCTTCGTCCTCCAACACACTCTGCCCACACACAAATGACTTTCCAGGGATGAGGTTGAGACTGAAAAGTGGTCCCCGCTTGTTCTGTGCTCGCAGACAACGAATGAGCATGTCAAATCTGATGCATGTGAACAGCCAGGAACAATGGCGCATTAAGGCGTACAGGGAGAGAGAAAGAGACAGAGAGAGCGAGAGAGAGAGAGAGAGAGAGAGAGAGAGGCTAGCACGAGAGATCCCATCTGTGCATTGTTACAGCAGACTTCACCTTAACATCGCTGCTTTTATATCCAATAGAACAGGAGGGGGCACAGGTGGGACTTTGACAAACTGGGGAACGCACAGTTGCCCAGTTGCGTGCACACATACACAGACATTCAGATGCCCTTGCAAACTAATCTCATAGACATACAGTACGTTTGCAATACATGCACATGCCCACGCGAGCACAGACGCATCTCATTTGCCCATTTGTGTGCACAAGTGTGGGACATGCTCACGCACAAACGGAGACACCTGAGGCAAAAACACCTTTCATCTTCAGACTTACTCACAGTTTTGCATAATAAGTTGTCTTTTTAAACTGTTATTTATATACTTATGTTTCACACGTCGGTTTAACTTTGGCCACTAAGCCTTGTTGAGGGCACTCTTAAAGTTAATGGTTGGATAAAAATGATAAGATGAGCACTGTTTCCTCCCATCACGTGAGACCTGCTTCTCGTGGCGACCACGTAGGCGGCGTTAGTCTAACAAGGATAGCAGGGGCATTGATATCAGGGGGCACCATATGCTGCTGTGCCCCTTCAACTCTTAATCCATGCCTCTACTGCCTTATCTGGTTGCCCTCCCTGACAGCCTGGAGACTGGTGGTGGGGGCAGGGAAACACTGTCCAGTACGCTGCACACTGCTTTTGTATTTTGTAATGTGCTCAATTTGCAAATCCACTCGGCCCTAGATAGTTCTGCCAGAATGTGAAAAGGCCAAATTTCCACACACAAACACACATGTTAAGGATGTACCTACCCACCCACACATACTGGCACACACACACACACAAACACACACACACACACACACACACACACACAAAGAACCTTCACCCCACCCTCCCACACGCATTCATATCACGAGGATATTGCACGGACTTAACTGATAATGCCAGATAGTAGTGTTGTCACAGACCCCACTGACACACACTGTGTGTGTTTGTGTCCTATTTGTCCACTATCCTACAAAAAGCCTTTTAAGTAGATCCCAGCTATTGGAGGAGCTTTAAATAAGCGTAACACAATAATGGAACGTCCGTCCATGCACGTTTGTCCCAGATGACATGGAGTGAGGGGAGGGCTTAGGGTGGAGACACAGAAGCGCTCTATTCAGGAAACCAACTTTGGAGAAATACATTGACACTGACTGTTGTCATGACAATCATATGATACAGTTTCCTGTAATTAAAGGTACTCACCTCGAGATGAACCCAGACTTAAGAAGCCTTCAAAACCCTTAACTTGCTTTTTATTTGAATCTCTAACATTACAGTTGAATGGCGAAATCAACATGGACAGTGTAGAGTGTAGTATATAGTGTACAAACCATATACAGTTACTTTCTCAGCTGGAATAATAATCATATACAGTGCTTGTATGATGGAACATGATCATTTAAATGATTCACCTAAGCATTAGCTGACATATCAAGAGAAATAGGCCACATGGGTGTCCTTGTGACTTCACTTAAAAGAGAAAGTGAGGTGATGTGAAGTTCATAAATGCAACCTTTTCATTTATTGCGTTCACATGCAGCCTCCTCTTCTGCTTTTCATATATTTCCCTCTGCTGTAATTGTATTATCACCAAATTAAAACCTTGTTGCCTCTATATGACTGGGGAGGCTGTGACTTGCTCACTTGCCTCCTCTGATGAGCCGCGGCTGCTGATCCGTAGCCAGCTTGTCCACTAAGAGGTGATTTGTGAATATGGAACAATGTGTAAACTATTGAGCCAAGGCCCAAATCATCTGCTAAGACGGGCTTTGCTGCAGATTATGTCTGTCATTTGGTCTGTGACCCTGGCTTATAGATAGCTTTGGCTTTATTTGATCAGTTCAGTGACACAAGAGCAATACCTCGCGTGCAAACACATGTATGGTATACACATGAGCCTCTCTTTATTGTATTTAACACCATTCAAACTACTGTATATATCAATGTAGTTGTGTTTCTTTTTACCTTTTACACAGTGCAGTTGTTCACCATTTTTGTCAGGACATTTCCTCCATCAAAATCCACTTGGAGATGTGTGAAGGAGATGCCTGCTGTGTTAAAGTACTTGCGTGTCTGTGCAGTGTTCAACACCTTAAGAATCTCTTAAAGGACTTTGCATCCACAGTCAGGTACTGTAAAACCGCCGTACATGATGGTGTCTGGACAAGCAGAGAGACAAACACACTTGAAGCCTGACTCTGTGTGCTACTCTTTAAATCAAAGTAAAATACGATCGTGTTTCTTTCCCAAGATAAACAGCGGTTTGGATTTGAAGATTTACACAAGTTAATCTTCCCGAGTGGATGGCGGTTCTAAAGATATGTAGCCCGGTAGGAAACGCTCCACTGCCCGCTAATTTCTTCTTGATTGTCGGTGACAGTGTGCCAGCCAGCACCCTGTGATCGGAAGGCGTGACAGGGTACATACGGGATGGTGAGATCAGATAAATATGATTGTGTGAGCTTGTTTGCTATTTATAGGCTAGCAGAAGCTGCAGTATTTGAAATCACATCTAGTGCAAACTAGAAGCCAGTGAAGGGAGGTCAGAATGTGTGCAGTGTGACCACATTCTGATTTGATTGAATATTCTTGAAGCTGCTTTTTGAGTTAAATGTTTGAGTTAAATGATTTTGCTACTGTTGATTGGTAGTCTGGAAAACATGGCATGGGAATGTGTGAATGTTGATGAAACATGCAGAGAATGCAATTTTGTTTCATTGCAAAACTGTTTTTCCAGGGCTCTAGAATACAGATTTGGGTATAATTGGCAAAGCTGTCAAAAATGAAGTCATGATTATGGATATCATTTTGTAACTTCACCAACATGTAACATATAAATAGAAATTAGCAATGGGCCTAGGAATGAACCTTGCGGCACACCCGCGCCTTTTCTTTTTTTAAATCAGATTTAGAATCTTTAAATCATTCACTGCTTTTATAAGATTGCTCTTAAAACAGATTTTAGTGGTGGTTTAAATGGTTAGCGTAGTTCACTCTTGAAATAATCAGTTAATTGAAAGTCTGTCCAAGAAGAGATTATATAGCTCATTAATTATTAACACACGGAGAACAAATGGAAAGTCATTAGGAGTGATTCTAAATAGATGTGTGCTGTGCCAGAGATCAAGGTGGTTGAAAACGGTGATGGTATGCTTTTGTCCTGCTGTTCCAAAAAATAGTCTCCTGTGGTTATTTTCTTGTTGTCGTCTGTTCCCATATACAACGTACCCACGCACACATGTGCACACATGCACCCATGCAAGATGTACACATCCATACAATGTCAAACAATCCAATTTGCCACCATCTAGTCAATTGGGGTAATTAGCCAGAGACTATTAAGTCGTTTTCTCCCTGTGCACTATCACAACTGTAATTATGGCAAAGCAACAATGATGTGCAATTACAGTTCACTGTAATTGCTCCAAAGTGATGCGATGTCAGTAAAGATGGCAGAGTGGCGCTGAGATGATCGAACTGTACTTTATAATATTGATAAACACAGAAACCGCAGGGTGGGGAAAGGGCTGAGCTCAGTCAGAGGGAGCAGGACAGAGTATTCTCACGGAGAGTTGCATTCTAAGGCTTCATAAACATTTCTCATAATCAATGGCAGAATATCAAGCAATCCATCTTCTCTGGCCTGTAAACGGTTGACATTTTGCCGTAATTAAAGCTGTGAGATGAAACGCAGGGTTTTTAACGATGACATGAGCTGATCAGTGACTCTATTGTACTCGGCTTGAGGGCGCTTTATCAACATTGGACAATGTTGGGGGGCTCTCCAATGGCCAGGTTCGAATGCGTGGCTGTCCCTCTATTGTGCATTGTAATTAAGCAGAATAGGGTATGTAATGCTTTAAGAGTGGGTGTGAGACGGGGGGAGAGCGTGTCTTTATTACTGTACCACTGGGTGATGAGGGAGACGTGGAGATGTGTTGTAAATTAGAGCACAATGGGGAAAAAAAAATACTCTTTGTTAAAACGAGGAATAGGAGTGCTCATGGAGACCGCCATCAGATGCTACATGAGACGCTATTCACCATTGTTATAATAAAACACTGCTTAGATAAAAGATCATGAATCCAGGTTGAACTGAAGAGAGGAAGCAGCCACTCTAATGGATTACACCACCGCCACGCACACTTTTTTTATTCTAAATTTAATTAATCCTTGTTTGAATTACAATGAAAAATGAATATGGCCGTGCAGATGAGATGAGGCAGAGATGATACAGTGTTCCACAGCCGGTTATCAAAGCATCGCAGACACTGAGAATGAGAGCTAAACTCATAAGGAACGTGAGTGTGAGAATAACTGGAGACCAGTTGGCTGATAGACGGGTGAGCATGAAGCTGAGAGAACAAATCAGCCACACAGACAGATTTCACACCTGGTTTAACAATTGGTCAGAGGATGACAGACCTGAGAACCTGAGAGTGAGTGAGGAGATGCAGGACTCGGGATGGGTGAAGAGGTCCCTCCGACAGTGCAGGGTGAGTGGACATGCAGGTTCTAGGAATGATATGTTTTGACTGGGAAGTGTTACGCTCTAAGGTTAGGGAAAGATCGTGGATTTGGTTAAATATTACTACAGTAAACGTGTCTCGTGCTTCAGGACACTTTTTGACTTTTTTCAAATATTGAACCCAGATTAAGATCTTTCCCTAACCTAAGTGCTTATATTGTAAGAGCAGACTGTGGGAAAACAAATAAGATATGTTGTCAGTGAACATTTTACAAAACAGTAAGTTCAGTAGAAAGGCTGTTTTGACATCGTACACTTTTGCGGTTATCTGTTCAATTTGCCACACGATTAATTTGCTCTCTGCTTCCGTTTTACTGTGGTTTTAAGTCATCTGTCCTCTCCTCTCCAACTCCAAAAACATCTGGAACTCACCATAGTCTAAATCCGTCTCTCTTAAACCATTTAACACTTGTTCTCTCCGTGCCATCCCTTGATCTTCCGCTTTCGGTTCAGAGGGCAGAGGGCTCTAGACAAGCCAAATGCTTGATTTCCCCTCTTTTCATTTCCTTTCATTATTCCCAGCTTGGGGAGTTGTGAATGAATATGAGAAAAAAAAAAAAGAAAGAAACTTTATTTTTACCGTTCATTTGCACTGCATTTTCTCACCCTAGCCTGGTGGAGACTCAGGTGGGCACAAGTATTAATAGCTTCCTTCGTTGGTGACGTCAGCTGAAATCACACATGCGCCTCTTAACGCTCAGAGGTGTTTTATGTTAATTAGAAACATCACTCTCAGCAGTTATTTAGTCAGCGCTGTACACCACTTGTCAGAATATAACAGAAGAGATTTTTCTCTCCACCTGCCTGCTTTTCCGCCTCCTAGCCACCGTCTTATATTATTTTCCCTGCGTCTTCTATCTGCTGCGATCCTGGTCTCTGCTCCCCAATCTTTCCCTTCATCATTCTGCTCTTTAATGTGACTGTCAAACAGTATTTCATTCCCCCTCTTTTCTCTATTTCTCTGCACGACCACGTGACTAATCTCTCTCTTTGCCTCCCTCTCTTCATTGAAAAAGGCCTGCATACTCTGTCTGAAAGCTTTGTGGGGTCCTAAATGCTAAATGCCAGTCTGTCTCTGCCAGGCGCCCGCTTAGTGCCGGTCTCCTTGGTGATGAGACCAGCGATCAGGCCGTTCCGCACCAGACACTGAGGGGTTTGTGATTGTGCGTGCATGTTTCTGTGACTACGTGTGTGTGTGTGTGTTTGTGTCAGCGTACAGTAGAAAAGTGTGTGTGTTTTGCTCCCTATCCGTGAAACGACGTGTGCTGTATTTAAGGGAGGGGGAGAGAGCGGGGCAGTGCGAGGGACATGTATTCACTGGCTCATTATCATGTGAATGCATTATGTTTCCTGTCAACATGCCTCTGCCAAACAAGTGGGGCCCTGTTCTCTCTGCCAGGACTCAAGCGACACAGCGGCCAGGCCCCAACGTGGTGCGGTTGTGCGCTGGCACAATCTACCAGGAGTTTAGCTCCACAGACACTGCTGTTGGCCTCGTCGCGATTCAGTCCATCTGTACTGGCATCTCGGCCGCCGGCAAGAAACGAGATGGGAAGACACCATTCAGAAACATCAAATGATTTGGCCTGTTATGGATTGGATTTAGAGACTTAATCTTTAATTCTATGAAAAAAAAAAGATGGTATTATTGTGTGCAATACACTACAGCAATCTAATTTTAAGTACGATTACAGAAATGTCTCACAGTACCGTCAAAAGCTCAACATTTATTACCAATTTTGTCCAGAAAATCAATTTTTCTGACGTTAATCTCAACCCACATTCCTCTCGTTCTCAGCTCGTCACACTCTTGACGCTTGGTCAAAAGCGCTTGGCGCCATTTTCTAACACACTAGGTAGCCCAGCGCGTCAAACTATTATGATCCACTTCGGTCGCAGTAAATACGTGGTTAATGTAGTGGATTCAAACAAAAACCACCAGTTGAGTGAAGGAAAAACATCATGGTTGTAAAATAAAAAGTGAAATAACATACTGTCGATCTCGAGCTCTATTTAAGCCTCACTCTTGAACAAGACTCTGAGATACTTGAACTCGCTCACTCAGGGCAGTAACTCACTCCTAACCCAGAGGGAGCTATACATGGCGTTTTTCAGCGGAGAACCATTGGCTCATACTTGGAGGTGCTGACTCTCATCTCGACCGCACTCTCGACTGCAGTAACCCACACGTGTACTTCTCCAAGTACACCTAACACATGTGCTATGTAGACTGGATGAGCACACTCCCGTGACCCCTCTAGTAACCCTGCACTGCTTCTCCTGGATCTGAGGTTGGACAGACGGTCGGAGCCTCCTTTCCAGCACCTTGGCGTAAAGCGTTCCCAGCGAGGCTGAGCGGTGTGATAACCCAATAATTGAAGCACACCTTTTTAAAAAAAAAGGGAACCACCACAGCCCAACACTGTCCAGAGCCACAGAGTGCTTGTTTGTTGGGTTGGAGAGTTCCTCAAAGCGCTCTTTCAGTGGTGATCAGTTGACAACTTCGCTTTTCTCTTCACCTGAGCGTCCCAGGTATACGCCCGCAGATTTGATGATATATTTGACTGATATTTTGACTTAATTGACCAAAAATCCATCTTGTATCAATTGTTGACCATGCTGCTACTTACAACCAACATGGGGGGAAACTTTGCCTAGAATCAGACCTGTGCTCTGAGGAGAACCACCAAGAAGATGGCCTTTGCCATTATCATTATCGGCCCAGTAATACTCTACAACAGTCTCCCTACATCGGAGCAGGGTCTCTAGCTGCTGTTGGGGGTATTGATCCAGCTGACACAGACTAGTTCTTTGAAACGCGAGCGTAGAGTTAGAGGTCAGCCCTGTGGTCTGAGCTCTCACATCTCACTGGGACCAATTTAAGGGCACGAACAGCCGAGGGGGCCCAACAGCATGACTCCTTCTGCTAATGCAAACCTGAGGCGTTGTAAAGCTGTATTTGCAGGGAATCAGTGTGTGTCAGGGCAGGTATATATCTGTGTGTGTGTGTGTGTGTGGGGGGGGGGCTCTCATATGGATGTGTTCATGCATGTGTGTACTGTGCTTTAAACTGCTTGTGCAAGCAACATTGAAATGCTTCGACTTGCATCTGTGAGAGATTGCATGCAGCTTGCGCTCACTTAATATGTATAAATGGGTAGACGGATAACACCCATGAAGCCTGTGTGATTGAGCATATTCAAGACAGACGCAGTTACCCAGAAAACGCCTCCACTGTGGGCTAAAGCCTCATGTATTATGAAGACGACCAGTTACTGTCTGTGGTCCGAACTCAGGTGGAGGGGAACTGAGTCGGCTTTTAAAGGCCCTCTAGGAATTGCTAGTACAAAATAAAAAGGAATAAAACACGGAATTAGCTTTGAGTCACGTCTTTTTTTCAATTTTATTTTATCCAAAATTAAATCAAGAACCAGAAACCTTTCTGAAAGAGGAGACCTGGCCAATAAATGAGAAGCAGACAAATCTAACATTGTTTGACAATTTCAGAAACACGCTTATTGGTGGCTTATATGGTCCCCATAGAAAAGCTTAGGGAAGCGGTTGTGCACTTCTTTTTATTGGAGGTTGGGAAATGAATCAGATATACATTTGCCAGACCAACCACTGAGTCCTTTTCTTTTGTAAAACTGAAAAATACACGTTGAAAACACTTCTGATGAAGCATAATGTAAATCTGACCAAACAGGGATTAGTTTAGCACAAAGACTGGAGTGTCTGGCGATTGCCTGGCAACCTCACAGTAATGACTGGACTCCTGAAAGCAGCTGTGACAGGCCATGAAATACTCAGGCACATACTGTAACTGCATGTAAAGCCACAACATATCGTTTTCATGCTATGGTTTTTGACACATAACATGTTCTGTTGTGAGCTTCAGAAGTGCTGTTAGACTGGTCAGGGTAATGGCAGGCTGTGGCTCAGTGGGTAGAGCGGCTTGTACTCTAACAGTTGATCCCTGACTTCAACTGTTTGCATGTCATAAAAACATTTCCAGGCTAATTTAGGGATGACAAAAAGGTGAATCCAGCAGTTCACTGTCCTGTAAATGTAGCTTAATTCATTTCAGTCCATGAGTCATATTACAGAACATGACTTTGCAGAAAGAAGCTTACCATGTTGTTTTGGCTTCTGACAAGTGATGGAGGCCTGATTGGGAGAGAATGTAAAAATCATCTAGCTACCTCCACCGACAAATGGAAAATTACCTTTTGATAAAAGCATATGTGGATCCATTAAGTTGGCTCCAGCAGTCTCACGCTCTGACGTATCGGTGCCAGACTGAGCCACTTTGGTCTTTTTGTTGCCTTCACACTTTTCCCAATTAAAACGTGACGTGTGATTAAAGGCCGGCAGTCTGCTTGGTGTATATGTACAGTACTGTGTGAGTGTATGTGAGTTTAATAGAGAGGGAGATAAACAGGCCTTTTGTGCGAGTGAGGCCATGTTGGCAAGTGTCTCTGTGACATTGGCTCTATTATCTTGTCCTGTTGGCGTGCGTGTGAGAGCACGCCAATGCGTTTGTATATGTGCACGTGTGACTGTGTGAGTGTGTTGTTACTATATTGGCTTATTAGACATCTGCGCCAAGAGTTCTCAGTTCACACACCGGGTTAATTGACCTCTGGAGACCTTTCTCTCCTCAGTGGTGAAGAAGGTCTGGATGAGATTATTCTGCATTTGCTTTAGCGATGTGATTTGTAAGGAGCTTTGGAGTTCTGAGGTGTCTCATTACTTTTTAAATGAGACATTTTGAACACTTGTATTATAAACGTTTCTCTGATGCCTGTGACAGAAATATTTCTATAATATTACTAGAAATATTTATAGTCTTTACTTACATTTAAAGATGTTGGGTACTTAAATAATTTGTTTCCTACCAGCATTCAAAGTGGTCAAATCACACCACATTTAAACACATTGCAAGTGACAAAACAGACTTGATAATTTTACCTCAGAATTGTGTAGCAGTGGTTTGGAACAGAGCTCTTCATCTGTTTTATCACGTGCAGATACATTTTATATGAGCAATATTAAAAGGTCTGATCATCAATGATTAATAGTCTTTGTGCTGTAATGTAGGTTAGGGCCCAGGAGGCTAGCTAGCTGGAACGCAAAACAAACAAATCATTCTCCATAAAGGAAAACATCTTTTAACACCCTCTCCGCTGCATTGTAATGACCTGTATTCCCAATAACAAAGGGAGCGGATGATGAAAAATGATCAATGTGATGAAGTCATGAGGGCTTCTTTTGTTACTTGCGTTTTAAATGTGTTCACAATACTCTCAGGGACTGTGTGCACACACATGAGCGGGCACACACGCTCACTCAGAGGCATTCACACCTACACAATCAAAGAAAAGATAAAACTAATAACGCCTTTCTGAAACAAACAACTTGATTAAGACTCAGGAGGGGAGAGAATCAGGTGTGAACACCGTGGGTCATGAAATCATGTGTGAATGCATGCCAAGGATGTGTTTTTATGGATGCAGTTTGTGTGGTTTTAAGGAAATGCTGCGCCTCCTGAGGGCGTTTGTTTGGGCTTGTTATCTCCATCATTGCCGCTCGCTACCCGGTGAGCATCTTCTGGCTGAACACACTAGCAGGAGAGAAGAGCGTAGGTTTGCCTCTGGGAGACACATTTTTGTTTTCCTTGAAGCTGCATTCATTGAGCATTTCTCTTCCTTTACTTGTTCCCGTCGCTAAGATGGAATAAAAACTGTGAGTGAGGCAGACAAACAAAAGACACATTTCTGACTCTACTTAAAAGATTCAGATTTAATGCCTTAGATTACCAGGAGTGAATCTTTACCTTGACACCAATGCAGGACATGAACTTTGATTCACCGTGACTATTTAAAGGCATTTAGCAATAAAATCGTCAAACTCTTGTTTTCACAGCTCACATAGTGACCTCAGGAATGCAGGCAAAACTAAAGAGTGATTTGTTTCCTTGCAATCATTGCACTTGTCACACTTGTGTCTCACTGCCCCCCCTCTCCAGCCACATTCCCTATTCCCCAGACCCCTTCATTGCCATTTTCCAGCCATCCACCAGATGCCCTCGGACTTTCCTCATCACCGGACTGCCTCACACATCTGCACACCTGTTCCCACTTCCCTCATTAGTTCGGCGGTTGCCTGGCCGTCGCCGCCCACCCAGCTCACCTGCTCACCAGCATCTCGTTACCCCATCATGCCTCTCACTGTATATATACCGGTCCATAGCTGTTTTCTGTAAATTTGTTATCTGAACCCCGGATCCTCTTTTCCTGTCTGTTTTGAACCTCTGCATGAGCTATTTTTGGATTTCCTTTGAGTTTGTTCGCCTGCCTGGACTGCCTTCCTGGTTTTGACCCTTGCCTGCCTCAGCACTCCGTGAGCTTACACAACCCCCGTTTTTTTTTTTTTTTTATAAATCCCTGATCACTCTACCTCTATTGTCTGCATTTGGGTCGTTCCCTGGTGGCTGTTATTCACCAGCCTCGACTGTGCAGAAGAAGACTGGAAAGCTGGGTGGTTGAATGCATTCAATTATGTTCCAGAGGGGGAGAAGCTGAGAGGTGAAAATGAGGAGGAAAACTTGAAATAGAATGTTTTGAGGATAATGATGTGATTTATGATCAGGCACAACATGACAGATTGTTGTTTACATAGAAATTGGAGGAATCTTCTCAGCCAACTAACCTAAATGTTCTCTCTGCTGCTGCTGAGCTGCAGTTTATCCACTTGATCATAATGCTAATTTGTGTTTGTTAATGATCCGTCTGCATACAAAGGTCATCCATGTGGTAATTTATTCTATGATGTTTTGCATTACTTCAGCTGATTTTTAAGGTTTTCTGGAGGAGTAATTTGTTTTGATGTGAGCATACGCTTTGACCGTCGGCCACATTTAAACCTGTATTACCACTGAGGGACAAAGTTCTATTACAGGGACAATTTCTTCAGTAGAAAGTAATTGACGTTGTGGTCTCTGGATGTGGATTGTCCAGATAAACAACTGCACTGTGGAAAGAGATGCTACTGTTGAATTTTTTTTATTTTTTATTACTGTTCCGCAAACTAATTTCCATTCATCTCAGTTGCATTGGTGAAATTTCATAGATGGAAATCTCAAATTGAATCTTAACTACTGAATCTAAATGGCCGGATACCATTGGGGAGAAGCAAGAACATTTTCATATTATATTTATTTTTGGGTAATTTGGATGAGGCTACCCTTGATATGAATTCCGCTTGAAGTCCCAAAAGACAATAATACAATACTCCCAAATACACTGCCTGTGACAACTCTCACTTGCGTACAGCCCCTCTCTCAATTTGAAGACACAAGTACCGATCCTGCTGCTGTGTGATGGCCTCAGCTATTTAATAAAGTCAAAGACAAGGGGCCTTCATTCCACATCTGTTTGGTCAGTGTCTGAAAGAGTTGGCAATGCTGTTGTACTGAAGAAGATTCAGTTGAGTTCCATCAGAGTGGAGCTGAGCTCCGGTGTGATTTTGCCCAATTTCATCCCCTGGACAACAGAAACAATATGTCACAATGTAAGTTGATGGCAAACCGTGGCTCATTTACACATCCAGCTGCAGACATAGAGCAACGTTATCATTCATTTGGAGTTGTGTTTCTGGCCACCTGGCGAATGAGAGACCATTGACTTTGTTTATCTCCGTCTTGGTCTCCATAAACTTCTTACAAACACATCTGTCTCTTTAGCAGCTAAATGCTCCGCTGTGTTCAACCAGCGAGTTGCTAACTGTGTCAGTCTGCTGATTGGTCTTGAGCAGGAAGTGGGTTTATAGAACTCTTTCGGAACCGAGGCCGGCTGTGCTGATGAGAGCGGTGAGAGCAAATCAAACCAGGAAAGTTGCTACTGGAAAAATGGAAACAGATGTGCGGAAACGCTCTGTAGTGCTGGAGGGGACTGGCTTTGTCACTAGGAGTGACGCCTTCCACAAACGCAGTCATTCCATCCATTCTTAATGGTTAAATATTGATTACAGTAGTTTTAAACGGCCAACTACTACCACTGTCAAAAACACTTCCTATTTATTAGGTTCCGTCTGCTCTTAACTCTGAGCGTTAATCCTCCTGACTTAGTTTATTATTCTTTAACTTTCTTTTAATGTTATACGTCTTTCTATTTCTTCCCACGAACGCCTCCAGAGTCCCAGGGAAACTGCCAAGGAACTGCAAATGAGCAATTACTAACGTGGGCAAACACTGCTCTCAGTTCAAACATCTGCCTCAAAGACGTATAGATTAACACAAACATTGATGTCAGGCAGAGAAAGAAAGGGCGAGACAGTACACAAGAGACAGTAAAAGAGGTTTGTGATATGTGCTCGTCAATGGGCTTTTACCATCTTTTACTTGTGGTGTGGGGGGAGAAGGGGGGGCGTGGGCTTGGTCTCCATGGAAACTGACATTCCCTTGAAGGTGCTTGGCAGCCACCACCAATTGTTGAGCTTGGGTAATGGTTTGAAATTCTTCATAAAGTGCCTCAGAGGTTGAGATTAAATTCAACCTCCTGCTCGGGGTGGACTCAGGCAGTGACTAATCACACCGTTTTAGAGGACAGGAAAGACGGAGTGTGATGGCATTCAGACAGGGAGACATATAGTCTGTTGCTCACAGGTTGAATGCTCATTTGAGCTCTTTTTGTTCTTGGCTGCCAGTCTATCACACAGATATTACTTGTCAGCCTTGTCTCGATAGTCACTGATTGCTGTTATTCCTGGGAGGCCTATCCAACTGTTGTTCCAACCAGGTCATTTTAAGCAGGGACATTGTCTGCGTATCCAATTTATCAAATGTTAGAATAACAGCATGTGCAGCCCTTGTTTTCCCGTTGTTTCTACACACCTTCCCCGTTTCCTTTGAGCCTTTGATCCACCTGAAAGCCCTATCTGAATGTAAGTGGTCAGGCACCACTGCTCAACAAATGATGAGATGATCGCTCCTCGCCGTCTCCAACCCTTTAGCCGTCTGTAGTGTTAAGCCCTGCTGCTGATGGGCCCGTGAACATCTGCAACTGAAAAGGATCAGCCAGGCGAAGCGTCAGCCTCACACTTCTGCCCTCACAGCCAGCTCATGCTGAAAATATGGGCAATTATTTCTCTGTGCGTTTTCTTTTTTTTTTTTTTTACCACTGCATACATCATTGAGAACCTTTAGCTGACTTGGAATCAAATTTGTAAACGTAGGTTTCGCCTTAACAAGCACAAAGCATTTTTCTAGGGTGTTTGGCCTGCTGCTGTTGGATTTGATGTTGTCACACGTGAAGAGGGTGTAATAGGATTCTCCATTGAGCAAGTGCATATGTTTCCAAGATCATATGCACTCGGCTCTCTGCGAAATGTTATTTGCATTGGTTATGCGAAACGGCAATACTGAGACATTACTTGTGTCAAATACCATAAGGACATATACGCAGGGGGGTTTATGGTAGGGCTAAAGGAGATTTAATCCTGTGATTCAACATCTTTTGTGCACATTTTTCGGATGAAAACCTCAGACATGAACTTGCACATGAACAGCATTGGCATGTAAGTGCCTTTGTATGTGTCAGAAGCTGATTTGTAAAGCTTATTTGTGTGCCGCAGCAGCTCCCGTTGTTTCCAGGCCTCCTGTAGCTTGGCTGGTCAGTCTCTGTTCAGAACCCATCGTAACAAAGAGTCCCCTCTTTTCACAAGTCTGTAAATGTAACAGTGCACGACAATGGAGCATGTGTTAGAACAAGACAAATAGTTTGAAAAACTAGAGTTTAAAATGGTTTATTTCCTGGTGTTATAAAATCAGCAGGTGTGGCTTAAGTAAGTCCGGTCTTGAGAAAGTACTGTGATTTAGGAAAGCACAGAGCTACTGCTAAATGTTAGGAGAGAATCCATATGAAACGGTTTCATCCAGGCAAACAGCTTTTTCACTGACGATAGCATTCAAAGCCGTTTGAGTGAACGGAAAGTATCTTAAACATTAGCGACTTAGATTAATGCTTCTGATTTGACCATCCCACTCAGCAGATCTGGTTATCAGGCAGCAGATGTAGCGAGTGTCCATTAGCAACAACAGGTCCAGATCCAGCAGACATAAGTTGCTTGGTTGCAGTGCACTGACTTCAGACTGGAAACCAATAAGGGATTGAGTACTTCAGGAAATTGGGGAGACATTTTTCTTTTTGGGGATTTCCCTACTGGCAATGTTGGTGGGCACAGTTTGGCACTGGGAGGCGTATAAAACATTCATTATAATTCCCAGTGAATCCATAATTTATTATGTATCAAAATGAAGATGCAGACGTATCTACAAAGTATTTTATGTTATGTCCTCTGTGGCCAGTGAGCATTACCAAACCTCTTAGCACAGAGCTGGAATAAGTAATCATATTTTGCACTGTAACAATGTATCAAATATGTCCTTGCACTGGCAGTAATCTCTGCAACCGACTTTATTCTTTGATACCTATGAAATGTAAGAAGCAGTGTTTGCTGTTACCATGCTGGTGCACCCAAGCAGAAGTCAAAAAGGTCGACTGAGGCCAATTGCATTGCCATCTGATTTTATTGAGGGATACATTTAATGCGGGGCGTACACGCTATTGTCAAGCAGCCGATGGTGACGGAAAGACGTCCGATGCTTTTGTACGAACGCTCGCAAGACAAAGTGATGATGCAACAATTTGGTGTCTGTTTGCAATCCAAGGTACGGGTGTATCGTAGTGTGTGCAGGCGTGTAAGAGAAACGCTTGTTGTGTGTCTGTCTTTGTTACAGAAGTGCGCACACGTTATGTACTTATCACATGTGGATGTCGACTTCTTTTGGTGGATATGCACCCCTGCACAATAATTACTTCATGCTCAGTGCCGGGGAAGGATTTAATTAACTGTCCCCAGTCAGGGTAGATAATTAGTCAATAAAACACACATGCACACGCGTCTCTCTCCTTCAAACACACATAGAATAAGTCAATATGTTTGCCAAGCTAACACTAATGCTGAGACTAAAATGTACTAACAATTACTTGCTGTTGCAGGAACATAAAGTACAAGTCTTGAGTGACACGGCTCAATAGGCAATTATAGAGTCGCATTGAGAAAAGCTGCTGACGGAAACCGAGCCTGGTGTGGGTTCTGCCTGCACACGAAGCTATGGTTGTTGATTTTGTGTTTAAATTGCTTCATCGGCGCATCAGCTCACTGTATGATCTGCTCAGCCCCACTTATGTGCGCTCAGAACACAACAGTAATTATGTTTTCTTCTGCTTTTATTTGCAGGTTCGAGGTTTGATCTACACACAGGGAAAGGTAAGACAAAAGTCTCTTCGATTTACTTCCAGATCTCTTTGCTCTTTTTTATTTTTTTCTCTCTCTCTCTCTCTCTGCATGCGGAGAGACGGCATGATTTGATTGGCAGGCATTAGACTGTATCTGCAACTATGTGTGTTCAGGTTGTGTGCGGATGGATATGGAGGCATTACTGGGGGGATTTGTGGGCCAGTTTGTCGTTTTCTCTGTACACTCACACATGCGCACACTGTTAGCACAGCCTGTTATCCTAATCATGGTGAACATAAAATGTGGATTAGGGGTGTCTTATTGTATCAGCCATAATCACACACAAACACATAGTGAAATACTCCAGCACACATGCACCTGCTGCAAAAAAAAAAAGAATGCAACTGGTACCTAGTATCTAGTACCTGTTTGTGTTTTGTGTTATGTCTCGACACAAATGCCATCCGAGAGATGGTAATGCTGGCTTAGCTAAGTTTTTAGTTGATACAAATGTCTTAAAAGGTCCCTTGCTGTGCGTATTTTTGCATGTACTGTGTCTTTGGCTACTGACTCGACAGGATGTCTCTCCCAACTGATTTGACTTAATAGAACATCAGCACTCTTTCTATCCTGAGATTTAAAAAACGTGTTTATGGTGTTGTCTAGGATGACGTTTTTTGGGGTTTTGCCATCTAGGCAGCATTTGATCATTATGCCGATGGTGGGCCTACAGCTTTTTTTTTGGTCTATTTCTGGCAGATGGAGTCTGCAACGGTTTATGTCTGCGGCCTTCCCTGTGTAGATCCCAGAGTATTTTAGTCCAGAATAATCCCCACCATCTGCTGTCTCCTCTACTACGTTTTAGTGCTCAGTATCTCTCCTCTATCTGTCGCTCTAGTTTTTTTTCGGTAGCATTTCCTCTTCTTGTTTTTCTCTATATTTTATGATCCCTCGCAGCTGCATCTTTTTCATCATGATGCCACTCCTCCTCTCATATTCAGGCTCTAACTCTCCATCACCTTCCTTCTCCTTCCTCCACTTAATCCCAATCAGACAGCTCCTTCCTTCTCATGGGTCTTAATTAAAAAAAGCATTCTTCATCCTGTCCATTTTTCAATGATGTCTTCCTCTTTCTCCTCCTGTTAATATTTGCTTTTTGTCTGGCCTTCTTTTAAATCTCTGGATGTCTCTACACACTCTAGTTCACAATGTTTCTCTCTGTCCACACATATACGCCCACGCCAACCACTTTCCACAAGCTGTCAAATCCTAATCTGGGCTTCATGAGCACAGACTATACCCCCCCGGTTTCCAATTTGAAAGTCCTTCAGATCAACTCCATTAGGACTGTATGGAGCTATATTTTATATGTACATTTTTTCAGCATAAGTGCTCATCGGGATTGGGTTGCACCAGCTGTTCGTAAATCCATCACTAAATTTGTGTGTTAAGTCCTTCCTAAATTCTTAGTAACCACTAGCTGGTTTCAAACTGGTGATTAACTAAATTGGGTCACCCCATTCAAACTTTAAGGAATGTCTTGGCTTGTAAAGTGTAAATCCGTTGCTAAAAAACATCTGTAGCACTGTCCAATCAAAAGCAGTCAACTATGTAAACAGGAAGTCAATGCAGCATCATGAGCTTTAAAATAGCATCCTGAAATACCAGATTTAGAAAGCCAAATGATATATTGACACCACCTGAAAAATATTCAATTCTTATTTATTAGACGTAATTGCAAACATGAAAGTATACAAAGCAACAAAAGGAGGACACCGCACTATCGTCAAGCAGACCACTGTTCGTGTCCTGAGTGAAACCAGAAGTCACAACGTTGATTTGTTAGTCATGTATCTTCCACACTCACATAACGCCACTTCCCTAGTTGTTTAACCCAAACTACAGTCTTTTCCTCAACTTAAGCAAGAAGTTTTGTTGCCTAAACCTAATGAAGTTGTGTCCTGTGAGGACGGAAGTTTATTTTGAAAATACTTTATCTATGTACAAGTGACATTAGTGGGAAATGCACACAAAATGAAAAATAACTTTTAACATACCATATGAACTGCTGTATGAGGATACATTTTTTTTCATTAATGTGTAAATCTACACTCATTAAACTCTTATTTTGTAACTTGATTCACTTTGAAGTCACTAACAGCTGGTGCGACCGGCTCTAGTAGAGCCAGACACGACAACCAACACATTTTTGTTGGCCATGCTGCTGACAAAACACGATACATGTTACGCTGTTACAGGCTGCCAGCTCATTCATACTGCTTAACAATACCTCTTGAAAAGATTAAGCAGTTTATAACCGAGGATAACAATTACACTAGTTGTTCAGAGACCCTGAAAACCAACAGACAAATTCACAACAAGGATGAAACGTTGATTCCGTTATTTTATTCCGTTATACGCTTCTTGATCCAAGCAAGTTATTTTGTGATCTTTTGTGAAAATACAAGAGCTTGACAGTGCAGCAGTGGTTTAGATGTTATGCAAAGAGACTTGGGACTGAAATCACAACTGTAAAAAGATCTATCTGCTTGCTTGGAAAATCACATTTGAAATATGAATGGCTCTCATCTTCCTGTACAAGTACCAGGAAGGTGCCCTGGGAAAAGGCACTCGACTCTCAGCTGCTCCGCTGGAGTCGTTCTCTGGCAAATGGTACACGACGACTGCAGAAAGTGTGTGCGACTCCATCACGTATTTCCTCTGCCCTCCTCTCTCAGACTGATGCTCTAAGTGAGGCTGAGCTCTTTGTCAAATGAATACAACTGAGAACATGACGACAACAC
The DNA here is from genome assembly GCF_023349555.1 of Cebidichthys violaceus. Taxonomy (NCBI): domain Eukaryota; kingdom Metazoa; phylum Chordata; class Actinopteri; order Perciformes; family Stichaeidae; genus Cebidichthys; species Cebidichthys violaceus. The sequence goes on along the minus strand of NW_027176262.1, from coordinate 4,286,620 downwards.
TTAGAGCAGAGGTACATGCATTCACGACATTGATGACATCCACAGAGAGACATTGTGCTATAATGGGCAGGGTAGAGTACAACATTTGTTATGGATTCGGATGTGTGATCCCCTGAGAGCGGTGCAGCAACTACAACAACAACAAGGACAACATTAGCAACTGAAGTACAGACAGGTATGACACCCGCACCTCAGTCACATGGTTGTCAGCAGTGTACGGCACATCCCTGTACCAGCGCACAGCTGGATTAACAATGACTGAATGGATTAGTGAGTGAGTGTGTGTGTGTGTGGGGGGGGGGGGGGGGGGAGTCAGACAGAGACAGAATGATAAAACACAGTGGTGACTCCTGTGTCAAGTGGGTATTTGATAAAGCCGGATACCTTCAACAGATACCGATAATACCCCGAGATCATCGTGTTTTGGCTCGACTTCTAATGACATCACAAAACGATGCACCCCACGAGTACATGTGAGCACACACACACACACACACACACACACACACACACACTCACACTCACACTCACGTCACTGAGCAGATCATATTCTCCTCATCTGACCCAAATCTGTTAACACTAGGAGTCAAAACCTCGTCCACCCGCTCTTCTTCCGCTTCCTCCTCTGTCATTCGTTTCCCAAACACAAGGGCAGCTACGTGGGACATTTCCTCTGCGAGCTCATCTGAAACGACATGAACAGAGCGAGTTGAACAGTGAGATTACGCGTGGAGGTGTTCACAGCCCTTGGGCTCTTAGGTTGCAGCTTTTTTAAAGCGGCGGCTAAAGACCCAGCTTCTCTTTACGCCACTCAGAATGTCAATTTTATCAGTTGATCCCATTTCACAGTCCTCTGAGAGCAGACAGGCTCAAGCTAATATAGACATAATCTTGTGTTGTAAATGGTAATGATGATGCTCCTTGAAATATTTCTCTTAAGAACGGCATAAACTCAATGTGTGTATGACAGTAGTATGATTGCCAGCTGGGCCATTTGTGCTAAGACTGCATACCTCCCTGCTGTTGTTGATAGCCATTCCCCTGCGTGTCCTAAATTAAAATCCTCAATGATGTTATTCTTCGGTAGCTCTTTATCCGCACTGCTGCAATGCATTTCTTGGATTACTTGTATTCTAACACCGAGTAGCACTCTAAAAATGCCAGTAACGAATATGAGTCATGCAATCTGCTTGACTATTCAAAACGCTCCTAATTGAAATGCTGAAAAGACGGCTCGGGCTAATCAGCTTAGAGACGTAGTCCACAGTTGATGGATAATAAAGAGGATCTTAGTGCTGAAGAGTCTATTACCACCCCTGTAATGAGAGTTCACATAATGTGATCCGAGCACAATGGAGGGATAGGGAAGTTAAGAGGGAGACGGTGGCAGCAGGCATGGAGGACTAATGTGCTGCGGAGATGGCTCCCATTGTTCAAAAAGAGAAACATCACGTCACATGGGTTGAACAACTACCGCAGGAATGCAAGTTTGTAAAAATGAATTTGAAGCTGAGATTTGTATTGTAAGGAGGTGAACTGCTGCGGGATAGAAGAGTGTGGATGCAGTGCATAGTATGCCGGAGCCAAATCATGGATGGAAGTCAAGTTTTCAGAATTGGGACCATTGCTGTGGGACAATGTCGAGAATACAAGTTAAAAAGCATGAATAACTTTGTCCAATCCAGGTAACAATAATGATCTTATTTTTGAATAAATTCTAACCTCATTAAAGCTCAGAGATACGGTTATGGTTAAATAAATAATGAACTCCTACATGTGTCATCTGGAAAGGCCAATGCAGCAGAAGGTGACAGCCCCGGTTTGACCTCCCACTCATGTCCAATATGACCGACATAAACTAAAGGAACAGGTGACAATAATCTGCATATGTACTGTATATACTGGTTATTGGATGAAGGTTTTGTTTTAGTGATGACAAATGTTTTGTCTCCATATCGCCAAACCAAATAATCACAAAAGTTCAAGATCCTGTAAAAGTAAGAGTTTCTAAACGCCGACCACTTCAGTAAAACACATCAGAGAGACTGCTTTATGAAAATGCACTTTGTCTCTGCCATGATGTGTTTTGAAATCGGTGCTGCAGTAGAATACGGTAAACAGCAGCGTGCGTCATCGTGCGCCGATCGCTGCCGACCGGACGTCACTCATCTCTCTCACTTTCGCTCCCTCTCATACTCTCTCTGACCCACCAACCTCGCCATTCCACACACACACACACACACACACACACACACACACACACACACACACACACACACACACACACACACACACACACACACACACAAAGTTTCCAAGGCCTCTGTTTGTGAGACAGCCAGAGGTCAGGGCTGTGAAGTATGAGTGGAATGACACAGGGACACACTAGCACCTTTCCAGGCAGCTCACTGCTCTGCTGACAGTGGGCTCTACCACCGGTGTGACATGAAATCAGACCTTAAAGTACTCTAGGAACCCTCACCATTCTTACCTCACCGTAAAGTTCATTTGGCAGTTCTGTAGAATGTATTTTATAATATCTTAATCCTATTGAAGCTGAAACAAACACCACATGGCATTAACAGTGCGTGCCACAGTTATTGAAGGGTCTCAGCGTGATCAGATGTCCAATTTAAATGAACCTGTCCTTGCACTCACTGTCCTCATAGTTGGCACTGCACACACTGATATGCAGCTGGATATCTAAGCTGCTGTTTATGTTGTGAAATGTGAGGAAAAAAAATAAATCTATGCCGTAACCTCAGTGTAACCACAGGCACCGAACTTAAAGGAGTACTTTGGAAAATATGCTTATTTGTTTTCTTGAAGAGAATTGGATCACAATATTGATTTAACTCTCATTTCCGTAGCACAAAGACTGGAACTTGGGGAAACAGCGAGCCTGGCTCTGTCGGCACTTCTAAACACTAATTAACTCTTCTGAAGCTCACTAATTGACATAGTATATCGCGTTTGAGCAAAAAAGTTGTTGTGGTTTTACAGAGAGATATGTGCTGCACTCTGGAGCCATGACTTTGTGGTATCTTAGCTAGTTAACACCCGTAAGACCTCAACTTTGTACTTTTACTCTGTGTTTTCTGTCCGGATTAAACGAACGAGCTAGACTGAAGCGAGACGTGTATTGATTCTTTGATTTTTATTCCCCTCACCCGCTGTGGCGAGTGAGGGGAATCTGCCTGTAGTGACACAGGCGAGCCTTGATCAGTCACTCGGTTAATATGTTCACATACAGATTGATTTAGGTGATTTAAACAGCTGTTGATGCAGATTACGATTCAATGAATGCGACAAAAGTAGACTTGAAGTGTAAAAAAAAAACTGTGTGTGTGTGTGTGGGGGGGGGGGGGGGGGGGGGGGGGGTGTCTCCCTGTGACACGTAGTGTGAATTCGCACATGTAGTAAAATGGAAATGTATCTGTACCGCGAGACGTGTGAGTGACAGTAGATTTTGTTGCCTTTTGGACAGAACCAGATGAGCCTTTAATCCCCACCTCCAGTCTTTCTGCATAGTTATATGGCTGCTACAGGTAGCGTAATATCTATCCTATAGATATGACTGTGGTATTCATGTTTTCACTCTCTGCAAGTGGCACAACAGAGAATCTAACACTGAGTTCCAAATTCTGTTCTATTTCTATTTTGCCTTCCATTCCATTCTATTCTATTCCCGCCTGATGTGCCAAGAATATAAAATGTGTTAGCTCTCTCTGCTCTGCCCTCCAGCCAGGGATGGGACTACTTTCTCTCTACATGTGTAAGGTGGGCAGATGCCAGCCACAGGAACGGAATATAAAGGGCACCGGTAACGTCCCATTGCTCATTACCGTCGACAACGCGTCCATTAATCATCGCACCTTCAAGTATCGGAGACCTGCAGGATACAAACTTGAGTTGAGTTCAAAGGGGAGCGGCAATTTGGTACGGTCTTACCGTTATATAGGCCACGGCAAAGTTTGTCTTTCACAAGGTCAGTGGCTGTGCTGCTATCTTACTGTCTGATCGCCTATATTGTTCCAACGTATAGTTCTGTATCAGGTTAGTCATGTTTTCATAGTTCGCCTGCGCAGTATAAAAGATATCAGCTACAGATTTTCAACCCAAAACGACGTCACGGTGAGATTTGGATCGTTTAGTCTGATGAGGATGTGTGTTTTGGGGCGTTCCATTTTCAGGTTGAGACATCTTTTGAGCTCCAACCTGAGAGGTGTGTGTAAAGTGAGGGTGACACGCTGCGTGAGGTCAGGCCCAGAGGCTCAGGCAGTGGTTAGTGTCAGGCGGCAAATTTAGAAAGTGTTGTGTCAGAGTAATAGGAGCTACAGTGTGACACACAACACACACACACACACACACACACACACACACACACACACACACACACACACACACACACACACACACACACACACACACACAAAGACACAAAGGCTGTCTTCCTATGTGCCTGAGTAACTACTGACATTACACTCCTGACCCATTTGCTTGAATGGAACAAGTATTCATTGTAAGTAAATGAAAGAAAAGAGTGTGCAAGGAGAGGAGAGCGAGAGTGCTTTAGGACAGACAACAGATGGGGAGGAAATATGGTGAGTTCAAAGAGGTGGGGCTGGAAGAGGAGAGTTAAAAGTTTGTCTGTGATTGACAGAGAGAGGAAGGCAAGGAGTGTAAGAGATCGGGGGGGAGCAGCTGTCCTCAGATGTCTGTCTCTGAGGGCTCAACCAGGAAACATCTTTTAAGTTTCTCAACCTTGGCATTTGGGCACCAAGACAAGTGCAAACATAAGAAAGCAGGGTCCTGAAATAAAGTTGCCACGGTGTGTGTGTGTGTGTGTGTGTGTGTGTGTGTGTGTGTGTGTGTGTGTGTGTGTGTGCCTCGTCAGATTCAGCAAACGCTTCAGATGTCGTGGTGAATGCGTGGATGAGCGTGTGTTCATGAGAATTGTAAATCGGCACAGTTAACGGCCCGATAAACCCATACATACGGCTATACGTTCTGTCCCATGTGTCCTATATTGAAGTCATGCTTTCAGAGATCCATACAGGACATTTTTAACAGCATCAGCAGCAGAATTAACGGACTTGCTGAGTCAAAGAATGGGTAAAACTAACGAGTTCTGTTAATGCCGTGTCACCCGAGGGTCGGACTGTCACTGCAGTACAGAAAAAATGCCTCCATATGAAACAGGTCTTGCCACAGCAAGGTGATCGATAACTGCAAACAGAGGGGGTCATTTTGCACTTTAAGATGTTATATTGTAGTGTTACAATATAACATCAATAGCCAATTTAAATGAATGGTTATCTCTGGGCTGTATGGATTCGTTTAGAATTATACTAGCCTATAATTTGAATTGCAAACAGTATAAAAATGTCAACACAATTACGAAGTGTAATTCATACACATTCATACACATTTGAAAAGGGTTCTTCAGACTCAAAATTGCTTCAAAGTAACGACATATACATTCCATTAGTGTAAAACTTTGGCTTGGATAACAGCAGACTAATTGCATAACTCCTACGGCTGGTCTGGACCCCTCGTAAAATGGGTTTGAAAAAACGAAATATGAAAAAAAAAATTGGTGAATGTGGAATGTTCTCCTAAATCTCTGGAACAAGCCACTTTACAACTAATCTCTTTGTATGAGTGGCTGCATGAGGCCCATTGTGTGACCATCTGTGTCAGTCTGACTAAAAATGACTTAATGTCTTTGAATAGCAGCTTTCTTTTATACATAAAGGGAAGAAAGAATTGCTTTTGGATCAGAGGTTTCATATGCATTTTGGGCTCAGTCTAATGTAAAATAACTGTAATTGCTGTAACCTTTTTCTCCTTGCTTTTAAAATCTAAATTGCAGATGTACATGGGCTGCTACTGTACAGTGCTGAGGGAATTTCACCATCCCATTAGACCCATTCAAGAGCGATTATTGCATAATTTCAGAAAGACAAGGGCGGCCAGGGGAAATGAGCCAGTTTTCTTATTGATTGACCTTTTGGAAATAAAAAAAAAAAAGGTCTTTGTGTGCCGTGAAGCGGCGCCCTTTGAGCCAGCAGTGCGACGCGATCCACGCTTCAACCGCCTGGCGTGATTGTCATAATCATAGGAATAGGCTGGAGCGCGTATTGATTTCTGCTCACCCTGTATTGTAGTCTTGGCACACGCGTGGACGACTACACCGCACTGTGTCCTTCACACCAGTGGGACGAGAGGGAAAGAGCTGTGGCCCATTCGTCTTCTCCTCACTGATTACTGCTTTGATTTCTTGTCCTTTCCAACCTTCCATCTGCCAGCGTGGCGGTCCGTCACGTATTTTGAGGACTGATATCTTACACACGCACACACGGCTCGCCGCCCCATTCATTATGAGGCTATTTGTTTTTTGGGGATGATTTGGGCCATGTCCTGGCGCTCATGCATTATGCAAAAAATATTGCACTCTTCAGTGCCGGAGAAAAGCAATAAACGCTCTGCCATCATCTGTTATTCCGGGACAATCAAAGGACAGTAATGCGTCTGCCGAGCACCCACAGCTGGATAACAATGTTTCCCAGTTATTGTTTTTTTTTCCGGTAATAGCACTTTTGGACATCATTGCAATCACTGCCGTTATGATTTTCTTGCAGTTCGGTAGAGATGGCATGTTGTACTGTCATATGAAAGGCAGCTATAGAAATGAAATATTCTGTTTTAAATCAAGCGACACAGCCCCCTCCTTGAATATCAATGTGAATAACTGAATTTTGAGAAATACGGTCCTTTTTTATATTACTGTACTCATCCACTTGCATGTCATTTCTGAACTCATTTGCGAGAGAAGAACTCATTACTCAGCATGCCAGCTATCTTCTTTCACTTTTTTTTTTTTTTTTTTTGAGGTGAAGGCCACTGGATATATTTTATTTACACCTCTGAATTATTCAGGGTAAGGTTTCTAGATGGAGCTAGCTACATGTAGCTCACTGTCTACGAATGCTTGAGTAATTTGAACGACCCCCCCCCCCCCCCCTCCCCATCCCATATGTAATAGTGCAGGCCTGCAGGCTTTACCATAGCTGCTCATCAGAGAGTTTCTGGATGGAGAGCAGGGGGATCGTCTCTCAGCAAAAAGTTTCTGCTTCGGTCGGGACTTGCGCAGAGCGGCGAGGTTCGGCCTCCCAAACCTTCTCATCTGGGTCTAGATGTTTTAGAATTTTGATTTACAAACATCCAGATTCGTCTCCCCAGGTGTGAGGTTGTGATGCGTGTGCGCGAGCATGAACATCTTGATGTGAACAACTTCTTTTTTTTTTGTTGTTCCTTTATCCTTGTGTGTCCTGCTACATTTCCCACGCAGATATTTTTTCCCTCTTTTGGATTTTATTTTTGCAGAGTAATCCCTCTCTGTGTTTCTTTCATCTGGCCCACGCTCCCCCCCCCACCCGTTTCATTCTGCCGCCTTTTGCTCCCATCTTTTTTATCCTGCCTCATGTCTCCTCACTCCATCCTCCCCTTCTTTCTTTTTTTCCCCCCTCCGTCTCTTTGCTCCGTCTTTTATCCACTCCTTCATCTCTGCTTTGAAGTGACCACCGGGCGAACCTCATCAGACGGAGCTTCATAAGACCCCTCAGCATTTTCCCCTCAGAGTGTTTGCTTGTCTCTGTGTGTGTGTGTGTGTGTGTGTGTGTGTGTGTGTGTGTGTGTGTGTGTGTGTGCCCGTTTGTGTCTCTAACTGATCTTTCTGCCGGAGAATCCAACCTGTCAGATCTGACAGGACATTCAAACAATATCCACATTAGAGATATCTGACTCCTGGCAGCAGTGATGTTGTAGGTCGACAGGAAATGAAATTTTTGCAGCGCAGGATGGGAATCAGCGGAAATCTTTTTCAAACTAAAGTGTTAGATGCACAGTGTTACTTTTTAGTCTTGTGAACTGTTCAGCTTGGACTTCGGCCAGCTGCAACTGGGACTCTAAAAACAGCAGTCATCAGTCACTCAGCGCAGGATCCCGCCTTCCTCCTCCCAACACACACACACACACACACACACACACACACACACACACACACACACACACACACACACACTCTCCTTATTCTCCTCTCTCCAAGCCTCCAAGATTCCCTCCTTACTTCCTCTGATCTTTTGAACACCAATGTCTCGTTCCTCAAAGCACAAACGAGGGGAAGGGCGATGACAAAAATGAGATGACAGATTACCTGCTATATATAGAGCCAATCTTATGCCGCCACTCTTATTCATCTTCTCCCCGCGCCCCCAAGACATTGGATACACCTTTTGGTTTGCAAACCGGTGATGCATATAGACCCCCTCTCTCTTTCTCTCTCTCTCGTCGGAGCATTCAGTGGGTCGAGCTGCGAGGCTTGGTAAATGGTAGCGGGCCTCGTGGTGAGGCGGGAGGGCGAAGACATTTCCAGATTCACAGTGAGGTTGATTTGCAGATGGTCTTTCAATGGGAGGGGATTGTCTCGGTAATAAACCCCAGTTCTTTGTCTTCAGTTTAGAAATATGACATGATCTTGTTAGCTCAGCTGGTTTAAAAAAAACAACAGAAATCCTGAATTAGTATTATTTTTAGCTTGGAGGGTATCATATCTTGACACCCAATTGAGGAATAGTCACAGTTTGCCTGTAATAGAATAGCAGAACATGTGCTCTTGCGTGCTTTTTACACCCATATGGAAGCATAGTAACATACTTCTCTATCTAGAGAGAGACAGATTACCGTGGTCTACAGTGTAATATCCTCTGCTCCCTCCTGTCCATTTGTCTGCTAAGTGTTCCCATAGACTGTGTCATACGGCAGATTTATGCTCTCCTCGCTCTGGGCGAGAATATTGTAAAGTATGGATTAGAAGGCCACGGATAATCTCACTGTTTTGCTTTTTTTTTTTTCTGTCACTCTCACTCTGCTTTGCTCTCTCTCTCTCTCTCTTCACCACCTCACTCTGCTTTCTTTTTTTTCTTCTCTGTAAATCACGAGATTTTTCTTTCCAGGCTTTATCCCCTGCTTAGACGGTTGATCATTTGTACAAAACCAAAGCAGATGACCTCTTTCTTCTTAACCTCTATTGTATCATTATACTCACATGTATTGATGTATTACAGGGAAGCTTGACAGGCTATTTCATAACAGTTTTTACTGTTTTTTACATTTTGAATACTGTTTCAGATTTCCTGATTTCAAAAACACAACCGTTTATCTTCTTCACTGTATTTTCTTTAGAGCCTCCTCCACTCAAAAACATGTTTTGCTTATTGTTACCTCACAGGAATATTAGAATAATGTATAAGGAGAATTTGACGCTTAGGGGTTGTTTTCACATTCATCTGTTGAAGAGGGGATGTTTCTCGGTGCTCACCTACATTTAAAACTTAAAACCTCCAGTGCACAATACACAGAGAATGTAACTTTTAGTAATATTTAAACTACTATATATTTAATAATATAGTAGTTTACACTTCAACAATTGTTAACTAGGTAATTTAAGAAAAAACAAATCAGACAAAAAATATTATTCAAAGTATATTATTTTCCAAATAATTCTGGCTTTAAAAATGCAAAGACAGATTTCCACAAATAAGCTACAGTAAATGCATCGAAATGACAGAAAACACCTCATAACAAAAAAAAAAATAAAAAATTGACCTGCAGTACATGACAATTCTGTGAAAACCAGAGGTGTTGATTGAACTACAAAGTAAGGCTGTGTGTATTTGTGTGGGGCTCTTGTACCTGTGATACTTTTTCACACTTCACCATGGCACATATTTTGGCAGTTTGCCAATGATGCACACACAACAGACCTGACAGCAAAACTGCGTTAACTAAGAGTAAACCCTCACTAACTCTGACGGAAAGGCATTTTTAAACAATACATTATCATCATAGTTAATCACTTTGGACAAAACCAAACCATATATTATTTCATAGCATTTTAAGATCTGAGGCTCGTCTGTGGCTCAGAGGGAGAGCGGGTCGCCCTCCAGGTGGAAGATATGTGATTTGATCCCCTGCTCTTCCTGTCCGCGTGTCGAAGTGTGCTTGGGCAAGATACCCAATTTGCTCCCCAAGGCTGTGCCATCGGTGAGTGAATGTGACTCAAATGAGATCCTGATATGCAGGTGGCACCTTGCACGGCTGTCCCTGCCATTCAGTATGTGAATGTCTGTGTGAATGGATGAATGTCGACATGTAGCGTGCAGCGCTTTGACTAGAAAGCTCTGTTTACCGTTTTTACCGTTCTTGATAATCTAAAACTGATGCAAATGAGAACTTTATTAATCTCCCATCGTTCGGTTTACTTCCTGTCCATCATGACAACAGTGTGAGAAACTGCCAAGCTTTTACATCTCTAGTGATTCCCACACTGATCATCCTAGTACAATAAAACTTTTTAGAACTGCATGAAGTACTATTTGGTACACTTAAGTTGTCTAAAGGTTAATCACAGACAAACTAACACATTGATTTCTTTACTTCCAGCACCCAGAGGCCTTGGTGGACTGCTTTACATGTAAAAAAACCTATTTTTTTTTTGTTTTTTCGCGATACCAAAGGCAAATAACAGCCGCCACCTGCGCACATGTATATAACTCACTGCATGTTTATTCATTCAAATACATCGCTCCCTCTTTGTGTGTCTTCTCCTCGTGCTCTTTCATCTTCTGTCTTGCTCATCAGCATATCATTGGCATATTGCTGTGTCGTTCTTTCTTCTTTCACTTTAAAGTATCACTCTCTCTTCATATCACCCATACGCACTTTAATCTTCACAGGGGAGAGGGAGAGAAAGAGAGAGGTGGAGGTGGAGGTGGAGGCCCTCCCTTGGGATATAATTTATGTTATCGCATATATTTACATCAAACCCAAAGGTAAGCCCCCCCCACCTTCTACACCAGCCCACTTATCTACCTCTGACTGCAAACATGAACACGATTCTACATTTCCAATTGGATTCTCCTCTCTTCTACTCATCATGTCGTTGCCAGGAGCATCATTTTTTTTTCACTTTTTTTTTTTTTTTTTTCTTTTTTAGATGAAACGCAAAAATATGTGCCAGTGAGGGCAGGGAGAGACAAATTGAAGCCATGAAACTATTCCTTTTCATGCTGAGAGGAGAAGGAGAGCTCTGTTAGCCTAGCTGACATTCCACTTAATTTGATTCATTACTGCGTGGTGACGCTATTGTCGCCCCATGCAGGGAACTGGGCCAGTTGTAGAGCTTTGAAATATCCTGATGGAGGACAGGACAGCCAACACGGTCTGGAAAAAAGATGTGAACTGATGCAGCTTTTCCCCCGGCCCCAGCCTTAACTGCAAATTGCCTTTACCACAATTTCTCACCATATTTGTGAACCAATTGTGAAAACAAATTGTTAGAAGAGATTCAGTCCAACCAGAACCGAGCCCATGGGGTTCATGAAAGTTGAACTCAGCCAGCAGTGTGGACTGATGCTGTGCAGCACATTATGGGTTAGTGGAGTCTTACAGAGAAACAAATATGGGCTGTACAGTCAAACTTCATATAAAACAGTATGGGTTGTATGCAGAAGCATTTTATACGTACCCGTCTTTAAACGATAAGGCTGGTGTTTGGTTTTACATTTTATTCTATAACTTATTTTCAATAAATCCCATGAAACGACATTCAATGCTTCCTAACTTTTCTAACCTGTTGCACTTGATCCATAGCGCACTTGTCTTGAAAAATTGCTTTGAAATATAAGCTATTTAAAAAAAAAAAGAAAAGAAAATTAGCTAAATAATTTCCTAATACAGATGGCAGATGAGCACTGTAGTTTTTTTTTTTTAGCAAAAGTTATTGAAACAGGTGCTTTTATTGAGGACTATTTGCATCAGCGGATTGATACATTCTGATTCTAATGCTCTCTAGGGAGTATTTTCGGCAGCAGGATGGTGTGTGTGGGATTTATTCAAATTAAACTGCGTGTGAGTTCATGGTAATGAAGGAACATGTCACCCAGCTCTCCGGTGTGGAATATGATAAATCAGTGTTTGGCTACACCAGAAATACTTTCACTTTTTCACCAGATTAGTTCAGAGTAGAAGATGTAGAATATCACTAGACCCATCCTTTAACAACAGCCGACTGGTTCGATATTCCCGGTTGAATGTTTGCCAATGACTGAAGATCAATAAATAAATGTCCTTTTGGAACCTTGATCAACAGATTTCCATTTTTGCACCACAAATATGTTCACTGGGAGATTTTAGCTGTTATATCGCTGACATATGAACATTCTCAGATGGAGAGCAAAGCACAATCTGTCTGTGTGACTTGCTGTTGTATGACTCATACAATATGCATATAGTACGGACAACTGGTCGCCGGGCGGTTTTGGCCACTACAAGTTGCTCACGCATGCTGTTGCGGCTTAAATAGTGATGCAGGACTCAAATTAAACCAAACAATTAGCATCTGAGATAATTTAAACTCATATTCACCGTGCACATCCCATAAAAAAGACAATGTTTCCTATTTAGGTTCAAAGAAAGACCATATCAGGGAACATGTACAAAAATACATTAATCTAAAAAAAAAGAAAAAGAGAAAATATGCTTCGTACCATCTGTAGTCCCATAAGGTGTGTTGAGACTGATCATTTTGACATTGTAACAGAAATATTGAGATCTTCCAGAACACACATGTTCATACACTGTTTTATATGCTGCGCGTCACTCTGGTTATTCAGTGAGCCGTAGGGAGCGGCTCCTTACTGAGAGCCGCTCACCACAGGGGTTCCCCATGCCGTTGATGTGTTCGATTTTATTCATAAAGAATAAATGTATATTAGCATTCTAAACAATAACCTGCTCCTGGCTCTTCTTAGATACATCAGGAAGAAAAAAAAATATGCATTTAAATTAGCAATTATATCTTCATTTGCAGGTAATCCATTTTAGATAAAAGGCCTTACTGTCCCGGTTCAGCATTACTCACTACATTTCCAATGTGACAATTACACTGGATTCTTTGTGCGCCGAACAATAAAGAATGGGTCTTTTTTGTTCAGAGTAACCCATCTCTCACCATCAACATCCGCCACACTTCCTTTTTTTATTATCACAGATGGTTTCTTCTCTAATGATTTCTGCACAATGGGCTACATTTTTAATTTTTTTTAAAACGAAACAAATGCTGCCTGGTTTTGTGAAGTTTTTAAATCTAAGATTCTAAAGGGCATCTTCAGGCTTTTCCCGTCTCATGGAGAGTGAGCTGCCAACCTTCTTACATGCATCTTCATTCTAATACACATGTGAGTGTAGAAAAGAGAAGAAAAAAAAAGATCATTGGAGGAAGACAAAGCGGCCCAGAGCTTCTGGATGCATCTTAAACCTACCGTACGCCGTAGAAGATGATTTTGATTGGCGTGCAGAGGCTACATTCATTCATCACGGCTTTCATACTCACCGCCACAAGTGATTTTTAAACCCAACCATCCGCCAACCTCATCTCCCAAACCCCTGCTTTCCTCAGCTATAAATCATCATCATCTAGCCACAGGCCACTGGGCGCAGAGCAAGGTGACACTCCACACTGCTACCGACGCCGCTGGAGGTGGGAAGTAGAGAGAGGGAGAGAGCGGTAGGAAAGGGCAATAGGTTGAGAACGGGGCGGAAAGAAGGATAGAGGGAGAGAGAGAGAGAGCGAGTGTATCTATCCACTCAAGCTGTCACAGTGGGAGGGAAATCTTTGATGTAAACTCTATTAGTGTTTGGCGTGTAGAGACACAGCTCAGACTTGAGTGAAACCCAGGGTGGTGGACGACACCTCAGAAAGACTCAAATTCAAACACATAGAGACCATAGCGCTCAGAAATGTGCAGTTGCTAGGCTCCGTACATGACAGAGAACTGGTGTAACAATATGAAATATGTTTCATTTACCCGCTGGAGATATTATTTGTACGGTCTGCCCTGTCCTGGGAGAAATAGGTCAGCAATGACGTCTGTATGCAGTTTGACCTCACGTTAAAGCTCAGTTAATGAATGCCTATGATATGAACTAGCGGCTCATCTCAATAAAGACTATTTGCTTACAGCGATTGTCTTGCCTAAACTAAGAGTTGGCAACTAAAAAGCGCTCAGGAACTCCTTTATTAAATCTCTCAAATGTAGTGGAGAGCAGAAACCAGGACGGCAGAGAGAAAAGGACTGACGTAGGCAGTCTTCACTAGAGTGTGAGGAGTGTACTGTGTGTGTGTGTGTGTGTGTGTGTGTGTGTGTGTGTGTGTGTGTGTGTGTATTTGTGTGTATTTGTGCCTGTACACTACTGTAAAGCAGGTCTGTCCTTTTTACTGTACACCTCTACTAGACAAATACAACTTTTTTTTTTTTTTTTAATTCATTTAGCATCTCAAGGGATATCTAATTTCGATCAGCTATGTATTCTCTCCTGAGGAGCCGCTTTTTATTAGCCTGTAACGGTACCAGTGATTTACGCTGCCTTCATGGATCCGCTCTCAAATGTAATGTGCTCATCAAAGTGGGAGCAGAAGGTTATGATAGCAGCTCAAAAGGGAGTTGGCTCACTTAACCTGAGCTCCACGGAGTCGTATTTCAGGCAACGATGGTATAGACACAAAATCTAATTCCATTTAATTAATCAGCAGCTGAAGTTTACCGACCCTCGGGCATTGGAGCAGAGAAACCAATGTTGCTGCCGTTACGGCACATTATTGCCCCGCGTCACGTTGTCTCATTCAAACAGAGATTTACAGTAGCGTATTTATCACTTCTCAGCTAAACTGAAGCAGACGGGCTGCATGTACTGTAATGGTGGGGGTGAGATCGACCCAGCAAGGCTCAGTGGGGAGTTTGCGGTGCCACCGCCATAGTTTTATTTCCTGGTTTATGAAAGGGAAGCAGAGGAGGAGGGTGAAGTCGGCCATTTATCAGCCCGCAGTGGTAACGAGGCTGCCCTTGTGCAGCGGTATGAGAGAAACACAGCGGGAGGGAGAAAAGAGCCAAAGCAGGCCGCTTCTCCACTGCCATCACTTTCTTCATACACAGTGGAAATGGCATGTGTAGTGGAGGCTGTCGCAGGTACTGATTAGATGTTGCCACAGGTGGTTTTATGTCATGTAGCATAGAGATAATAAAGCCACGAGATGAGTGGTATTAACCGCAGTGGTTTTATTTTGGCCAACACAAACGCCAACATGACAAAACACTAATGCTACTGCTGTTATTTATTGATCTCATTTCATTGAGTATAAATTGAGCCGATAGACGTAAGGTCCTTCATACAAAACGCACCGAGTCGATGATTACTGGGTCCTCTGTTTTTGTTTTAACTTTTGAACTCCTATAAGCTTAGCTGGCCATATTTTAAATTTGGACATATTCATGGATGGAGCCGGTGCAATGATTGGCTCCCCGAGGAGGGAATTAAACTACCTCCTCTGAGAGAGCTCGACCACATGCTTCTCTGGTTTGAATGCAAATGACTCTATGTTGATTTTCATCAAGGGAAGAGAGCCGCTGCGATTTCTCTCTCCCCCCCCCCCCCCCCCGCAGCATTTCTGTGACACGGACTAACGCAGACGCACAGCCGCCATGTGAGCAGTGACTTCCTGATGTCAGCTACAGATGGCCTGTGCCCTGCCAGATGAATGGGAAGACAAAGAGACCAAGTTTACACTGAAACCAAACTATGTTGTGCAGGTCCGAGTGATTGTTGCCGCTGCTGCAAAAAGGGATAAATAGCTGACATGACGGAGAAATAGATAAACGGACGGGTTGTTTGCTGGATGGAGGAATAGATGAGTTTAGAAACCTTTTTGTTTTGGTCAGGTCCAGCTCAGCATCGACTCATGCACCAGTTTCTCCTCACACACCACTTGACTGGGGCCACCATAAACTGGATCACTTGTGGTAATAAGATACATTAGTGACACAGTGCTGTCTGAGTTTAAAGCTCGTTCGCTTACTCACAGAACCGTAGTCGGGATACATAAAGAGAGCAATGACGCGGTGTCAGTGGGCTACACAACACACACACACACACACACACACACACACACACACACACACACACACACACACAGAGACAGAAACACACACAAGTGCAGTTGTCTCGCTTGCTCCAGGCACTTCTTCTGCTTGGCTTGCAGTGCTTGTCCTCTTGTTGGCTAAATGGCTGTGGGTAGCCTCTCCGGCTCACACTATGATAGCAACACTTAACTGTCCCTCCAGTGAGACGCGGCATCGTCTATTGTTCAGCTGCGAGACCACTTACATTCTTTTTGATTCATTCAGATGCAGAAAAGTGGCACCTACACACCCACACACATACACAAGCATGCACACACACACACACACACACACACACACACACACACACACACACACACACACACACACACACACACACACACTGGATGATTAGCTCACATCTATTGCAGCTTTTTGAGTTTGACAAATTTCACCAAAGGCAGTCACACTGATCCCTCACTGGATCACATCAACTGTACGGCGCTTTCAGTGTATTCCAGCCCAAAGTAATAACCAGGATTTTCTTCCTTTTACCATATTTAATAGGAGTCCTGATGAAAAAGCTTAATCATTTCCTCAGCTGCAGAGTCTGCATCTTGGGGTTATATTGAATATTCTTGGGTGCATATTGGATCCATATATCCTGAACCACGTTTGCAGGCTCTGTAATAACCAGTGGTGAAATCAGAAGTTAGCGCTTTAAAGCGCGAGTTGTCATCACTTTGTATGTGTTTAGTTTTAGTCCCACAGCTCGCAGACGCTGGAGTCTATTTGTAGCCCGCCCCTCGCTGGTCTCCCAACACAGCAGAGATATGAAGGTGTGAATTATGCTTTCAACTAGTCTTCAGTGTAAAGCATTTTTGTGGGGTGTAACACCACGCATTATACTAATAGAAAGCCGAGCACCAACTTCAAAGGTTAGGTTAGATAAACAACAAAGCGAAATAGGTTGAGAATTATTTCACTCCTCTTTTTCCTCCTCTGTGTTTTTTTTTTTTTTTTTTTTTAAACTGATGCCTGGGGGAATTGGTTAACTAATCAAGCAGGCCTGTAATAGAATTTTGAATGGGGAAAAGCTCGTTTCCAAGATATTATGATTGTTTTTTTCCTAATTTATTCTCGGGCAAAACCTGGAGCAGAGTTTGAATTTGTTGGACTGGATGCTATGCAAAGAAGGATTTGCCGTCATGTCAAGTTTATAGTCATTTTATACTCTTATAATCAATACATTTTATGTCAGTTTGTCAGATTTCACACTGAATATTTTACCATACATCTTAAACTGAGGTGATGAATGATGCAAATTCACAAAATACATATGTTTGTTTTTATGATATTAAGCAAAAACTTCATGCACAGTCCATAAAAGTGCATGAAAATGTCATATTTATTTTGGTGGCTGGTGTGCTCATGGCCGGGCAAAGGAAGGTAAGGGTTTACCCACATTTTGATTTTGTCCCTGCATTAATATTATGACATGATTATGATAAGTACAAACAAACCCCATGTCCGTCCCGTAGTGGGTCACTCTCCAGTGTTTTATCCTGTCCTGCTGCATGTTCTGACGGTGTGACTTTACAGGTTGTGACCTAACCCAGCTGTTCAGCGGCTCCGTCATGCTCTGTGTGTCTGTGCAGACCTGGCGGAGCAGCCTCCTGCTCCGCCTTCTGCCTCTCACAGCGTGATGCCGAGCCTGTAGCGGGTCATTCGACCCATCGATCTGCTCACATCACACCTGGCCACATCCCCGCAGCTATCTCCTGGTTCCCTCTACTGAGTCTTCATCATCACAGTGGAGCATCTCCTCTTCCTCCCTCCCTCCCTCCCTATTCCACTTATATGTTCACTAGTGTCCCAGCTGGCCTCAAAATGTATAAAATAAAACCAGGATTTGGTTTGATAAGTCTGTGCTCAAGAGTATTCACACTCAAAAAGAAAGCTCTAAAAATGTATTACATTTTACTGACTTAGAAGTATATAATTTCATCATTTCTTTTAAAATTTTGTATTGAAAAAGGTTCATTATAGTTGTTGCAAAAAGTATTATTCAGCCTGTTAAAACATTAGCAGTATAATGTCTTCTGTGGCTCTGGTGGGAGCTTTACAATGTTTGGAAAAATATATATTTTTAGTCCCTGACTTTATGTAAATGCAGTACTAAATTGCTGGAGTGATCCTTCAAGGAAACAAGCCAAAGTCCTTAAATATTATCGAAACACAAGCAGCACACATTTTACTAAGTACCATAGAATAAAATGACAAAATGTTGGTTTAAATCAGGAACTGTCTGATCTAAGAGTAAGTAAACACAATGTTGATTCTGACCAGATATTGAAATCAAAGTTTGTTTGTTCTGTGCTTTGCTATGGCCACATTTCACTCTTTATCAAAAAAGAGGGGAAAACAACATTATTGAGGTTTGATACCCACACTTTCTTAAATGAATCTTTTGTTGGATTAGAATACTTTATTTACATTACTACAGTACCACTTACAAGTGTTATGATTCCTAATGGATTCATTTATTGTTTTATTCAAGGTTTATCTGAGTGATTGTGGCTTATTGGGTAAATATATGATTTCATTTAAATGTAAATTCAGAGGAGATCATTATTCAGTGTCTGGAACAGTAACAGTGGTTTCTTTTGTTTACTTTAGTTTTATATTCATGATTAAGAGGAGCGCTTTATCGTTTAGTCGTCCAGGAGAGCGTGTGATAGTTATGAGAAATTATGAAAATGAATAATATTGCTATGTGACATTACACATACTAAACTATATGAAAGATGGATAAATACATAAGGTTGACTTGACACATCCTACCAACTTATTTAACATACAACTGCCAACTAATGTAAGAAACAACCATCATAAAAAAAAGTTTACTTACTTATTTATTCTCAAATCAATTAGTTATCTAATTAATGTCATCTTAAGAAAAAAAGAAGAGCAGGTCAGGAAATCTCTGTCTGTCTGCTTCAAAATGACTGACAGTGTGTGCTACTTTAAATTAGGACCCATGGAAACATGAACTCAATAAATAGTTCCATCTATTAAAACTGCATGTTGTTTTGGACTGGGGTGACATTAATTTAAACGGGAAACAATAATATGAAGTCATTGGGAACATATTGACTGAGAAATTCTTGAATAATTGGACCGATACAATAAAGTGCCTTTGAGATATGACAAAAAGTATTCCTCTGAAGTTGGTAGGAAAAAGGTTTAGTGTTCCACATCGCACCTGCTTTATCCCGACTTTGCATGTCTTTGCTATAGTAAGCGGGTTGTGATTCCCCATTCAACTTCCAATGGCACTGAGACTTATCACCTTTCAGCAGCTCACATCTGACTTAATGATTTCTTTTGAGACACCTCAAGACGACAGTGCTATTTTTACACAACAGCAGCTGTGGCATTTGAATGGCGGTGAAAAGTTCTGTCAAAGGTTATTTTCGGAGTTTTACGCACCGGGCCAGGCCATACAAACCAACTTATCTGTGTACTGAGTGTGTGTTTGTGTGTGTGTGTGTGTGTGTGTGTGAGAGACAGAGAGGGAGATTTGTGAGGGAGAAAAAGAGAAGGTGCGAGAGGCTTCCTGACCCCAGTGAAAGTGAGGAGGGGATCGAGTTGCCGGTGCCGCTAAGTGAGGTGGCTATTCCAAGACCTGGTGTACGGTTTCATCTTTGTCATGTTGAAATACCAAGCCAGGGCCCGGTCCGTCCGTCCGTCTGTCTGTCTTTCAAAGACGATGTGCTAATTCGGAACCGTTTCACAGACGTCTCCACATAGCGCTGGATTCATGTGTCCAGAAGTCTCAGAAGGCCTCAGCCGAGGTGTGGAGGGACAGCGAGTGTGTGTGTGTGTGTGTGTGTGTGTGTGTGTGTGTGTGTTTGCTGCGAGATTGAGAGATACACACACATCCCCTACCAGGAAATTGCACTTGTGTCGGCCATTATGTGTCAAGGTGATCTCTCCTCCTAATTTTGGAGTGCATTATGATGACTGCAGCTATATGTTATGTCTAGCTGCTCTGGTGGTCCTGCTGTAATTATCCCCGAATATTATAAGTCGTGTCCATTACCTGATATCTGTAAAGATTTACTGCACCACAGGGCCAAAGAATGTGTCTTTTATCATTCTCATCTTATCTCTCCACTGGCACACCTTTCACGAGGCATTTTATCAGTGAAAGCAGTGTTCATAAGATATAGCCAACTGTAGATGATCAAATACAATCAAATACAATTAAACGCTATCCCAATTTTTTCCCGTAATGAACTAAACATGTTTTCTAAATGTCCTATAATATGCAAAACACCAACACCGGAGGACACATTACTCGTGAGCATGCCTAACGAGCTGAAGGAGCTAACGGGCCAAAATAATTAGTCTTCACCAGCGATCACCACGCTCGTTAATCAGCTTAGACTGAACCGTGAATACATAAATAGCTTTGGTACTAGTCCTAAATCCACAGAACATTACGAAGTATGTAATTACCAGCCGGATTACGCTGAATATATGTGTCGTCGGTAACCACACTGTAATGCCGAATCTATTTCCATTGCAATCATCCGGAGCCCATTCCAAAGCACGAGAGCACTTGAACGCAATCAAGCAAAGGGGAATGCAATAAATCAGCGGTATTCAAGCTTCAGACAGTTTAACGAGCAGTCAGGGTTACTGACGATTGATGAGGGCGTTACCGTGTGAATATCTTGCAGGTTAAGCATCTGTGCATGCATGTAAACAACTCCACACACTGCAAACGTTCAGAGCCTCTCGCAACGGTGAGAGGATAATGGCCTTTGTAATGTATTCTTGTTGTGGGCCAAGCGTGTTTTCTTTGTGCCACATATTCAATGTGATTCATGACAGAAGTTGTACTGCTTCTTTGCTGCTCGGGTCACGCACACACGCGATCCCTCCCTCCCCCTCCCTCCCCCTCTCTCATGTTTCCAGGCTGTGATAGGTGTGAGTTAACTTATTTGCATGATTCGCCGATGCCTCTTAACTGCTTTTCTCGCTGCATATATATATATATATATATATATATGCGTCGATCAAATGTGATCTTCCCACATGTGTGTGGATACAGTCATTTTGTATAATCTGTATGTGGTTGTCTGTGTGTGTGTGTGTGTGTGTGTGTGTGTGTGTGTGTGTGTGTGTGTGTGTGTTTGTGACTATATTGTGTGTGTTTGTGTGCTCTAGCGCTGCATGTTTTAAATAAAGAGTTAGCTGATATTATGCACGTCACGTCACAACCAATTAAGCCCCTGCTTACTGGAGCCCCTTTAAGTGTGATTTTTCACAGGAGCGAGTGTGAAATCTCAAGGATTGGATGGAAATTACAGCAACTCTATATTCAGAGGCTGAACCAGGCTGCTAACTCCTCATCTAAACCAGCCACTCTAGGTTACCCGCCTAATGTGCTTTCATACCGGCAATTTCGGCTTACGTGCAATTTGTGTTTGAGTGTTTGTGTTTGAGTGGTTACATTAAGATGAAAGAAAACTGAAAACATATTTTTTTTTATTTTCTATTTGATTAATGATCAATTGAGAAATTGGAACAATAATTCAAGTTCAAGGCCGTAATCTAACGGCGTGCAGTCACCATTTTTCCTTTACTATATTAACAGAATTGTAAAGAACCAACGGTCTGTTTTTCCACCCACACGTTCCAATCGTTAGGATATAAAAGCCTGGAGACTAAAGCGCTCACTCTTACAGTATGCAGTAAGTGCTTGTCTCTGGGCAGACCTCCTTCATGTCTCCATACTTGGCCTTGAATCTGACCCTGTGCTATGAAAGCTAGGTGTTTGTGGTTCTTCCTGGGAGCTATCGTGGGATGTGTTTGAAGCTGTGTATGATTAAACTTCCACTGTGTTGAAAACCATCCTTGGACAAGCTTATGGCTGAATCGCAGCCTCTCCGGGATTCATGTGTGAAACTGAGAGTGTGATAGAGAGAGAGAACTGCAAAGTGGAACTGACTGTCAGTTTTTATATTTAGATGGCAAGTTTGGTAACAATCTCCCCTCAGTGTCTCTCACTCTCCCCTATTTGGTCACTCTGTCTTGGAGTCGTAATGTCCCACCAGAGACATTAGATGACAAATAGATGAATGGACTTGACACTGTTTATATAACCAGCTTGTGTTTTTGTCCCAAATGATATGCCCGGCTCTTTTCTTTCCTGAGAACATCTATTGTTAAAATAACTCAAAACAAGGACCGAGACGTCTCCGAACATTTAAAATTAGAATGTGTTTTGTCTTTTTATAACAAGGTGAAAATGTACTCGGCATATTTTTTCATGCTTTTAAATTGTGGCATATTTGGCAGAAAACTGTGTTTTTGTAACATATAGTGCTTGAAATAATGTTGCTCGTCTGGAAGCTGTACATTTTCGTAGGCTGCAGAGTTGTTGTCTAGACGTGAACTATCACCCAGCTGTGTCTGCTAACCCAGAAATGTGTCCTTACATTTTTGTGCAAGCTTTTCCATCTGTGTGTCCCAACTCTTGTGAGTGTGTGTGTGTGTGTGTGTGTGTGTGTGTGTGTGTGCGTGTGTGTGTGTCTCTGTGTTTACAAGTGGAACCTTGTCAAATGGGGCTGAATCATGTGCTGATCATCTCCCCATCTGTCCCCAGGACTCTCTCTGCAGCACTTTGTAAGGCCTCTCTGTCTTCACTATTAATTGAGTTACGGGAGCTGCCTTTTGCTTTCTCTAACTTAATAAGAGTCTTCTTTGACTGCTGCAGTTTGAAATCGGTTCCCAGCAATGCAAAGCATTCGGCAGGTGACTTGCTGTGACGAGCCGGTTGTAAGTAGGAAATCAATCACTTTGGGTAACATTGTTTCATGAGTACACTCTTGAATACTGTGATAGGAGAGTCATATTATTTGGCTTTAGTAATCATTGCTTTTCTTGCACATTTCCAATGGCGCCTTACCGGGGCTTCTGACAGAGTAAGGGGTCTGGAGACTATTATAATAATATATTTGCTGCTATGATCCATGACATAATCCATAATATTTTGTTGGCTCGTCCAGGTGAGAACAATCGGTGACTTAGTGTGAGGCCAGTGCTGCCGAGCATGAGCGCACTACAGAATGACATATATTTGTGTTTTGGTTTGAGGTTTGGGAATTAGCATACATTTTTTTCTTGAAGTCACCCTGTAAAAATATGGAAACAAATAATAGATCTTTTTGTTATTGTTGTTATATATGATGCTGTTAGTTTGCTGCGAGACCACCCTGTTTATACAGTTGCTTGCTTCCTTTTGTGTGAGTAAAGAGGGAGTTCTTTGACTGAACATGTTATTTTGAAAGAGTTAATGCCAACAGATATGGATGGAAGCAGAATATATTGTTAGATAAATACGTGTTGTGAATCTATCTTTTTTTCAATAACTTTTCAATGACTTAACTGTCCATTGATGAGGGCTGCTGAATTCATGTCGTTGTGGCATATTGTGAAGGCCGGGAACTGCTCCAAAACGTTCATATCCCCAGGGCCTCAATATTAAGGCACTTCTGCATATTACTGTCTTTGTTACACAACAGCCAACTGCTTCCCCGTCCACACAGGTTAGGAAAGGGACAGGCTTATTGTGTAGTATTGTCTTTTTTCTAACAACAGAAAAGGTCATTTGCCAATGACTGACAAAAAGAAACATATAGACAACATATAGACTGTGCTATTTAACGTTGTGAAACGTTCGTGGTTTTAAACACGTTGGTTGGGATTAGGCAACAAAATTACTCAGTTATGTTGAGGAAAAGATCATAGTTTTAGTTAAACTGAGTACGCACTGCATGACGTTGTTTTATGCTAACGTAGTTATGTAAGCTACGTTAACTTTTGGTTTCACGGGGGACACAGACAGTGGTCTCCTGGGTAAAAGTCCAATGTTTGCTTGATGCACAGATTTAGTCAATGGTACTATGTCACCTGACTTCCTCCTTTTCTCTTGTCATCATTACTATGGCCAAGAGGCTGCTGCCGAAACAAATCAACGTAAACATGGGTTGTAATAAGCAACTTGTAAATGACCGTTTTTTTCCCCTGTGAGTGAGGCGTGCTTTTTTGCTGCGCTGGTCATTTACTTTTCAATGGTAATACATATATGAATAAGTTGAATGTGTTATTCTGCCTCGCTGTTCTATATGAAAGATGCAGAGGCGGAATGATGGGAGTCTTTCTGCCGCTGAGGCGTCAGCGGAGGTAGTCACGGACGTATGTGTGAAAAGGCATGGCTGTAACGTTTTGATGACATGTTATTTCTGCGCCCCAACAGCTGATTTAAAATAAAACACTAGCAGCAGTTAGCTGCTAACCTAAAGCAACAGAAAGTGGCGGCAAATTGGGGAGACAACGAGGTCCGGGATCAAAAGCACCTCGACGCTTAGTTCACCTGCTGTTAGGATGCAAGTCGCTGCCCGACGCAAATGTTTTAGGTCATACTAGAAGCAGACGATGTTGTGTTAAATTTCACGCAACTTCTTCTCCTGTGATGCCGCCGTGCAAACTGAAGCACACATTGGGGCAGCATTATGTCGCTGTTTGGTTCAGTGAGTAAAAGCAAAGGTTACGTAACGGCAGGTCTTGTTTACGGCAGTATTGCTGAATCTCTATGAATCTGTATGAAAGACACTTGAGATGCTGGATCTATACACGTACTTCCCAACCCCCATCTCCGTCCTTTCTCTTTAGTGGAGCTTGTTCTTCGTATGAAGGAAAAAAAAAACAGAATCACCCCGAGCAGAATTTCAGAGAATTGGTAGATACTAATTGATATTCTAAACTTGCCTGTCCCCCCCTGAGGCAATCCCGTCTTTATTAAACGATACAGGACAACCAAAAGAAGAAAAAAAAAACCTTTTATTCTTGTCGATCTAAGCAAAAAAATTGAGTGCACCACCAGGAAGAGTGAGGAGTTCCTAGAGGACTAACTCCAGATGAGAGAAGATTTTTCTCTCTCTTTTATTCTGTCAGAGGCAGGGTATTAAGGGATGATACCCACAACTGCTGCTAAACTGTATTATTCCTTCGTCTACATTAAATAGCGTATGCGTGACATAAAAAGGGCAATCACTTTTGAAAAAAGCACAGTCGTGAATATTCTCTTTCATTACACTCAACATTTCCCATGATCCTTGTCATTTGGAACACGTTATGGACAAACTAACAAAAGTGGTGTACCAGCAGACACAGAGTCACATCTGTGGACTGCTCTCTGAGCCACTTCTCTTGCTTGACACTTGCATTAAAATGGCTACCGGTGCTTCAACTATGCTGATTACCTGAGTTTATGATTAACCAGCCTTGCGCCTTGCCAGCCATAGAAACTCTAATTGCCATTGAATAAACATATTACACACTGTGAGGCGGGATACAATTACATTGTCTCTTGGAATTGTGCCCCCCCCCCCCCCTCCCCCCCTCCTTACTCCTCCTCAGAACCTCCATCCCTCCCTTCATCTCCTTGGTCGGGCCCAAAGCTAACAGTCTTTCTAGGCCTATTCCCAAGACAAGATGTGGGTACGCGTTTCATCCAAGGTCACCCATTCATTTTCCAGCCTGTGACAGTTCTGTGGTACAGATATGGGTCAGAACCATCAGTGTATAGGCGCGCTCCCCCTTTTTTCCCTCCCTGACCCTCCACTAAAGGGCTTTAGCAGGAGAAGGGGGGTGTTAAAGTTATCATACATACAGCATATAGTCACCATTTCTCCTCAGGCGTCTCAGTGGAATACTAGTTTAAATTTAGACTCTCCGGCTCCCCACCGCCAACATTAAGTGCCGAGAGGAATCGGCAACGATCTTTCATTGATTCTGCAGCGCCATACGGAGGCCCATTAAATTGATCGTGGTGGCAGCAACAGGAGCAACAGCACGCTCCAAGCTATTCGATTTCCCCTGCGTCACTGTCACCTGTCACAGGTCTGTATTTTACAGGTGAAAGAAGTTCACATAGCACTTGTGGTGTTTCTCATTATTTGTTCTTTTAGCACGCATACAGCTATGTAGTCAAGCCAGGCATAGTCACCACGTGCAAACCTGTAAGAAGGTCGGCGTTTGTGTCTGCTTAATTATAACTTTCAGTCCAATGTCTTGGTTTGTTTCATGCATTATCCTTTAAGCTGCATAAATGACACAAGCTTGTTTTTTTGTCTTAGTTTTATGGGTTGTTCTCATCGGGGGTGTTGGGGTAGATCAGCTGCTCAGCAGTTCATTCAAGGAGAACGATAACCGGTTTGCCTCATTATGTCCTCTTAGCAGGGAGAGGCTGGGCGCTGTTAAGATGTAGGAACGATGGGTGAAATAGTTCTGCATAGTTCTGTGCTCATTGCTATGGATGGCTGCCCATAGATAGATTGAGATGTCAGCAGTGACTTAGAAATCGAGTATTGTTGTTATGTTCATTGTTCTGCGTGAATTTGGACGCTTGCTCGGTTTAACTCGCCCTACCTGGGCAGGTGGTTAGGTGTGGCTGGTAAAATCCCATTCACTGGGCTTAAAGGGGGAGAGGAGATTTGACATCTTGCCGTGAGGCTGCAGCTTTCTTATGTTTGGTTTTGTTCTTCCGTTTAAATAAGTTTTGTTGTATTTCCCGTTTTTCCTTTTTACCACATTGTTTCAATAAACCTTTTGTCACTACTCCTGCTAATCGACCTCATTCTTCAACATCCCTCTTTAAAGATTTCCAGTGCCAAACCACTTTGTTTGCCCCTTATATTGGGTGGCAGCTCTACAACAACAATGTGAATAGAAATGAGAAAAACGGCAGAGATGCACTTTGGTACC